>NC_063377.1:9876808-9888988 GCF_021869965.1 Rhincodon typus
GACTGGACCCAGGGTAGGAAGAGATGGGATTCAGTGGGGAAGGTGTTTGGGGCGGATAGTCGGGGGGTCTTGGACTGCTGTATCTGCTACTCTGTATCTTGAGGCGGTGGGGGGAGGATGTATTCTATGGGTCTTGATCTGCACACTCTGTGCTGCCCCCGCCCCCCACACCACCCCCCACGCACATGCACACGCACACGCACACGCACACACCTGCAGCTCGGGACAGAGGGCTGGGGTGGTTTAAGGGAGGTTGGACAATGCTGACTGACGCTCGCTGACTGTGGAGGGGAGGGAGAGGGAATCCTCTGGTGTCATAATCTCAACGTAACATTCCTCAACCCTCACTGTTGTTCACTTCCGGGACCCCCTTGTCTTCCGTCCCCCCTGCTGTCGTCTCTCGCCCCCCCCCCCCCGCTCTCGTTTCTCGCCCCGTCCCCTTTTTGTATCTTACACCCACCCTGCTCATGTCTGACACCCCCCACCCCCACCTCATGTCTCAATGCTCTCGCCTGCAGGTATGCCACACCCAGGATCATTCCCACCTCCAGTGCCTCCACCAGGAGCAATGCCTCCAGGGATGCCTCCAGCGATGCCACCTCCAATGCCCCCCAGCACATCAGCACCTGGACCACCAGCATCTGGCCCACCTGGGACAACGCCGCACCATGTGGGACCTCCGTTTCCTCCAGGAGGCATGCCCCCGCACGGTGAGTGTTGGACCTGAGAGTGTTACTGCTGACCCTGTGGGTAGTGATGATGTTGATATAACCTGTACTTGCCTTTTTCTCTCTCTCTCTAGGAATGCACCCAATGCAGGTGCCACATCACGGACCACACAGCATGGCTCCCCTGTCCAGTGGGCCGGCACAGAGTGCTCCTCACCGACCTCCCCCACCTGGGATGCAGCATCACAACCCTCCCCCCATGGTGATGCCCCCTCGCGGACCCCCATTTGGACATCACATGGGTAAGGAGGGCTCTGTGTGGCATCAACAGTCTGATTGTGCTGGGGAAAATCTGAAATAGTTGGAAGTGGCAGGACAAGTTGAGAATGCTGTTAAAGCTATCGGGCTCAGAAAGTTATTTCTGGAGGAACAGAATACAAAAGCGAGTAACTGGTACTGAATCCTTCAGAAACCACTGGTCAGACCTTGGTTAGAGCATAGCAGCGTTTAGTTCAGGCTGACATGTCTTATGAAAGAAGCCTTAGAAATGCTGCGGAGGGAGATTTAACAGACTGGCCCAGGGCTAAACAACTTCACTTTGTGTGGAGATACTAGAGGCAAGGAAGTGTAACAGGAGATTTGACTGAGATGTTCAAAGTCATGAAGGAGTAAATAAGGAGGTGCTGTCTCATCAGACAGGAGGATCAGGTGCCTGAGGGTCAGATTCAAACTGGTGATTCTCTGAGGGATTGAAGGGGAAGGGTGTGTGAATGGGGCTATGTGTGGGGACCAGAGAAGCAGTTTCTGTGTGTGTGGGGGGTGCGGTTGAGAGGTTCTGTGTGGGACCAGAGGGATTTTTCCTTTGTGCGGGGGCTAAATGGAGAGGGATGTGTGTCAAACCAGGACGAGGTTTGTGTGTGTGGGTGCTGAATGGTAGGGACTGTATTTGTGTGGCTCTTTTTGGGTCAAGGGAGGAGATTGTTGTGTGTGGGGTCTGAATGGGAGCAGGGGAATTCTCTGTGTGGAACTGGGGAGGAGATTTCTCTGTATGGGAGTGTGGGGTGTGATTGGGAGGCGCTCCTGGTCTGGGTGGGAGAGGGTCTTTACGTGTTGGTGGGATGGTGGCTCTGTGTGACCGCAGTTGGAGGTCTCTTGATTGTGGGACAGAATCTGAGTGGGCTGGAGGATGACAGCTGTTTTCTCAATTTGCTGTTATACTTAATCTCCTTTTCTCTCTCGCTTCTTTAGGACCCCCCCCACATGGAATGCGTGGACCACCTCCTCCAATGCCCCCACCTGGATTCAATGGCCCTCCACGCCCTCCACATTTCGGATTTGCCCGAGGTCCACTTGTGCCCCCACGTGGAGGTGCCCGGATACCCCTGCCCCCCCGCGGGCTACCTCGAGGTCCCCTGCAGCCTCAGTAGGGGGCGATCACTGCCTCAGAGACATTGACAGCTCCTGAGCAAGCTGTGTTTGTCACTAAGACACTGACTGGACCAGGATGATCTTGTATCTGTTATTAACTGGATCACAGCAATGGTTTCCCATTCCTCCGAGACTTTGCAAGTTTGCAAACAGCCCTGAACACACAACCGCTGGAGTGGGGTGCTATGGGGAGGGGGAGGGGTGTATGACTGTAACCAGGCCCTGGCGGGGGGTGGTAGTCACTGTGACTGCCCCTGTGGGGTGGGAGGGCTGTAGGGTGGTTCATGGAGACCAGTCCTGAGCTGCTGTGTGTCCAGGGGATGTTCTCTTTCGGCCTGAGGTTCTCATTATTTGGTCTCTGCCCACCCCACAACCCTGACCTTGGGCTCCCTGTAAATCAGAGAGTTAATGTTACCCTCGATCGCGCAGTTCCCTGCTACACCTCTGTCTCTACTTAAAAGGGGTCATGCTTTTGCTGTTACAGTGAGGGGTGGGGGGAGGGTGTTAGAGGTAAACTTCGGGCTCGAGGAGGGGGGAGAAGGTCAGCCCTGGGCTAGGGGAGGGTGAATAGGAGGCAGGATCAGGCTGTGGGGAGGGAGGGGGAGTTGCTGGAGCGTGTTCGGGTTGGAGGTCGGAGGTCAGCCCCAGGCTGGGGGAGGGGTATTAGGGGTCAGGCCCAGGTTGCGCAGATGGGGGAGAGTGGAAGAGATCAGCCCCCGGTGGTGGGGGTGGGGGTGGCGTTGGTACGGGTCAGGCACAGACTGGGGGGCGGTTAGAGGTCAGCCCCAGGCTGGGGGAGGGGGTGATTAGAGGTCAGCCCCAGGCTTGTGGGGTGGTGGGGCATTGTTTAAGAGGTCAGCCCCGGCTGGGGGGAGGCAAGGGGAGTTAATTTTGTGTCCAGTTATAATTGACATCATTCTCAAATGCAGTTTCAGCTACTACTGTTCCATGTACTTTTTTCCAAGAGATGTGATACATTTTTAATAAAACTTGTTTTTGATTTGTTTTTGATTTTCTACAATCATTCAATCAGCCATGGTTCAAGAAGAGGCACTCTGACCAGAGTCACAACACCAGGGGCTTGAGGATAGGATCTGTGTAGTACCAGTAGAGCACCACTCTATCGGAAGGTCAGAACCAAGGGACCGACCCATTTTGAGGGCCAGCGCTGAGGGAGCGGGCACTGTCGGAGGGCCAGCGCTGAGGGAGCGGGCACTGTCGGAGGGCCAGCGCTGTGTAGTCAGTATTCAGGGTATGCTGAACTGTTCCAGGTTCTGACACTTTGTGGGTACTGGCACTCACACACACCAGTGCTGTCTCTGTATTGTGGGGCAAGGCTCCTTTGGCATAGTGGAATTAAAGTTATAAATCTGAAGAGCTGAAATTTTGAAGGTATGAAGGACAAGTTGGCCATGGCCAGTTGGGTCAGGAAAATAGAAGTTTTAGTGGCATAGAGACAATGGTTGTATTTAAACAAATAGCACACGGCCTGCAGTTATCCATGTTCCTCTATGGAGCAAACACCCAGCAGGAAAGGTAAATCAACCAGGGTTAATCAAATAACATAGGGGAATGGATTAAAGGAAATGGCTTATAAGAATGCCAGGAAAGGTGGTAAGGATGAGGAATTTGAAATCCAGTAAAGGAGCACCAAGAAACTGAGTATGAAATAGAAAACTGACTGAATACAAACTGGCAAGAAATATAAAAGCAGACTGTAAAACTTTCTGGATAACTGTGCTAGCTAATCTTTTTCTTTTCACAAATCTAGGGTAGGACATAATTGGGCCAATTGCAGGTGGGGATAGTAGATTTTATAAAAACTGAAAGAAGTGTTGCTGAACAAAGAGACCTTGGAAGTGTAGGTTCATAGTTCCTTGGAAGTAGAGTTGCAGGTAGACAGGGCGGTGAGGAAACTGTTTGGCACACTTGCCTTTATGGGTCAGTGTATTGAGTATAGGAATTGGTTCTGAGGAAGGGGCACTGAACCTGAAAAGTTAACTCTGTTTTTACTTCACAGATGCTGCCAGACCTGCTGAGCTTTTCCAGCAACTTTGTTTTTGTTCCTGATTTACAGCATCCACAGTTCTTTCGGTTTTTATTGAGTATAGGAGTTTTTTTTATTCATTCAGGGGATGAGGGCGTCGCTGGCTGGGCAGCATTTACTGCCCGTCCCTAATTGCCCAGAGGGCAGTTCAGAGTCAACCACATTGCTATGGGTCTGGAGTCACATGTAGGCCAGACCAAGTAAGGATGGCAGTTTCCTTCCCTGAAGGACATTAGTGAACCAGATGGGATTTTCCTGACAATCGGCAATGGATTCATTAGATTCTTAATTCCAGATATTTATTGAATTCAATTTCCACCATCTGCTGTGGTGGGATTCGAACCTGGGTCCCCTGAACATTATCTGGGTCTCTGGATTAACAGTCCAGCGATAATACCACTAGGCCATTGCCTCCCCGGTCATGTTGTGGCTGTATTGGTGAGGCCACTTTTGGATTACTGCGTGCAATTCCGGTCTCCCTGCTGTAGAAAGGATGGTGTGAAACTTGAAAGGGTTCAGAAAAGATTTACAAGGATGTTACCGGGGTTGGAGGATTTGACCTATAGGGAGAGGCTGAATGTGCTGGGGCTATTTCCCGGAGCGTCAGAGGCTGAGGGATGACCCTATAGAAGTTTATAAAATTATGAGGGGCATTGATAGGATGAATAACCAAGATCTTTTCCCCAGGGTAGGGGAGTCCAAAACTAGAAGACATAGGTTTAAGGTGAGAGGGGAAAGATTTAAGATTGGGTAATGAACCAGGCCAGGTGTTAGATTTGGAGATAGGTGAGCACTTTGGTAATAGTGACCACAATTCGGTTACATTTACTTTAGCGATGGAAAGAGATAGGTATATATCGCAGGGCAAGAGTTATAGCTGGGGGAAAGGCGATTAGGCAAGATTTAGGATGCATAGGATGGAGAAGGAAACTGCAGGGGCTGGGCACAATTGAAATGTGGAGCTTGTTCAAGGAACAGCTACTGCGTGTCCTTGAGAAGTATGTACCTGTCAGGCAGGGAGGAAGTGGTCGAGCGAGGGAACCGTGATTTACTAAAGAAGTTGAATCTCTTGTCAAGAGGAAGAAGGAGGCTTATGTAGAGATGAGGCGTGAAGGCTCAGTTAGGGCGCTTGAGAGTTACAAGTTAGCCAGGAAGGACCTAAAGAGAGAGCTAAGAAGAGCCAGGAGGGGACATGAGAAGTCTTTAGCAGGTAGGATCAAGGAAAACCCTAAAGCTTTCTATAGGTATGTCAGGAATAAAAGAATGACTAGAGTAAGATTAGGGCCAGTCAAGGACAGTAGTGGGAAGTTGTGCGTGGAGTCTGAAGAGATAGGAGAGGCGCTAAATGAATATTTTTCGTCAGTATTCACACAGGAAAAAGACAATGTAGTCGAGGAGAATACTGAGATACAGTCTATTAGACTAGACGGGATGGAGGTTCATAAGGAGGAGGTGTTAGCAATTCTGGAAGGTGTGAAAATAGATAAGTCCCCTGGGCCGGATGGGATTTATCCTAGGATTCTCTGGGAAGCTAGAGAGGAGATTTCAGAGCCTTTGGCTTTGATCTTTATGTCGTCATTGTCTACAGGAATAGTGCCAGAAGACTGGAGGATAGCAAATGTTGTCCCCTTGTTCAAGAAGGGGAGTAGAGACAACCCTGGTAATTATAGACCAGTGAGCCTTATTTCGGTTGTGGGTAAAGTGTTGGAAAGGATTATAAGAGATAGGATTTATAATCATCTAGAAAGGAATAATTTGATTAGGGATAGTCAACACGGTTTTGTGAAGGGTAGGTCGTGCCTCACAAACCTTATTGAGTTCTTTGAGAAGGTGACCAAACAGGTGGATGAGGGTAAAGCGGTTGATGTGGTGTATATGGATTTCAGTAAAGCGTTTGATAAGGTTCCCCATGGTAGGCTATTGCAGAAAATACGGAGGCATGGGATTGAGGGTGATTTAGCGGTTTGGATCAGAAATTGGCTAGCTGTAAGAAGACAGAGGGTGGTGGTTGATGGAAAATGTTCATCCTGGAGTTCAGTTACTAGTGGTGTACCTCAAGGATCTGTTTTGGGGCCACTGCTATTTGTCATTTTTATAAATGACGTGGATGAGGGCGTAGAAGGATGGGTTAGTAAATTTGCAGATGACACCAAAGTCGGTGGAGTTGTGGATAGTGCGGAAGGATGTTGCAGGTTACAGAGGGACATAGATAAGCTGCAGAGCTGGGCTGAGAGGTGGCAAATGGAGTTTAATGCGGAAAAGTGTGAGGTGATTCACTTTGGAAGGAGTAACAGGAATACAGAGTACTGGGCTAATGGTAAGATTCTTGGTAGTGTGGATGAGCAGAGAGATCTCGGTGTCCATGTGCATAGATCACTGAAAGTTGCCACCCAGGTTGATAGCGTTGTTAAGAAGGCGTACGGTATGTTAGGTTTTATTGGTAGAGGGATTGAGTTTCGGAGCCATGAGGTCATGTTGCAGCTGTACAAAACTCTGGTGCGGTCGCACTTGGAGTATTGTGTACAGTTCTGGTCGCTGCATTATAGGAAGGATGTGGAAGCATTGGAAAGGGTGCAGAGGAGATGTTGCCTGGTATGGAGGGAAGGTCTTATGAGGAAAGGCTGAGGGACTTGAGGCTGTTTTCGTTAGAGAGAAGAAGGTTAAGAGGTGACTTAATAGAGACATACAAGATGATCAGAGGATTAGATAGGGTGGACAGTGGGAGCCTTTTTCCTCGGATGGTGATGGCTAGCACGAGGGGACATAGCTTTAAATTGAGGGGTGATAGATATAGGACAGATGTCAGAGGTAGGTTCTTTACTCAGAGAGTAGTAAGGGCGTGGAATGCCCTGCCTGCAAAAGTAGTAGACTCGCCAACTTTAAGGGCATTTAAATGGTCATTGGATAAACATATGGATGATAATGGAATAGTGTGGGTTAGATAGGCTTTAGATTGGTTTCACAGGTCGGCGCAACATGGAGGGCCGAAGGGCCTGTGCTGCGCTGTAATGTTCTATGTTCTATGTTCTAAAAGGGACCTAAGGGGCAAATTCTCCACAGAGTGGTGCATGTATGGAATGAACTACCAGAGAAAGTGGTGGAGGCTGGTACGAGTAGAATATTTAAAAAATCATCTGGATGGGTATATGAAATTTGAATAGGAAGGGTTCAGGAATAGGAAAGCAAATGGGACTAGATTAATTTAGGATATCCAGTCGGCATGGACGAGTTGGACCAAAGGGTCTGGTTCCATGTGGTACAGCTCTATCACTCTATAACTGCAGATGCTGTAAATCAGAGACAAAAGCAGAAATTGCTGGAGCTCTCCCATGTCCTTACCCCAACTCCCACACACCAGGCCCTGTTATCACAAAGCCTGCTGTTACACACAACTCATTGTTAGCCACTAACAGTCCCAATTAATTGCTATTCAAGACATACCAAGATGTAGAGATGGATGAACACAGCAGGCCAAGCAGAATCAGAGGAGCAGGAAGACTGATGTTTCAGGCCTAGACCCTTCTTCAGAAAAATGCTATTTGCTATTCACACTATTCACACTCCTTTGTCTGTCCAACTATTCTTCTCTCTCTTTGGGCTCTACACCCAACCTATTGTTTATACCTTATCCCCTCCACGCACACTATCTACTGCACATAAACTGACATTCTCCTAACTAAGATCAATTGTGAGGAAGGATCACTTGACCCAAAATGTTAACTCTGATTTCTCTTCACAGATGCTGTCAGACCTGCTGAGCTTTTCCAGCAATTCCTGTTTTTGTCACAGGAGAATTTACAGTGGAGAAAAAGAATGGTTAATTTGTGTTTGTTTTTATGGAAGAAAACTTCAGAGAATTCCCCAGAAATAAGGTGTGACTGAGGGACTTGTGAAATTGAACAAAAAGAAATTAGGTCAGAAATCACATGACGCAAGGTTATAGTCCATTGTGTTTATTTGAAAACACAAGCTTTCATGGTCTTGCTCCTTCAGTTGTTAGTGAGAGAGGTAGTTTCAGACATGGAATTTATATGTAAAAGATCAAAGGGTCACACCACTGATGAGGATGTATTAAACAAACCTATGATGCTGTTAAATCTTTAATCAGTTAGAAGGTTTTAATTGATTAATACCTATATGTAAATCCCCGATTTCCTTTCAAGTCACTGTCCTGAGAGAACCAAAGGTTTTATAAGTGTGACTCCGATTCTAAACAAGGCCTCACACTCAACATGCATTGTCTGACCTAAAATGTCACCTCTTCTTTACACTCATAAAACCTTTACTTCTCTCAGGACAGTGACTTGAAAGGAATTTGGGGATTTACATATACATATTAATCATTCTCAAAAAGTAGCAAATGTAACCTCACTATTGAAGGTAGAAGGGAGAGTGGAGAATTACAGAACTGTTAGTTTACTGTCAGTAGTTGGGAAAATGTTCGAACCATTATGAAGCTTGTGATCATTGAACATTTAGAAAATAATGGGAGCATTGAGTAGAGTCAACATGAATTATGAAAAGGAAATCATGTTTGATCAACTTTTCTTAAGAAAGTGAAGAACCACCAGATACGTGTGTATTTGGAATTTCAGAAATTTTGATAAGCCCCCATATGGATTAGTAAATAAAGTTAAAGAGCATGTATTTGAGGAAATGTTTAGATTGAGAATTGGTTAACAGACAGAGAGCGGGAATAAATGGATTACCCTCAGGGTGGCAGGTTGTTACCAGCAGGGTACCACAAGGATCAGTGCTAGGTCCATAACTGTTCACAACCCTATTTAATTGTGGGCCCCAGTTGTAATACTTTCATATTTGCTAATGACACCAAAGTGAGCGAGAATGTAAATTGTGTAGATTTCAAGGAGAATTGGACTGTCTAAGTGAACAGACTAGAACATGGCAGATGCAATATAATGTTAATAAATGTGAAGTTACTCACTTTGTGAGGGGAAAAAAAAGACAATGTCTTAATTGGTGAGAGTGGGTGTCCAAAAGAACCTCGTGTCCATTTTCAAGCATCAGTGAAGGTTGCAATGCAGGTGCAGCAAGCAGTTAGACAGGTGAATGATATGTTTGCTTCATTGTAAGGAGATCCTAGGATAGGAGTCTTGTTGCAGTTGTATGGAACTTTGGTGAGACCACAGCTGGGGCATTGTGTACAATTTTTGGTCCCCTTATCTAAGGAAGGAAACATTTGCTGTAGGAGATGCGCAGTGGAGGTTCACCAGATTAATTCCTAGGATGACTGATTGTCTTACAATGAGAGATTGACAAGTTTGGGGCTATTCTACAACTTTTTGAAGATTGAGTGGTGACCTCATTGAAATTACAAAATTCCTCCAGGGTGGACAAAGATAGTATATTGCCCACAACTGGTGAGTCAAAAATCAATGGACATAATCTCAGCATGAAAAAAACAACCATTTTAGACTGAGCTAAGGAATTTCTTCAATTAGACTTTGGTGAATCTATGGAGTTCTCAAACACAGACACTCAATCATTGAGTGTTTAACACAGAGACTGACAGATTTCTGGAGACTGATAGCATTACAAAATCTAGAATAGTCAGAGAAGAAGTGAAATTAAAGAGTTGATCAATTGTGATCTACAAAATCAGGCAGGCTCAATGGGCTGAATAGCTTACTCGTGTTTGTATGCACTGACCCTCCGACAGTGCCCAATCCCTCAGCACTGACCCACCAACAGCACGGCGCTTCCTCAGCACTGATAATCCAACAGCGCGGCACTCTCTCAGCACTTGCCCTGCATCAATGCGGAGCTTCCTCAGCACCGACCCATCAACAGTGCAGTGCTCCCTCAGCGCTGACCCTCTGACAGTGCCCACTCCCTCAGCACTGACCCTCTGATAGTGCCCGCTCCCTTGGCACTGATCCTCCAACAGTGCGGCACTCCCTCAACCCTTACCCTTCGACAGTGCGGCGCTCCCTCAACCCTTACCCTTCGACAGTGCGGCACTCCCTCAGCACCGACCCTCTGACAGTGCGGCACTCCCTCAGCCCCGACCCTCCAAAAGTGCCCAATCCCTCAGCACTGACCCTCTGACAGTGCGGCACTCCCTCAGCATTGACTCTGATAGCGCAGTACTCTACTCCACTGAGAACGTTACCTTGAATTTGGTGTCTGGTGTGTGATTTAAATACAGAACCTTCTGGCTCTGAAACAATAAAACCGAATTTGCTGCAAAACCTCAGCAGGTCTGGCATCATCCGTGCAGAGAAACAGTTAACATTTCAGGCCCAATGACTCTTATTCAGACCTTTCTCCCTCTCAGGCACATCACTGGGACTGGCTCAAGTGTATGTCAAAGTAATGTTTTATGTAACATATTGAAGGACAACCATACTGTGGAAGTACTTCGGGAAATATTATGGGTAGCAATATTCACAAAATAGCAGATTTGAACCAAGAGCTTTAAATGAGAGTAGTTAATGTAAATGTAAGTTGAACCCAACTAATTTAAATCCTTGGCAATGTTGATTGTATCATGTGTATTCCTTTTTCATTGTCTCTGACAGTGAGGAGATAATAATGAGCTCCGACTGTACAGTCCTGCTTGCACTGTCTGTGATAAATAGGGACACAGACAGGTGTTAATTGGAGAGTATGTCGAAGTGATGGTTGTTCCGGTTATTCCAGTTATTCAGAAACTGAGAGTGAAATAGTAGCAGATGTGGAGGAGGTGGGAGTGTGATACCATCAGGGACAGAGGTGGGATAGTAGACTGATTTGAGCATTTGAGTGTGGCACAGTCAATAATGTTTATTCATCCTAGTTGATTTACTGTTTGGAATAACATTTTATTTAAGTCGTTTTTCGACTTTGTTGCAGTTCCACTCGCACTCTTGTCTTCACAGTGCCTCTTAGTCTTAGTTCCACTCACTGTCAACAGTGACCCTCTGTCTGGCTCCTCAGTACTTCCTTCACAGTTCCTCACACTTTCTAACTGAGCAGTTGCTGAATCTCTGTCCTCACATTTCCTCCCTCTCTCTCTTCCCATTTCCTCTCTCTGTTTCTGTCCTCACTTTTCACTTTCCCTCTGTCCTTACTGTTCTTCCCTCTCCCTGTCTCTGTCCTTGCGGTCCCACCTTCTGCCTCTCTCTCTGTCCTAATGTTCCTTCGCCACCCTCTCTCTGTCCTTGCAGTTCCTCTCCCTCTCTCATGCTCTCCGTCCTCAGATTGGCGTACACTGTCCATGTTACAGTTCCTCTCACTTCTGCATGCCATTAACCAAGTCTGGCTATTCCACCTTCACATTTAGCCTGTCCTGGAGTTCTCAAGGCAGTTTAAAAGAACCGAGTGAGTTTTCATAGAGACATCTGGATACAGCATGATAATCTGCTTGAATAGGCACCTTCTCTCACTATGTCCACAGGTTTTTTTATTCACCTGTGGGATGTGAGCATCACTGGGTGGATCAGCATTTTATTACCCGTTCTTGAGAAGGTGATGTTGATCTGGCTTCATGAACTACTGTAGTGCATGAGCTTTATGGTAACCCACAATGCCCATAGGGAGGGAATTCCAGATTTTGATCCGACAACGGTGAACTGCTCATGTATGGAGGTATATTTTGGTTAACTGCTGTCTGTCTGAGCAGCAGCTATATTTCGGCTCAGAGTCCCTGAATTGATTCGGACACAGAGGAAATATAAGTATTCCAGGTCCAGATCATCAACCAACTCTCGAACTCAATAATCAGCTGAACGTGCGATGAACGCTTTAGTGACTGTTATATTAACAAACGAGCAAGTGTTAAGAGAGGGAACCTTTGGTCATTTCTCCATGGAAAACTCAGTATCAATGGAAGCTGTTGCTGACAAGCACTGTGTAAATGGGAACTGTTACTGTCAGGCACTGTGCAAATTGGAGTGTTTGTGTAAATGGAAACTGTTGCTGTCAATCTCTGTGTAAATGGGAGCCGTTGCTATTAGGCGCTGTATAAATGGATCTGTTATTGTCAGGAGCTGTGTAAATGGGAATTGTCACTGTCAGGCACTGTAAATGGGAACA
>NC_063377.1:9888998-9894294 GCF_021869965.1 Rhincodon typus
TGTAAATCAGTACTGTTACTGTCAGGCGCTGTGTAAATGGGAACTGTGTAAATCAGTGCTGTTACTGTCAGGCGCTGTGTAAATGTTGTTGTTAGCCTGTGAGTGGAATCAGTGGAGTACAGGAAGTGTGAATGGATTTTTATACCAGCTGACCTGACCACAAGGGTCTCAGCCCACTGACTGTGTACTCTCGCCACTTCATCTTTCCCCAACACTGTGAGCCTCCTGCTCTCTCTGATGTCACAGGCTGGGCATGGCCTGCTCTCATCTCTTTGGAAACACCGTCAGATGGTGGCTCCTGGGAATAGCTGGGAATGTTCCATTGGAACAGTTTCAGAGTGAGGAAGGGGTGGAATTTCTTTGAACCTGCCTGTCATTCAGTTCAGCTGCAAGCTGCTGAATTATCAGCTCATTCAGATTGGAGTTATTGCTGACCCTGAGATAGGAACATGGGATGAGCTGTAGCTTGCTGCTTAATTTTACAAGAAAATGCTGATGTGGCTGTTGTCTGGGAATGAGCTCTGGTAACCACTGATAACTGACAGGGTGCAGCATTTAAACACATTACAAATGCACAGATTACGTCCTGCTCGATACCCAGTATCGGGTTGGATTTAACCCTTGTCTTCCTGTTTACTTCCTAACCACAGCTTCTTAGCTGTTCACTGACTTTATGAATGATTGTGGTAGACTTTGCGTGAATACCCTCCCACACAGTCGTCCAGCTCTGAAAGATCGGTGGTAGCTTGAGCTATTCAACCGTGATCAAATGTCACTATGGATCCAAGCTTCTCAATGATCCAAGCCCCTGAGGGCAGCAGGGTGACTCAGTGTTTAGCACTGCTGCCTCGCAGCACCAGGCACCTGGGTTCGATTCCAGTTTCGGTCTGTGTGGAGTTTGCATGTTCTCCCTGTGTCTGCGTGGGTTTCCTCCAGGCGCTCCGGTTTCCTCCTGCAGTCCAAAGGTGAGCAGGTTAGGGTGGATTGGCCACGCTAAATTGCCCTGTAGATCCAGGCTCAATGGATTAGCCAGGGGGAGTGCAGCGTTACAGGGATATGGTGGGTGGGTGGGTCTAGATGGGATGCTGTTTGGAAGGCCAGTGTAGATTTGATGGGCCGAATGGCCTGCTTCCACACTCTAGAGATTCTATCTATACTAATGAGACAAGGAGCCAACTTTGTGGATTGAGTGTATGAACTGTGCATAAAGTTACAAACTGCATTGAGTACACCCACATCTAGACTGTGGAAGGGATATCCAAATACTTCCACTTCTGCTCTGTGTTGGGTCAGCTGATCTTATGGACAGAGGATGGGGTTAACGCAGTGTTTCTGATCTTAATCAGAGATTGCCTCCTTCTTCCTGTTTTGTCTTTTTTAAAATGAGAATGGGGCTAAACTGATTGTGAATACTGACGGTGCAACATCCTACTGGTACACACTGTTTGCCTTCACACAGGAGAAGCAGCTATCCCATCAGTGTATTGGACAAAAGGAGTCGTCAACAGTGCCACCCGGGAGCATTTTCTAAACAATAACCTACTCACTCATGCCTAGTTTGGGTTCCATCAGGGCACTCATTACAGCCTTGGTTCAAACATGACAAAAAGGCCGAAATCCAGACGTGGGGTGAGAGTGACAGCCCTTGACATCAAAACCACGTTCGACCGAATGAGGCATCAAGGAGCCCTAGCAAAACTGGAATCAGTGGATATCAGGGGGCAAACTCTCCACTGATTAGAGTCATACCAGACACACAGGAAGAGGTCAGTAAGTTGGAGGTCAGTCATCTCAGCTCCAGGACATCTCTGCAGGAATTCCTCAGGGTAATGTCCTAGGCCCAACCATCTTCAGCTGCTTCATCAATGAACTTCCCTCCATAAGGTCAGAAGTGGGGATGTTTGCCAATAATTGCACAATGTTCAGCACCATTCACGACTGCCCACATACTGAAGCAGTCCATGTTCAAATGCAACAAAACCTAGATTATATTCACATTTGGACTGACAAATAGCAAGTAACATTTCCACTAGTCACATTGACATTCACAAGCATCCACTCCCTCCACCACCTATGCACAGCATCAGTAGTGTGAACTATTTACAAGATGCACTGCAGAAATTCACCAAAGCTCCTTAGACAGAACTTTCCAAATCCCTGACCACTTCCATCTAGAAGGACAAGGACAGCAGATATATAGGAACTCTACCCCCTGCAAGTTCTTCTCCGAGCCACTCGCCATCCTGACTTTGAAATATATTACTGTCCCTTCATTGTTGAAATCCCAGAATTCCTTCCCTAATGACATTGTGGGTTAACCACAGCACGTGGACTGCCAAGGTTCAAGAAGGCAGCTTACCATGACCACCTCAAGGGCAGCTGGGACTGGGCCCAACCAGCAATGTCCATATCCCATTAATTAAAAATACCAAATAGAATTACAAAATTAATTTCTTGATCCCAGGAACAGTTCCCGATACCAGAAATATTTCCTGATCTCAGAGACAGCTCCTGAGTCCAGAGATGTTTCCTGTTCCCATGGTGCTGATCCCAAATTTGGGGATACCTCCTGACTCTACAAATCCCAGAGACTACCTCATGCTAAGGACATACCCCAATCCCAGTTAAAGGTCTCAGTCTCAGGGTTTTCCTGATTCCAACAGAAATATTCTAATCTCAGGAATACTGTCTGATTCCAGAAAAATCTCTCAATTGCAGCAGGAGCTCTTGACCCTAGAGATCCCCACAGCTATCACTTGGTCCCAAAGACAGCTCCCAATGCCAGGGACAGATTCCAATCCCAGACCACCACATGAGCTGTAGGGTCATTTTTTTTGAACAAAAAAAAACACAGCTGAGGTGATTGACAGCTGAACTGAGCTGATTCTGGAATTCAAGGAAACAGAGAATGGGAACATGAAAGGATGCATTAACAAATTAGTAATGAGGGAAAAGTGAGCTGGGAATTGTCAGTGGAGGGGAGGAAAATGAGCAGGAGCAGTTTTTTAGCCCTCAAATGTTGTTTGAATCCTCTTTTTAACAACGTGAAAATATTTTAATTATAATGTTTCTCACAGCTCACCAGAGCAAGCCAAATCCTCTCCTTCCTGACACAGAATCTACAACAGCTGGATAATCTTGCCTCTTACCACCTCCACCACCACACCCCCCCCTCCAATCTCTGTGTGGACTCTTCCTGTGGGATGGTGTATGTGAGAGAGAGGAGGAAACAGTGATTGTGGTACCCAGATCGTTGAGCCTGCATCCCTGCTAGCTGTACCCTGCATCCGGCAGAGATTGTGGCATTGATCCCTTGCTCAACAGTCAGGTAAGAAAAAAAAATAATAATCGCACTACAATTCATCTACCTTTACATTTCAAAAAGAAAAAAGAAATGCAAAATTATTATTTTTGTTTTGGAATGTCACGGAGTAATTTCCAAAATCTCTGCTGCCTGTTTGTCAGTGTGGCCATTTTGTCCTAAGCATCCTTGAATGTTTTTTTTTCTGGGCTTTACATTTTGTGGAAAGATTTATTTTCACAGCTCTGTGATTTTGGTTGTTCATGTTAATTGTAACAGTGTAATGTCAGTCATGTGGTTCACAAGGAACTGAAACATGAAGCTGTGATTTGAGAGAGATGGGACTGATGGAATGGACTGTTAATTTGACCTTGTCAGTGCTGATTACTGTCACCCTGTACACCCGAAACTCTCCCCATACTATACTGGAGAATTTGTACATCCAGATTTTAAAAGAAATGAGCTCTGTTAACATCATCTGATTATGTTTAACATATAAACAGATTGGGCAGTGCAGAGGATTGTTGGACATACTGTGCTTCAAGGCCTGCTCTTGTTAATATCTGGCTTTAGAAATGTTTGAGAAAAATCTTTTGCTTCCTCAGTGTGTGAATCTTCAGGATGGTTTGAGATGTAGACTGTGTGACAGTGATGCAGGCTGAGGTTGAAATGGTGCGAGGTTCTGGTTAAAGTGACACATGGCACGTTTCAGATTGCGCTGCTGTTTCTGTGTGTCGTTATGATGATTTATCTCACTGATTAAACTGCTCTTTGTGGGGATAAACACGCAGTTGGGGAGACAAGCCAGAGAAACCCTGGTACAGCAGGCATGGTGCCTTCTTGTTGCCAGCTATTCCTAGGCTTCTGTCCCTGTCATGCAGTTCAAGAGAATTGCCCCGAGGCATTCAGTGGACACAGGGCTGCTGAGCATAATGCGACATTACAATGTGACTGGGTATTGGGAAATGAGGAGCACTGCAGGGGCTTACAGCTAGAAAGACAAGGGGCAAAAGAGTGGAGAAGGGAGATGGTGATGTGGACAGACAGGATTTAGAGGGAACAGAGGAGAGAAAAACAATGGTGGGGATAGAAATGCATGAGGAAGAGATGGACAGAGAAAGACAAAAAAAATGGAGACAGGCGCAGAAAAGGAAAAGATCATGAGATGAAGGAGGAGGGAGAAGAAATAAAATTACAGAATAAGAGTGGAGGTGAAGAAGTGCAACAGGAGTTAAGGAAAGAGACAGTTAGCAGAGAGAAGGAGAGATGGCATTAAAATGGAGATACAGCAGACATATCAGGGTAGGAAGTGAAATTTCCTTCAGATCAAGGTGAATTCCTCAGCACCACCATCTTCTCCTTGGCTTTCGATCCCTGATAACAATTTGGAATTTTTGGCAGTTACCATAGAGCTGGAACTTAGAAACCTGACCCACAGAAGCAATTCCTGGCATCGACACACCTCCATGATAATGAGAACAAGATCATTGGACATACAAACAACAAGGGCACGCTATCATTTAAAGCCATTCCCCTCTTAAGTCAATCAGGTCATCAATGGTTTTATTCTCTCCTTCCCTGGCTGCTGTCCACATGGTTTGAAGACACTGATTTTCAAGAGGGTACACATCACAAGGCTTACAAAGGGAAGTCCAAATAGGAGCCCAGGAGACTACATAAATAACAGATATCTGGGAGTGAGTTACATACTGGGATCTAATTGAGAGATTTGGGATGTTTATATGTAGAGTAACAGATACCCAGGTGAGAGTTACAGACTAGAATCTAATTGAGGGGTTTTGGGCTGTTATATATACAGAATAACAGATACCCCAGGAGTGAGTGACAGACTGGAATCTAACCAAGGGGTTTGGAGTGGTTATAATAGGAATAACAGATAACCAGGAGTGAGTTACAGACTGGAATCTAATCAAGGGGTTCAGGGTGGTTATGTACAGAATAACAGATACCCGGGAGTGATTACAGACTAGAATC
>NC_063377.1:9894304-9904572 GCF_021869965.1 Rhincodon typus
TACAGAATAACAGATCCCCGGGAGTGAGTTACAGACTGGAATCTAATTGAGGGGTTCAGGGTGGTTTATATACAGAATAACAGATACCCGGGAGGGAGTTATAGACTGGAATCTAATTGAGGGGTTTGGGGTGGTTTATATACAGAATAACAGATACCCGGGAGTGAGTTACAGACTGGAATCTAATTGAGTGTTTCGGGGTGGTTTATATACAGAATAACAGATACCTGGGAGTGAGTTACAGACTGGAATCTAATTGAGGGGTTCAGGGTGGTTACATACAGAAAAACAGATACCTGGGAGTGAATTACACTCTGGAATCTAATTGAGAGATTCGGGATGTTTATATGTAGAGTAACAGATACCCAGGAGGGAGTTACAGACTAGAATATAATCGAGGGGTTTGGGGTGGTTTATGTACAGAATAACAGATACCCGGGAGTGATTACAGACTAGAATCTAATCGAGGGGTTCGGGGTGGTTTATATACAGAATAACAGATCCCCGGGAGTGAGTTACAGACTGGAATCTAATCGAGGGGTTCAGGGTGGTTTATATACAGAATAACAGATACCCCGGGAGGGAGTTTCAGACTGGAATCTGATTGCGGGGTTCGGGGTGCTTTATGTACAGAATAACAGATACCCGGGAGTGAATTACAGACTGGAATCCAATCAAAGGGTTTGGGGTGCTTGATCTATAGAATAACAGATACCTGGGAGTGAGTCATAGACCGGAATTAAACCAAGAAGTACAGAGGGGCTGGGTTTATATATAGAGTAACAAATACCCAGGAAGGATTTACAAACTGGAATGTAATCGAGAGGTTTGGGGTGGTTTATAGATGGAATAATAGGTACCCGAGCGAGAGTTATGGACAGGAATGCAATTAAGAGGTTCGGTGGGGTTTATGTTTTGAATAACGGATATAGGCTGGAGTCATACCATAGGCTTTAGGTGGGTTATTTATCGGAAAGCATATATCTGGGAGTTAGTTACAGGCTAGAAACTGATTGAAAGGTGTGGGATGACTTATATCCAGTATATCTGATACCTGGGACTGAGTTACAGGCTAGAAACTAGATGGGTTTCAGTAGATCCAGATATAGAATATAGATATCGAACAGTCTAGAATTTAACTGATGGATCTGGGGACTCTATATATATAGGATAACAGATATCTGGCAGTAAGTTACAGCATGTAATCTAATTGTGCTGTTTCAGTGGTATATATACAAACTAAAGACTCTGGGAGGGTGTTACAGACCGGAACCTAATCAAGGGTTCAGGTGGTCTATTTATAGAATAACAGACATTGGGAATGAGCTATAGACTAGAATCTAACCGAGGGGTTTGAGGAGATTATATGTAGATACAGAATCTGGGAGTGAATGACAGGCTGGACTGTAATAAAGGGGTTCATGTGGTTTATATATAGAATAACAGATACTCCTGAGAAAGGTGAGTCGGGCTCTCATGTGGCATAGTGGTATTGTCCCTATCGCTGGACAGGAGGCCTGGGTTCAAGTCCTATTTGTTCCAGCAATGTGTAATAACATCTCTTAACTGGTTGATTAGAAAAATAGGTTAAATTTTTAAAAAAAATCCCTGAGTAAGGTAAAGTCACCATAGTCCAACCAGACAATAGGGCTGCTCTCTCTTATTGGAGAGAGAGAGATGACTGGTGGTGGTTTCACCCAGCAAGTGAACAGGTTGAGAATTTTGAATCCTTCTTGCTAACCTCAGCTAGAGCAGGAATTGAACCCAAACTGTTAGTGTCACTCTGTATTGGAGACCAGCTGTCCAGCCAAATGAACTAAACTGACCCCAATCCCTGAGTAGGGTGTAGACTGGAATCGAAATAAGGGGTTGGTGTAGTTTATATATAGAATAACAGACTGAATATACTCAAGGGGGCTCAGATGGTTTATAAATGAAGTCACAGTTACTCAGGTGTGAGGTACAGACTGGAATCCATTCAAGGGGTTCAGGGTGGTTTATAAGTAGAGTAGTAGATACCACAGGATTCACTTACCAGCTGGAATCTAATTGATGGGTTTGGATGGTTTAATATAGAATATCAGATATCCAGTAATGAGCTGGAAACTGAAACTGAACAAGGGGTTTGGGTTATGGTGTGTATATGTAGAATAACAGATACCCGACAGTGAGGTACAGACTGGAATCTATCAGTGGTTCAGCAGTTGGAGGGAAAAGAATAACATATACCTCGGAATAAACCACAGAGAGGAAACTAATTGAATTTTTTCAGGGATGGGGCATAGATATAGAATGACAGATACCTCTGAGGTACAGGCTGAAATCGAATTGAGGGGTTCGGAGGATTTATAACTAGTTTGAGGCTGACATTGGGCAAATAACATTCATTCCATACAAGAACCAGGCAATGATCATCTCCAACAACAGTCAATCTAACTATCATCCTTAACATTCAAAGGCTTTACCATCATTGAATCTTTCACTGCCAAAATCATGAGGGTTACCAAAGACCAGAAACTGAACTGGATTAGTCATATAAATACATTGCCTACAAGAGCAGGCCAGAAGTTAGGAATCCTGCAGCAAGTAACTCACCTCCTAACTCCCCAAAGCCTGTTCACCATCTACAAGGCACAGGTCAGGAGTGTGATGGAATATCCCCCACTTGCCTGGATGGGTGCAGCTCCAACAACACTCAAGAAGCTCAAGAGCATCCAGGACAAAGCAGCCCGCTTGATTGGCATCACATCCACAAGCATCCATTCCCTCCACCACCAACACTCAGGAGCTGCAGTGTGTACCATCTACAAGATGCACTGCAGAAATTTGCCTAGGCTCCTTATACTGTAAAATAGCTCCAAAGAGCCCATTATCCTCTCACCAAGTCACCCCTTATTTACTTTTGGAGAGTCCTTGACACTGATCCCGCTCCCTCAGAGTCAGCTGTCAGAGTGAACAGGATGTCTGACACTGCTGTTCTTATCTGTCAGTCAAGGCTCCCTGATTGGACACGGTTAACAGCCCCAATCAGGGAACTCAGATTCCATGAGGTCCACCTGGCCGACGTCATTACAATCACTGCATCCCTCCCCCTCTGAGTCTGAGGACATAAGCCAGTTCTTTTTTTTTGTAGATCCTCCTGGTGTGTTTTAGCATCGGGTCAGCTTCCTCTGACTCTGCCTCTGTAACAGGCAGCCTGTAACGCACAATAGCTCACCTTTTTCACCAACAGCATCTTGGAAAAAATTCATTCTCCTCTTCAGGTGGCAAAGACATTGAGGTTGTGACATTTGCCGTGTCTATCTCAGATTCCAAGGTATCTTGAATACTTAATGGAGAGGGAGAACACACATGTTCCAGAACATTCAGAAAGGCTATCAAGCAGCCACGCACATTTTGCTTCCTCACCACTTGCGAGTTTGCATGGTCCACGTGTTTGGTCAGGACTGTTACACCAACCTGAACTTTATATCACACTGGACCTGACCTTGCATTGACCATGTTTCTTACCCATGCAGGGCCATTCCCATGGTTTCTACATCAAACTTTGTCCCCCACAGTAAACTGTCTCTTTTGCTTAGTGGAGTCTTGGGTCTCGCATTGACCATCCTGACATAACCTCAATGCTGTACAGGGAGGTATTGCACGATCTCACTTGGGATCATTGTGTGCCAACACCTTAGAGGATGATAGCTGTTTCATTACTTCCCTGAAGGCTATGGCTTGGGTACACAACCATTTGCAAGGCTGACCCTTTATTAGGAGTTGCTGCAAAGGTGCCAAGATGGAGGCCAGATTATGTATGAATTTTCATTGTAATTCACGAGCCAAAGGAAAGGCCTAAGCTCCGGTACAGACATGGGAGCCAGGGCACCTTTGATCGCATTCACTTTACTTTCCAGCAGGTGTAACCCCATCTTGTCAACTCTGTAGCCCAAGTAGGTCAATTGGGGTCACTTGGAACACACATTTTTCCCTTCTAAGGCATACGCCTGCCTGAGAGAAACATCTAAGGACCGGGTCCAGGTCCTTTAAGTGCTCCTTATTGGTCTTCCCTGTTATTAGCAAGTCATTTGGATAAATGGTGACTTGGGATAGACCTCATAAAATGTTCTCCATCATCTGCTGATAATATCTCTAATGGCAGTCTCATTTATTGGTACAAACCCTTATAGTAGTAATTGTAGCATACTTCCGGGAATCCTCATCTAACTGCAATTGCACATACACGAGGTTCATGTCCAGTTTTGTGAAGGACAGCCCGCCGCCGCCCCCCCCCCCCCCCGCCAGCTTTGTGTATAAATCCTCTATGTGTGGGATTGGGTATTTATCCAGCTGCGAAAAACAAAGGCAAACCGACCTTTCAGGATTCACAATCGATAAAACCAGTGCTGCCAATTCTGCAAGCTGGACAGGTTTGATGATTCCTTTGCTCTCCAGCCTCTTGATTTCTGCCTTTACTTTTAAATAGCACTTGGGGGGCCTTGCAGAATCGTGGATTTGCTTCCTGGTCAACATGCAACGTGGCATTGGCTCCTTTGACAGTCCTTAGCTTCTGGGTATTTAATTAAGACTT
This sequence comes from Rhincodon typus, assembly GCF_021869965.1. Taxonomy (NCBI): domain Eukaryota; kingdom Metazoa; phylum Chordata; class Chondrichthyes; order Orectolobiformes; family Rhincodontidae; genus Rhincodon; species Rhincodon typus. Next base: position 9,898,881 of record NC_063377.1, read on the forward strand.
CACTTAGGCAGCCATTTTCTAATTGAAAAATATTGAGCTAATGTAGGTAAATCTTTCTCAACCAATTTTGCCCCATTAAGCTTGGGCCCAAGCCTTTTACTACAATCAGTGGTAACTGAACAAGCTGCTTCTCATAACACACTGGAACTGAAGTTGTACCTTTAATCTGTAAAGGTTTCCCGATATGGGTTATCAGTCTACCCGAGTTCTTGCGCAAATGTAAGTGTTGGAGTCCAGAGTGAATTTTGTTAAAGACTGGTTCTGCGATCACTGAAACAGCCGCACCGGAATCGACCTCCATTAGAACTGATTGACCTGATGGTGTTGGGGTTATAGATGGCACATTATAGCATATTATAGATGGGACACATTGTTACCATAATGCATTTGATGTTCGAGGAAGTGAATGTTGAGTCATAGAGTCATGCAGATGTACAGCATGGAAACAGACCCTTCGGTCCAGCTCGTCCATTGCTGATCAGATGTTTTAGATAAATCTAATCCCATTTGTTAGCATTTGGCCCATATTCCTCTAAACCCTTCCTATTCATATACCTATCCAGATGCCTTTTAAGTTTTGTAATTGTACCAGCCTCCACCACTTCCTCTGGCAGCTCATTCCATATGCACACAACCCTCTCTGTGAACAAGTTGCCCCTTAGGTCCCTTTTAAATCTTTCCCTCTCACCTTAAATCTATGTCCTCCAGTTTTTGGTTCCCCCACCCCAGGGAAAAGACCTTGCCTATTTACCCTATCCATGTCCCTCATGATTTTATAAACCTTTATAAGGTCACCGCTCAGCCTTCGACACTCCAGGGAAAATAATCCCAGCCTATGCAGCCTTTCCCTATAGCTTAAAACTCCAACCCTGGCAAAATCCTTGTAAATTTTTTCTGAACACTTTCATGTTTCACAACATTCTTCCTAAAGCAGGGAGACCAGAATTGCATGCAGTATTCCAAAAATGGCCTAACCAATGTCCTGTACAGCTGTAACATGACCTCCCAACCCTTCTACACAATGCACTGTCCAATAAAGGCAAGTGTACCAAATGCCTCCTTCACTATCCTATCTATCTGTGACTCCACTTTCAAGGAACTATGAACCTACACGCCAAGGTCATTTTGTTCAGGAACACTCTCCAGGATCTTGCCACTAAGTGTATAAATCCTGCCCTGATTTGCCTTTCCAAAATGCAGCACCTCACATTTATCTAAATTAAACTCCATCCGATCAGGATCCTGTTGTACTCTGAGGTAACCATCTTTGCTGTCCAGTATACCTCCAATTTTGGTGTCATCTGTAAATTTACTAACCATACCTCCTATGTTCACATCCAAACCATTACTTAAACGACAAAAAGCAGTGGACCAGCACTGATCCTCGTGGCACACCACCAGTCACAGGTCTCCAGTCTAAAAAAACAATCCTCAACCATCACCCTCCGTCTTCTACCTTTGAGCCAGTTCTGTATCCAAATGGCAATCATATGGACTAGTTTCTCCTGGGTGGTATTGCACTTTTTTAGTGTTGTTGGAGCTGCACTCATCCAAACAAGTGGGAAGTATTCCATTACATGACTGAGTTGTGCCTTGTAGCCAGTAGATGGGTTTTGGGGAATCAGGAGCTGAGCTACTCACCGCAGAGTTCCTAACCTCTGATCTGCTCTTGTAGCCACAGTATTTATTTGGCCAGTTCAATTCAGTTTCTGTCAATTGTTGAATATTGATAATTGTGGATTCAGTGGTGATAATGCTATTGAATGTAATGGGCAATAGTTAGATACTCTCTTTCTGTAGGTGGTCATTGCCTGGCATTTTTTGGCACAAATATTACTTGCCAATTGCCAGCTCAAGCTTGAATATTATTCAGGTCTTCCTGTATACAATGTGGGCTGAATTATAATACACAAGGAAAAACTGTTTCCAGTGTTGGAACACTGATAACTGGACAAGATATATATATATATAATTATAGGTATATAAAATAAGGATATTATTTTTAAAGAATGAATTATGATCTGGAATGTACTGCTTGAACCGTTGTGTCTCTGATCCTGCCCCCCATTCTCCCATTGTCATTGTCAATCTTAAACATTGTCACTAATTCCATTGCCCCTTTCACCTTTTCAGCCACGTCTCTCTCTGTCCTTGTTTTCATGCTTTCTGTCATCTGTCACTCTCTTTCTGATCTTGTTCCTCTCTGCCCCATCTTTTTCTCTTTCTGCTCCATCTTTCTCTCTACCACATCCCTTTCTTTGGCCCTCATATACATTTACTGTACAAATGAAGGCCATTCCGCCATCATAATCTTATACACCTCTGTCAGATCTTCTCCCAACCTTTGCTGTTCTAAGGAGAGTAACCCCAATCTACCCATTCATTCCTCATAGCTCAAACCCTCTGGCCCAGGCAACATCTTTTTAAATCTCTGCATTCACATTCTGATCATAATGTGGGGACCAGAACCCCACACAATACACCTGATGTGGCCTCATGAGCACTTTATACAGATGCAGCATAACCTCCTCACTCTTGTATTCTCTACCTCAGCTAATAAAGGCAGGTATTCCAAATGCCTTCTTAACCACCTTATCTACATGCCATGCTACCTTCAGAGACCTGTAGATCTGCTTACCAAGGTCCCTCTGATCTTCAGTACTTTCCAGGATTCTACCATTCATTGTTATAGTCTATTACCTTGTTAGACCTCTCCAAGTGCAATACTTCAAACTTTTCTTGATTGAATTCCATTTGCCACTAACCTGTCATCATCCTCCTGCTGCACTTTACGGCTATCTTTCTCACTATTTATCACCCGACTAATTTTTGTGTCGTCTGCAAACTTCTTGATGATACCCTCCCCCACTAGTTTAAGTCCAAATCATTCATATATACCACAAGTGGTAAGGGCCACAACACTAAGCCCTACGGAACCCCATTGGAAACAAACTTCCATTCACAGAAACATCCCTCGACCATCACCCTCTGCTTCCTGCCTCTCAGCCAACTTTGGATCCAATGTGCCTCTTTACCTTGGATCCCATGAGCTCTTACTTTTTTGACCAGTCTGCCATGAGGGATCTTATCAAAAGCCTTGCTTAAAGTTCATGTAGACCAAATCAAATGTGTTACCTTCACCCCTGGTGGCCACCAAAAAGAATTTAATAAAATTTGTAAAACCCGACTTTCCCCTAACACATCCTTGCTGATTACACGTGATTAATCTGTATTTGAGTGCAGATATATTCTGTCCCTCAGCATTCTTTCTAATAACTTCCCCATGAGCGAGATTAGATTAACTGACTTGTACTCTCCCGGTCTATCCCTTCCTCCTTTTAAACAATGGGATAGTGTTAGGAGTCCTCCAGTTTTCTGAATCCTCAATTGTCACCAGAGAGGGCTTAAAAATTACTACCAGAGCCCCTGATATCTCCTCCCTTGACTCTCTCAACAGCCTGGGATATACCTTACCGGGCCTGCAGAGTTCTGAAGCTGCTAAGTCCATTAGTAACTCCTCTCGCTATGTTAATTTCTTTCAATACTTCACAGTCCTCCATCCTCATGCTGATACCTCCATCATCCTTTTCCATTGTGAAAAGCAATGTCAAGTATTCATTGTGGACTGAGCCTATATCTTCTGGGGTCCACATGCACATTATCTCTGTAGTCCCTAATAAGTCCCACTCTTTCCCTAGTTATTCTCTTGCTCTTTATGTAGTTAAAAAGTCCTGTTGGATTTTCCTGTATTCTATTGGCCAATGCTTTCTTATGCAGTCTCTTTGCTTTTCTAATTTCCTTGTTATGATCCCCCTCCCCTGCACTTTATATACTTCTCTGGGATCTCTGCCTTGGTGAACATTTGGTATCTGCTGTAAGCTTCTCTTTTTTTTCTGAATCCTAACCTTTGTATCCCTTGACATCCAGGGTTCTCTGATCTCTTGCTCTCTGTCACTCTTTCGTGCCTCTGCCCCTGCCTCATCTTTCTTGGTCCCCCGACTCTCTCTCTCCTTTTTCTTTTTCTCTCCACCCATCTCTCTCTGCAGATCCCTGTATCTCTTTCTGTCTGTCTGTCTCTCCCTCTGTGTCTAGTTCAGTCTCTCTCTATCCCTGTCTCTCTCTCTCTCTCTGTGCCCAGCTTTCCTCTCTGTCTCTGCCCTCTGATGTGAAGCTGCATGCACTGCATGGTAAAGGCCAGCCCCACATTACCCAGCTTGAGAGGGTAATGTCATGCAAGTACTGGATGTTCTAGCTAACCATCAGCTGTCTCTAACCCACCCACTGGTCAGCTATCTAATGCTGTGAAATTGTCATCTAAAAAATCTAGTCTTTGTGCATTATTCCATCCCTGACTCCTGTGAGACTGTTTTCTGTCAACATTCACACTGGTATGATTGAACTTTCACACGGCTGTATATGGGAGACAGGCTGCAAAATACCTTGGCATGGTTCAACAATTCTGCCTCCTATAGTTGAATAGCTCTGCAAAACTGTTCTAAGTCCGTGCTGGTTTCACTGTGACTAATGAAATTCATTTGACCGTTCTTTTCTCTTTTGTTAGGATCTGCTGAGCCAGCAATTAATGCTGCTGCCCTGCTGTCTACAAGAGATTGAGCACATTGTGACAAAGTCACTGTCCTACTCTACTCCCTAATATACTGCCTACATTTTAAGTCACTATGTATATCTCTGTCTTTGTGTGATCATCTGTTGCTCTTTCTGCTGGACTCCGACTTGTTCTCCTGGCTCAATTCCCACTTCCACTCCAGACTGAGCTCCCATTTGTTCTCCTGGGTCAGCTTCTGCTTGTTCTCCATCTTGATTCCCGTTTGCTTTCCCACTCGTTCTCCTTGTCCAATTCCTGCCTATTCCACTGAGACTGTATATCTGGAACCCAAGTGCCCTGTGACTACTTCACTCAGGTTTCACTCCTGAATGTAATTAGCACGGACGAATTTGCTGAAAGTCCCCTCGCATCTGCTGAGCCAGGTTGCCATGGATGACAACTTCAAAGACCGGACAGCCTTCATCAGAGGGGCCAAGGACATTGCCAAGGAGGTGAAGCGGCAGGCAGCTAAGAAGGTGGCCAAAGGTACAGACCGACTCCAGGATGAATACAGTCGGCGCTCCTACACACGATTCCAGGAAGAGGATGATGACGATGATTACCAGCCACAATATAGCTACTCACGTGGAAACGACGAAGAAGGAGGCTCAAGTGATGCCACTGAGGGCCATGATGAGGAAGATGAGATCTATGAGGGGGAATATCAGGGTATTCCCCATGCCAACAAGATGGCAGATGACCACATTGCTAGCACGCAGCCCATGGTGGACGATTTCAGGGACTATGAGGAGATGGAAGGTGAACGGGAGAAGGAGAAGGAACAGCTGGCCCAACAGTATGAGCTCATCTTACAGGAGTGTGGTCATGGCCGCTTCCAGTGGACATTATACTTTGTTCTAGGCCTGGCTCTCATGGCAGATGGGGTGGAGGTCTTTGTGGTTGGATTTGTGCTGCCAAGTGCTGAGAAGGACATGTGTTTATCTGACTCCAACAAGGGCATGCTTGGTAAGTGCAAGGAAAATTCAATCCAAAACCATTCCAACAGAATCACTGGAATTCACAGAAGTACATACATAGCCTGGGCTCTGCTCCACTGTGATAACAAGGTGTAGAGCTGGATGAACA
>NC_063377.1:9904972-9929323 GCF_021869965.1 Rhincodon typus
AGAGATAGTAGGAACTGCAGATGCTGTGTTCATCCAGCTCTACACCTTGTTATCTCAGATTCTCCAGCATCTGCAGTTCCTACTATCTCTGCTCCACTGTGTTTGTCTGTTGCCTCTGTATGTGTCTAGGAGTCCAAGACCCAATATGTGTGTCCAAGACCCTGCACCACTCTGTCTGTGTGTGGGTCCAAGACCCTGGTCCACCCAGTGTGGATGTGTGGGTCCAAGACACTTCTCCTGTGTGTGTGAGACTGTGCTTCATCTCTGCTCCATACTCTGTAAATGGGAGATTCAACACCCTGCCCCACCCTCTGTGTGGGGCTTCAAGACCTTGGTCCATCCTCTGTCTATGTGTCAAGCAGAGCAGATCCAGAGGATCATACACAGAGCAAAGCAGAGCACCTGTGCAAACACAGTGGAGAAAGCCCTCAAACGTGCCCCCTTCCTGTCTCTCTCTCTCTCTCTCTCACTCACACACACACACACACACACACACACACAGATAAACATGCATGCACATGCACACACAGTGGATCATTGACTGAGATTGTTCACATGCTCAAGGTGTTTTAGACGCTGTTAGTGTCGCAGTTTGTAATCAGCTGTATTGCATCTCACAGTGACAGTGACCCACTCTTCAGGGACATACAATAATAAACAGAGGACACACTAAATCAGGGCAGCCCAATGCCATTCACGTATCCTTCATCCTCTCACTGCAACTCAGAGACGGACATACTGTCTCAGGGGTCCTCATCATTTCGAGGCTGTGAAACAGAATTATATATTCTCACTGCTGTAACTGATTAGCTATCCTCTACATGCCTCCCAGGCTCATCCTTTCAATGATTTCAAGTTACAGAGACTAGAATTTGGGAGACAAGCCAGGAGTCATAGAATAGTCAATTCTAGAGGTAACAACGGCCTGAATAATGAGGATTTCAGTAGTAGGTTAGTTAAGATTGCTGGAACGGGACAATGTTCTCGTGGAAAGAAACTTCCTTGGGGTTATTAAGCGGATCTTCAGTCAGATGCTCATCTCAGGGTCAAAGGTGGTGCAAAATTTCAAATGGTATGGTCAGCCTCATTTATCTGGGAGACCGGTAGAAGTTGGGACTGAAGAACAGAACTTGTCTTGGTAACCCAAGCCAATGGATTTAGCCTTCCCAATTTTTAACTGGATGAAATGTCTTCTCATCCATTAGAGATCCACAGATCCACTGTGTGTGATCAAGGAAAAGGAGAATATAATCAAACAATAAAAGAGTCTATGATTCCTGTCAGGGGAATTCTTTGTGAGAATCAGGCCAAATGCAATAAGTTGATAGGGGAAATGAAGAGGAAAATAAGAAAGAGTATGGAGAACAGAATGACAGTTAACATTGAAGCCAGAAAGTCTAGCAACATGTAAATCATAAATCAGTCATAAACAGCAGAATGGGTCCTATTCAGGACAAAAAAGATGATCAATGTTTAGAGGTGCAAGGCAAGGCTAGAATATTAGCATAAATACTTTGTATCAGTGACTAAGGAAGAGTAAACTGATAAAATTAATAGGTGGAGATAGTCATGAATGGATGGAGTGAAAATTGATAGAATGTATTAGAAAAGCAGGTTATACTTGAGAGTGGATAAATCACTTTGTCCAGATGGTTTACACTCCAGATTAAAGAAAGTGAGGGGTGGAGATCATAGAATCATAGAATCCCCTCAGTGTGGAAACCAGCTATTCGGCCCAACAAGTTCACACCGATCCTGTGAAGAATATCCCACCCAGACTCATCCCCCCTACCCTGTCCCTGTAACCCTGCTTTTCCCATGGCTAGGCCATCTAGCCTGCACATCCCTGATACTATGGGCATATTAACGGGTTTGTCGTAGTCTTCCAGTCTTCTCCAACCATGGTGGGGGGAGTTGCCAGAAGACTGGAAAATGGGAAATGTAATACCATTATTGAAGAAAGAGTGTTAACGCATTCTAAGTTAAATTTTGATGAAGGGTCACTGGACCCAAAACGTTAACTCTTTCCACAGATGCTGCCAGACTTGCTGAGCTTGTCCAGCAACTTCCGCTTTTGTTTCTGATTTTCAGCACCTGCAGTTCTTTTGAGATTTTTTCTTAGTTAAGTACTGGCCAGTCAATTTATCATCACTGGTAGGAGAGTTTTTAGAAACAATAATGCAGGACCAGGTCAGCAGGTATGAGGAGAGGTTTGTATTGGGTATGGAGGTTAGCATGAATTTGTAAAAGGCAGAATAATTACATTCCAGATTTTGAAGAAGTTCCAGAGAAGGCAGTGGCATTCTCCCAGGGTCATTCCTTTGATGTACATTAATGACGTGGAATGCAGAGTAACACATCAAAATTTGCTGATGATACCAATGATTCTTGAAGCTGCGATGGTGATGATGATTCCATTTCACTGCAAACAGACACAGAGAGACTAGCTGCATGGGCAGACTAGTTACGGGTGGAATTTAATGTAGAGTGTCAGGAGGTCAGGAGGAACTTCTTCACCCAAAGGGTTGTGAATCTGTGGAATTCCCTGCCCAGTGAAGTGGTTGAAGCTACCTCGCTGAATGTTTTTAAGGCAAGGCTAGATAAATTTTTGAACAGTAAAGGCATTAAGGGTTATGGTAAGTGGGCGGTTAAGTGGAGCTGAGTCTCAAAAAGATCAGCCATGATCTTATTAAATGGTGGGGCAGGCTCGAGGGGCCAGATGGCCTACTCCTGCTCCTAGTTCTTATGTTCTTATGTAATGCATTTCAGTGATGCAGTGAATGCTGAAGATCAGGAACTTGCTATCTACAAGGGTATTGGAAGCAGAGGCCATCAGTGTATTTGAAAAGAAATTCAGAAAAATGAACCTTCAAGAATTCAAGGATAGACAGGAGGTATAACACTGAACTGATGACCCTGTTTCTGTGTCAAAATGACCAATACCTTCAGTCTAACAGCCCTGTAAGATCTCTACTCCCCTGCTGCATCCTGACACTGCCTAGAACTCACCATATATTTCCAGTAAGACCCTTATAATTTGGAAATTTTGTGGGAATCTAGAGTCAATATAAATCAGGAAAAGCAGGGCATTGAGTTAGGAGACTTGGCATGGGATAGATGGAGTGGATACTGCTCACTGAGCTACAGAAATAAACAGTAAAGCATGTGGTTGATCAGTCAACCTGGAAACTTGAGTGTGACAGGTTAAGGATAGTCTGCAAAGGGGTTGAACTAGTTTGGTAGCTGCGTGTGTACTGAGTGTCTCTTTCTGAAGAAGGGTCTAGGCCCAAAACGTCAGCCTTCCTGCTCCTGAAATGCTGCTTGGCCTGCTGTGTTCATCCAGCTCTACACCTTGTTATCTCTTTCTGACTGTTCTTTGTTTCTCTGTTGCAGGGCTGATTGTGTATTTGGGGATGATGGTGGGGGCCTTCCTCTGGGGAGGTCTTGCAGACAGAATGGGCCGCAGGCAGTGTCTGCTCATCTCTCTCTCAGTAAACAGTGTCTGTGCTTTCTTCTCATCCTTTGTGCAAGGATACGGGACCTTCCTCTTCTGCAGACTTCTGTCTGGTGTTGGGTAATGTAGACCTGCTCTGTTTCCTTGCATCTTTTCTCATGCTGAAAGCTGTGTTACGTTCGCCTGCCTTCCCTGATGTGGATTAACTTCCAAAACAAGCCCAGACTGTGATTCTATTTGGAGGTGGGATGAATGAACCATTCCTTTCACTTGCCTAATGAAGGTTCACAATTAGAATGGAAAGTACATGTCATCCCTGGTTTAGAGACAGAGAGGGAAATTAGCCAGGGTACCTGCTCCTGTTCACTGCCCACTGCCCACTGATCCCTATATTAGAGAGAGAGGGGGAAATCAGCCAGGGTTCCTGCTCCTGGTCACTGCCCACTGACCCCTATATCAGAGACAGAGGGGAAATCAGCCAGGGTTCCTGTTCCTGGTCACTGCCCACTGACCCCTATATCAGAGACAGAGGGGAAATCAGCCAGGGTTCCTGTTCCTGGTCACTGCCCACGGACCCCTATATTAGAGAGAGAGGGGGAAATCAGCCAGGGTTCCTGCTCCTGATCATTGTCCAGTAACCCCCTGGTCTAAAGATGTCATTTTTTCATTCTCTTTATTTTTGGATAAAGGACCAAAAATGGATGATACTGCCTTACACAATGGAGGCTGTATAAAGAAATGTTTGCAGTTCTAAAAATCATGTTTACTGAAGTTCATTGAGTGCTCTCTGCAAATTTCCTTTTGGAAGAAAAAAACAGCAGATAAAAACCCTTCAGATGCACTGAATGGGAAAATCCTCAACCAGTGAACAAGAGACTGGGATTTGGTGAATCCACAACCTGGCATTAGTAGCAAAGACTTGGAAGGAGTCAAAAGGAAAGAACTCATTTGACATCTGTAATCCAGCCTGGTGCTAGAACTGTGCTTCTCCAATGAGTTTTCCCTTACCAATCAATACTATGTCTTATCTCTATATGTCTTTTCTTTTAAAGGGGGAGAGTTTAAGTTATGGAGTTGGTTATAAGTTCGTGATTCATGTTTCTTTCCTGACAATGGGTTATAAACAGTTTAATTACAATAAGCAGCAATTTCCCTGTTATTGAAAATCCTGATGTGCATATTCTTTTAACCTGAACTAGATAGTAAAAGAAAATTGTGCAATTTGGCATTTTAATCTAACTTTCACATTTGTAACGATTCCGGAAATAGCGGGGCTTGATTTCCAGTGGATTACTCCTGAGACTGATGACATTGGGTGAGATAGATAAGGGAAATCAGCCAAGGTCCTGCTCCTGATCACTGTCCAGTCGCATCTGAAAAGAAAGAATGTGCATTTATCTAGTGTGTTTTTATAAGTATGTACATACCATGTCTCTGCATTCATATTTATCATCCATATCCGTGTATGCTTGTTTGAATTTATCTTTTACTTGTCTGTTTGCATTTGTTATCTGTGTGTATGCCTCTGTCTGTGAGTGTGCTTAGTTATTTGCATGAATGGGCATGTGATATGGTGATACTGTCACCGGATGAGTAACCGAGTAGCCCTGGTTAATGGTTTGGGTATTTAAACTAGAATTTCAATTCGGTTAATAAAAATGCTGGAATTAAAAGCTAACATCATTATCAATTACTGTAAAAAGTCACCTGGTTCACTGTAGGGTAGGAAATCTGCTGACCTTAACTGGTCTAGTTTACAAGTGACACCAGACCCACAGCAATGTGACTTGATTCTTAAGGGCCCTCAGAAATGGCTGAGCCAGTTACTCAGTTCTAGGACAATAGGGATGGATAAACAAATACTGGACTCGTCAACAACACCCTTGACCTGTGGAAAAATAAAGAGAAATGTCTGAGTACATCTGCTGATGACAGGACACGCTTAGGCTTGAGTGGAAGGTCTACGAATTGAAGCAACCATCAATCCTGTGATATGGAGCAGAGGCACGAGTATCGTTGAAGATTTGATAATGACACTGAACAGGCACAGGAGATTATTGTGTAACCAAGCCTTTTTCATTTACTTGCTTTAGAATTGGTGGTTCCATTCCCATTGTGTTTTCTTACTTCTCGGAGTTCCTCGCCCAGGAGAAGCGAGGGGAGCACCTGAGCTGGCTTTGCCTGTTCTGGATGATTGGAGGAATTTATGCCTCAGCAATGGCGTGGGCCATCATCCCTCACTATGGTAAGAGCATCAAAGTCAGTTCCAAGAGCTACACAATAAATATCAAGCCAACCTGGGATGGAGTATTGAGGATGGGTCAAGGACTAGACAATAATGCAAGGAGTTAAAGGCCAATGTCACAATCATGGTGTTTAAAACTAGGTGTGGAATTACAGCATGGTTCTCAGGTAGCAGATGCACCACCAGTCTGCTTAATACAGATAAATTGTGCTGTTCTTGTATGGGGAGTGTTTGATGGGGACATTGTCAAAGAAGTTTCACTTCATATCTAACCACATGCTGTACATGTGCTGGGAATGTTTGATGGGGACGGTGAAGTGGGATTATTACTCTATCAAACCCCATTCTGTACTGGTGCTGGGAAACTAATTAATACTGATATATTGCACTGAATCACTGCTGCTTGAGCTTTGTCTAAGGTAAGGACCGGTTTGCACTGTATCATTGAACCCTTATAAAATGCAACAACGTTGTAACTGTTCTTCTATGTAACACTATGCCTCCCTCTCTTTTCTCTTAACTTTCTCTATCATTTCTCCCTTACCCCGAACTACTTACCTGCTTACTATTATACTCCATTCTTCCTTTACATTGGCTTTTTAATTTCATATCAACACCTCTGTTCTCCTTTATTTTACTTTAATGTCATGCACTCCCCTCTTTCCCATCCTTCATCTCTTTTCTGTTACTATCCTTTCCCTTCCCATCTTGCTCCATCCCCACATCCCATCCTTGTCAATTCCCTGAATTGTCTCACTTCAATCACTCTCCTCCATCCCCCACCTCTCCCTCTCCTTCCCTTTCCCTCCAGGCTGGAGTTTCCAGATGGGATCAGCATATCAGTTCCACAGTTGGCGAGTCTTTGTTCTTGTCTGTGCTTTTCCTTCCGTCTTTGCGATTGTGGCCCTCAACTTCATGCCTGAGAGTCCTCGCTTCTACCTAGAGGTAACTACCACTGTTTCCCCTCCTTCTCTACATGCTTGCTTGTAATCCTCAGCACAACCCACAGGCACAAAGCTGGCAGGAGGTTTTCATTAGTGTAGAGAGAGCTTAACTCTGTACTTAAATCTGTGCTGTCCCTGTCCTGGACTGTCTGGTGGGGGTACTGTAGAAAACTCTTTACTTTCGATTTAAAAGAGTAGACAGAATTTTATTCTGTATGTAACCCCACATTGTACTTGCTCTGAGAGTGTTTGATAGGGACGGTGTAGAGGAGGCTTCACTTTCAGTTTAAAAGAGTAGAGGCAGTTTTATTTTGTATTTAACCCTGTGCTGTACCTTCCTCGACTGAAAACAAGGGTTGCATTTTCATCCTGACGTGGTGTGGAAATGAGTTGCCATATTGGTCTCTGTCTTGAGTTTACTGCTATGATACTGGAGCTGCTAATATTTGGACCTAAGCAGTTCACTCCTGGAAAGGTGTCAGCACCACTCACATTAGAGGAACTACTGGGCAGAGAGAAACCATGACAAACCTGAATAGTCTGAAAAGTTTGCAGGTTTTCGCTGCACAGTGACCTGCTCTACCTATCTTCCAACAGAATGGCAAACACGATGAGGGTTGGATGATTCTCAAACAAGTTCACGACACCAACATGAGGGCCAAAGGCTTCCCAGAACGGGTCTTCTCTGTGAGTATCTTGATTTGGTCACAACTGACTGAACTTGTAAGTCAATGATTTGGCTTTTCAGGTTGTGGACAGGCTAGCTATCTTCACTAAACTAGTCCCAGCATGGAGGTTTCCCTCTTCTCTAATCTCCAGCTCATTGGATAATGATCAGGAGCAGAAGCTCTAGCTGATTTAACCGCTCTCTCTTACCTGGGGGTCATTTGACAATGATCAGGAGCAGGAACCCCAGCCGATTTCTGCCTTCCCTTGATGTTGTTGAACTCCTGGAGTACTGTAGCAGCTGTCCCAGGAAAGGTGGAGAGTATTGCAGTCCATTCCTGACTTTGTCTTTTAGGTGCTGGAGAGTCTCAGTGAACAGTTGCAAGTTAAGTGCTGATTGCTATCTGATCTGCAGCTTTATTATTTACAGTCACACTTTGTATGGTAGATTTGATCATTTTTCTTAAGCTTCAAAATCATTTTGTGCACTTTAAATAAAGATTATGCTGTGGTTCAATATATTATTATGCCTGTGAATTGTGTAAGTTTGTTCAGCCACTGGTTGGCTCTCCTGCATCTTATACACTGCCTTAGAAGAGGGATTTGGACTCTGTAGTAAAGTTAATTATGAGTCTGTAGTTTGAGCGCATCATGTCTTTCTTTGAGGCTGACAGTTTGTGTTTTCACAGGTAACACACATTAAAACTCCCAAACAGCTGGATGAGCTGATCGAGATCCAGTCAGATACAGGCACTTGGTACCGGCGCTGGCTAGTCCGCTTCACCAATATCTTTCAGCAGGTACACGTCCTCAGTAATAGTTATACATTGTGCAGCCAGAAAGTGTATATACCATTACAATTTCCTTCCTATAGGATGTGGAATACAATAAAGATAAAGCAGGGAAATAGGTTGTGCATAGGATTTACAGCAATGCATTCATTTATTTTCTGTTTGTGCAGGTTCGGAGCAACTTCCTGCAGTGTTTCTCAATCCAGTACCGCCGCACCACGTTGCTCATGATGGCAGTTTGGTTCACAATGGCCTTCAGGTTTGTTTGTTATGCAGTCCTGATAATCTGATGGGGACAACATGGAGGGAGTTTTATTATGTATCTAATCACGTGCTGCATCAATCCTGGGAGTGGTTGATGGGGTCAGTGGGAGGAGGAGTTTATTCCGTATCTAAATCCATGCTGTACTTGTCGTAGGAGTGTCTGGTGCTGATAGTATAGCAGGAGCTTCACTTTGTATCTAACAATGTGCTGTCCCCCTGTCCTGGAACTGTTAGATGCAGACAATGTAGAGACAGCTTGCTCTGTATCAAACCCTGAGAGTGTTTGATGGGAAGTGGAGAGAAAGCTGTACTCTATCTAACCCCACGTTGTCCCTGCTCTGACAGTGTTTGATGGTACAGGTAAAGGAACCTTTATTCAGTCTCAACCTATGCTGTACCTGCCCTGGCAGTGTTTGATAGGCAGAGAGAGCTAGACTTTCACAGTTGGGAAGAGTAGAGGCAGCTTTACTTTGTATCTATCCCTGTGCAGTCCCTGTCCTGGGAGTGTTTGTTAAGTACAGTATCGACGGAGCTTTACATTCAGTTTAAAAGGGTAGAAGGAATTTATTCTGTTGTTAACCCGCTGCTGTCCCTGTCCTGGGAGTGTTTGATGGGTACAGTGTAAAGGGAGCTTTACTCTGTATCTAACCCTGTCCTGAGCGTATTGATTGGGACAGTGTTGTGGAAGCTTTACTTTCTGCTTACTTCTAGCTTTACTCTGTATCTAATCTCGTGCTGTCCCTATCCTGGGGGTGTTTGATGGGGCAGTGTCGAGGGTGATTTACTTTCAGGTTAAAAGAGTAGATGAAGCTTTACTTTGTATCTAACCCTGTACTGTACCTCTCCTGAGAATGTTTGATGGAGACACTGTTGAGACACCTTTACTTTCATTTTAAAATAGTTAAGGGAGTTAATTCTGTATCTATTCTGGGAATGTTTAAATGAGGATAGCATAGGATGAGTTTACTCTGTATTTAACCTGTACTGTACTTGTTTAGGGTGAAGTTGATTAGAATGATGTAGAGGAGCTTTTACTCTGTAACCAAACTGATGTTTCTGAAATGCAATTTGATAGTGGCTGCCAGAAACCCTACTGATGTAAGCTCTGTGTTCTTCAGTTACTATGGTCTGACAGTGTGGTTCCCGGACATGATCAAACATTTACAGATGATGGAGTACTCCTCACGCACTAAAGTCTTCTACAAGGAGAAGGTTGAACATTTCACCTTTAACTTTACACTTGAAAATCAAATTCACAAGAATGGTGATTACTACAATGACAAGTGAGTGCCCACAAAATTACATAAAAGAGACTGGGATCCCTAGGTGTAATATTACAGAGTCTTAATGGAACCACAACCTTCCCTACAGCTGTGGGCACTGGTTGTCCTTCTATAGAGATCCACTATGAGGGTCAGGGAAAGTGATGGGTTTGAACAGGCATCACACCCCACCTGTATAATGGCCTCACCGGAAGTGACTCTGGGAATCAGATTGGAAACCCTGGCTGATCTCTGTCTCTCTGAGCTGAGATTAGAGATCAGGTGTTCCCAGTCCTTACAGTGTGGATAAACTCACTATTTAATTATACATTGCAGATCTGTTTGACGTTACCTGTTTGTGCTTGGTTTGGTGTGGAGATTTTAAAAACGGTCCCTTCAAGGTTTATGACCCCCAGTCAGGGTCTGTGAACTGAATGTTTAGGGGTCATGAGCTTACAGGCAGCTGGGCTGCAGCTGTTACTTGGGATCTCTCTCCCCACACTGAGGTCTTGTCTCCTACTCTTCCTGCGCTCACAGAGGAGTCAGAAGAATGTTCATTTTGAAAGCACAGCATTAAGAGATAATTATATTGTTTCCTTGTTGTCTTGGACAGATTTATTGGGATGAAGCTGAAATCGGTGATATTTGAGGACTCCCTTTTTGAAGAATGTTATTTTGAAGACATTACCTCCAGTAACAGTTTCTTCAAGAACTGCACCTTTATCTCAACACTCTTCTACAATACAGGTTTACTAGCTGGGTGTTTTGTGCTTTTGACTACCAACTACTCTCTTCCCCTTCATGTAACTGTCTTAGTAGATGGTGGGAGCTTGTTTGTATTATCAACGGGAATCTGTGGGCACCTATTGGAAAGTTGACTGTCTGAACCTCTTCCCAATATTAAGTAGGATAGTGTGCTAGTGGACAGTCTCTGTCTCAGTGGACTCAGTGTGGGTGGGTGAGTGAATGTATGTGTGTGTCAGGGTTGGAAGTTTAATTAGAGGTTCTGCACCTGATTAGTACCTAGATGTGGGGTGGAGGAAGAACTGGTGGATTCTCAGTTGTATGGGGAGCTGGAATGTCTTTGCAATGCCATGCTGAAGGACTTTCATTGTTTATACAGATTTCTTTGACTATAAGTTAATGGGCTGTCGTATGATAAACAGCACCTTCCTACACAGTAAGGAGGGCTGTCAGCTTGACTTCAGCGATGATAACAACGCCTATATGATCTACTTCGTTAGCTTCCTGGGATCTCTGGCTGTACTGCCTGGAAACATTGTATCTGCTCTTCTCTTGGACAAGATCGGCCGGCTTAGGATGCTGGGTGAGTGGCAGCAGCAGTAAATGAGGTATGTGGAATTGTGTCCCACCCCTCAGGACTCCAGATGTTTTGATTGATGGGCAGGTTTGGGAATGCTTCCTTACATCTTGTTGCTGGCCCTGTCCTAGCCAGTCAAGTTATATTATATAACCATGGCATACGATAATCCAGATGGGAATAGATTTTCCTGAGTTCTGTAGTACGTGATAACTTTTCTCTCTCTAATCTCTTTTCCCCACTAGCTGGCTCCAGCACACTCTCCTGCATCAGCTGCTTCTTTGTGTCCTTTGGTAATAATGAGTCTGCCATGATCGCTCTGCTCTGTCTATTTGGGGGAGTCAGCATAGCTTCATGGAACGCACTAGACGTCATTACAGTGGAACTCTATCCATCTGATAAGCGGTATGAGTCAGTCTCTTGCAGGGGTTCTGGTTTCCTGGTAATGTTGGTTTTATCTTTTCTTTGTCAATCAGGGGTTGCACCCCTCCCTTGATGGTTTAGCTCAGTTGGCTAAACAGTTGGGTTAGATCATAGAACATAGAATAGTACAGGCCCTTCGGCCCACGATGTTGCGCCGACCTATTATCCTACTAAGATCAATCTTCCCTGCATACCCTACATTTTACTATCCTCCATGTGCCTATCCAAGAGTCGTTTAAAAGTCTCTAAAGTATCTGACTCCACTACCAATGCCGACAGCGCATTCCACACGCTCACCACTCTGTGTGAAGAACCTATACCTTCCTCCAATCACCTTAAAATTATGCCCCCTCGTAATAGTCATTTCCGCTCTGGGAATAAGTCTCTGATTATCCACTCTATCTATGCATCTCATCATCTTGTAAACATCTATGAAGTCACCCCTCATCCTTCTTCGCTCCAATGAAAAAAAGCCCTAGCTCCCTCAACCTTTCCTCATAAGACCTGCCCTCCAGTCCAGACAGCATCCTGGTAAATCTCCTCGGCACCCTCTCTAAAGCTTCCACATCCTTCCTGTAATGAGGTGACCAGAACCGAACA
This sequence comes from Rhincodon typus, assembly GCF_021869965.1. NCBI lineage: Eukaryota > Metazoa > Chordata > Chondrichthyes > Orectolobiformes > Rhincodontidae > Rhincodon > Rhincodon typus. Next base: position 9,916,943 of record NC_063377.1, read on the forward strand.
CAATATTCGAAGTGTTGTCTAAACAGAGTTTTACAGAGCTGCAGCATAACCTCACGGCTCTTAAACTCAATTCCCCTGCCAATGAAAGCCAACACACCATACGTGTTCTTTACAACCCTATCAACTTGGGTCGCAACTTTGAGGGATCTATGGATGTGGACCCCAAGATCCCTCTGTTCTTCCACACTGCTGAGAATCCTGCCATTAACCCTGTATTCTGCATTCAAATTCGACCTTCCAAAATGAATCACTTTTCCGGGTTGAATTCCATCTGCCACTTTTTTGCCCAGCTCAATGTCAATGTCCCGTTCCAACCTACAACAGCCCTCCACGCTGTCCACAACTCCACCAACCTTCGTGTCATCGGCAAACTTACTAACCCACCCTTCCACTTCCTCATCCAAGTCATTTATAAAGATCACAAAGACTAGAGGTCCCAGAACAGATCCCTGTGGCACACCACTGGTCACCAAGCTCCAGGCTGAATACTTTCTGTCTACTACCACCCTCTGTCTTCTATTGGACAGCCAGTTTTGTTTCCAGACAGCCAAATTTCCCTGAATCTCATGCCTCCTTAATTTCTGAAGAGCCTACCATATGGAACCTTATCGAATGCTTTGCTAAAATCGATATATACCACATCCACTGCTCTACCTTCATCGATGTGTTTTGTCACATCCTCAAAGAAATCAATAAGGCTTGTAAAGCATGACCTGCCCCTCTCAAAGCCATGCTGACTATTTCTAATCAAACTGTGCTTTTCCAAATAATCATAAATACTATCTCTCAGAATCTTCTCCAATAATTTGCCCACCACAGAAGTAAGACTGACTGGTTTGTAATTTCCAGGATTATCCCTATTCCCTTTCTTGAACGAGGGAATGACATTTCCATCCTCCAATCTCTGGCACTATTCCAGTGGACAGTGAGGGTGCAAAAATCATTGCGAAGGGGCAGCAATCTCTTCCCTCGCTTCCCGTAGAAGCCTTGGGTATATCCCGACTAGCCCAGGGGACTTCTCTATCCTCATGTTTTTCAAAATTTCTAGTACATCCTCCTTCCTAACACCAACCTGTTCGAGCATATCATGCTGTCCTCACAAACGTCAAGGTCCTTCTCACTGGTGAAGACTGAAGCAAAATATTCATTAAGGACCTCCCCTACCTCTGCACACAAGTTCCCTCCACTGGCCCTGATGGGCCCTACCCTCACTCTGGCCATCGTCTTGTTCCTCAAATAAAGTATAGAAAGCCTTGGGGTTTTCCTTGATCCTACCCATCAAGGTTTTCTCATACCCCCTTCTAGTTCTCCTAAGTCCATCCTTCCGTTCCTTCCTGGCTACCTTGTAGACCTCTAGAGCCCTGTCCGATCCTTGCTTCCTCAACCTTAAGTAAGCTTCCTTCTTCCTCTTGACTAGGTGTTCAACGTCTTGTCATCCAAGGTTCCTTCACCTTACTATCCTTTCCTTGCCTTAGTGGGACAAACCTATCTAGTACCTGTAGCAACTGCTCCCTAAACAACCTCCACGTTTCTATCGAGCATTTCCCTGAGAACATCTGATCCCAGTTGGTGCACTGTAGTTCATGCCTAATAGCATTGTAATTCCCCCTCCCCCAATTAAATACTTTCCCATACCGTCTGCTCCTATCCCTCTCCATGACTATAATAAAAGTCAGGGAGTTGTGATCACTATCACCAAAATGCTCTCCCACCGAGAGATCTGACACCTGTCATGGTTCGTTGCCAAGCACCAAATCTAACATGGCCTCCTCTCTAGTCGGCCTATCTACATATTGACACACCTGACAAAATCTGCTTCATCCAAACTATTTGCACTTAGGAAGTTCCAGTCTTTATTAGGGAAGTTGAAGTCGCCCATGACAACAACCCTATTACTTCTGCACCTTTCCAAAATCTGTCTCCCAATCTGTTCTTCAATGTCTCTGTTGCTGAAGGGTTGTGAAGCAGTGTGACACCAACTGTGTGGGTTCAATTCCCATCACCGGCTGAGATTATCATGAAGGACTCTCCTTCTCAACCTCTCCCCTCATCTGAGGTATGGTGGCCTTTCGGTTAAATCACCACCAGTCACTTCTCTCTAATGAGAGAGCAGCCCTCTGGTCTGGTAAGACTATGGTGACTTGGTGATGCAATCGAGTAGTCTCTCTCCACTCTGTTTTCCTCCAGATTCTAGCAATCCAAGTTCCCTGGGATTTTCACTGTTCCTGGTCTCTTGCTTTACCCTGCAATTTCCAGTGTTCTCAATCTCTTGCTCTTTCAATATATTTTTCCTTTGGCGTTTAGCACACCTTTCTTTTGCTGCTCCCCGCATTTCTTCAGTTTTCAGCGCTCTCACTCTCTCATTACCAAATTTTCCTGCAGTTACCATTACTCCCAGTCCCTTATTAAAAAACAGAAATAGCTGGAGAAATTGAGCAGGTCTGGCACCATCAGTGTAGACAGAAAGCAGAGTTAATAGTTCTGGTCCAGTGATCCCCCTTCAGTGGCAGGGGTGGGGCGGGGTGCAATGGACCTGGACCTGAATCATTGACTCTGCTTTTCTCCACAGATATTGCCAGACCTGCTGAGTTTCTCTGGCTGTTTCTGTTTTTGTTTCAGATTTCTCACATATGCAGTTTTTTATTTTTTACTCCCAGTCTCTCGTTGCTCCACCTTTTCCTGCACTTTCTAGTGCTCCCTGTCTCTCATCACTTCCTGGTTTTCCTCCAGTCTGCTTCCACTTTCACTGTTCTCAGATTTCCTATGGTTTCCAGTGCTCCTTGTCTCCTACTGCTCCATCTTCTTGCAGATTCCAGTAAATCCAGACTTGCACTGCTCCAATCTTCCATGCAGCCATCTGTTTTTCTGCAGTTTCCATACTCCTAGTCCCTTACTGATTTCCTGTGATTGCAAGCACTCTCCCTCTTTCTGCTCTATTTTCCTGTAGTTGTCCATGCTCACCTTCTCTCTTGCCTTTGCTTTCCTGTTGTTTCTTGCACTCCCCATCTCTAAGTACAGTAAAAACTTTTGTTTTGCGAGCAGTAGAGGCAGATCATGACATACAAGGACATACAGATTATAGGATGTTTAGACAGAGCAAGGCACACAAGGTGCACAAAAGCAAGATCAACGTTGGATCTGAAATTAGAGAGGTCCATTCAGCAGTCTAATAAAAGCAGGGTAAAAGCTGTTCTTGACCCTGTTGGGATGTGTATTTAAGCTTCTGTATCTTCTGCCTGACGGAAGTGATTGGAAGGGAGTATTACCAGGGTGGGAGGGGTCTTTGATGATGGCAGCCTTTCCACGGCAACGAGAAGAGTAGATGGAGTCCATGGATGGGAGGTTACCTTTCATGATGGTCTGGGCTGTGTCCATTCTGTTTTCTTCTGCTCTGGTATCTCTTTTGTTTAAATCAGTGTTTTTTTTATTCTGGCAGGACCACAGCCTTTGGATTTCTCAATGCTCTGTGTAAGCTGGCGGCCGTACTGGGCATCAGTATATTCCAATCCTTTGTGGGGGTGACACGAGCAGTGCCCATCATGTTGGCCTCTGTTGCTCTGGCATTGGGCAGTTACCTGGCGCTAAAACTCCCAGAGACTCGTGGCCAGGTGCTGCAGTGAGTCTGGCTTCAGCCAGAGCCCCTGTAGATGTAGACACTGTGACTCATCTTTCTCTGTTCTTTCATATTGTTTTTGTATGTCTTCCCATGTGGACAAGAAGTGAAACTCTATAAAACTCATTACCAACTCCTGCAGGAGATGTAAATAACCCTTCTGCTATTTGTGTACACAAGTCTCACTGCACAGATCACAGTGGTGCAAGGTGTATGAAGAGCACAGACTATAATAACCCGGCAAACTCCAGGGCACAAATCATCTGCCGTGTAATCTCAGGAACGGCAGTGTTCTGTATGTATTTCCTGGATTGTTTTCAAAGTGTAAATACAGCATAGCTGAGGATCCAGGACCAATCCTGAAGCACAGTTTGCTAGGCCCTGACCATGTGATCTGTACAGTGATCCAACTTTTCCATTTACTGGTATGAGGCAGAGTTTGTGCAATTTTTAGTGTAGTTGTCCAGAGTAACTTTTTCCCTGTTAGATTCAGTACAATAATCGAGTCCGAGGGTAAAGCACAGGGCTGTTGGGTATGATGGGGAAGCACAGGGAGAATTTGTTCCTTTCCATTTGAAACTGGTGATTACTGGAGAGTATGTTTTGTGTTGAAGGGCTTAGGAGCAAAGGGGGATGGCTGGTTTGTGGGTGGGTGGATGGATGGAATCATCACAGTCAATGGTTAATTCCTAACCAGACCCAATTAATGAATCTAAGTACATCAACTGAGCCCTTTTGAGTCTGGTCATCACTTACAAATGAAATGTTAAAAATCAGAATCTTATTGCAAATTCAATCTCCTTTCCTATCCCTCACTCCTTGTGTCTCCCTTTCCTGTACCTCTCCCTGACCCATGGTGCTCACTTTAAGTAACAGTAGGCTGATGTGGTGACAATCAGTGGCTCTGTGGCTGTTGTAAGGAGTGAACCGTTGTCAATTGCCAAATATTTTTCTACTCTGCGTCTGGTTTTAATTCTCTGGTGAGAGGTTTGTTCAGACTTGTGAATGCTGTAGAGTTAGAAACTAGTGTGTGTGAGTGTGTAACTGTTTTTGTGCAGTTGTGCCACTATTCCTTGTTGTCTGTCTATGTAAAAAACCTGTGATAGATGGAGGTTATCTGTATAGTTTCAGATACAATAGAGTATAATTGTAGTGTGTCTGAATTTTAGCTGTTTTGTATTATATTTAAAGAAAGAGAGGCCTCTCAATGGCAAAAATCTACTTCCAAGTTGTAACAAAAATAAATAAATAAATAAATAAATATAAAGAACTGTGGACCATCTATTGCTGGGTATGCTCATTATCTTAATCCTTTTAGATTGCCTTTAGTCTACCTTATCCGAGGAGCTACAGTTACTTTAACAGACAGGATTGTGAAGAGAAGAATCAGGCCTGTCTCCCGGACGAAGACAGGTTTATGGGATCCAACAGTCGAAACTTACCATCACGCTGCCTTGAATCACACATTTGGTATATCATCCAGTGCTCAATGTTGAAGAAGCTTTTCCAATGAGGGAGTTGTGTAACTTGGAGAAACTAGAGAACCTGAGATTTGTAAGGGGTTTTGACAGTATATGAAGAAAAACAGGCAGAAATCAAAGGACAAGTTTAAAAGTGAAAGGGGAGATGATTTTCACAGTGAGTTGTCATAATCTGCCTGAACAAGCAGATTTGCAAATGATATTTTAAAGGGAATTGAATAACTCCTTGAAGTGATAGGTGTGCAAGACTTGGGGAAATGGCAGGGGAGAGGATGTCAAATCAAACAATTCTTTCTAACAAACAGTACAGGAGTGATGGGCTGAACGGATGCTTTCTGTTCTGAATCATTCCACACGATAGAGATGATTGAAATTGCAAGGCAAACAAATTTATTTTCTTGATCAACTGCCATATTTAAAGAAGCACATGACGAAGTTTTGCCTTGTTGGAACATTTGAGCAGTTTGCAATATGACTGTGACTCCCTCTGTCTTTATCAGTCCTGTTGTCCTGGGGCCTACATAACCTGCTCAGAGCACCTCAGTCTTTTGAAAATGCTTCCAGTTTGACTGCCACATTTGGGTCGTGTTTAGACCCTCCCAGACAGGCTGGGCTCCTGTCGACATGAGGCTCGGTTCCCCATTGCTGGGGTGTCTTGGCCTGGATCGAAAGAGCATGGATCCTGGTCTCCAGTTCCTGCTTCAGGACGTCGTTGACCATCCGATGTCTCTGGAGCAAAGGCACCCCCTCAAATCTCTCACTCACCACCACCACTTTAAAGTGGGTCTCGGAGCCAGGAGGCACTGCATGCATGTAGCTCTCGTTGATGACCTGCAAGTGTGTGGGCATCAGGCTCCGCTCCAGTTTAAGGTGGATGGCACTTGCCACTGGCCCATCCATGGCATGGGTTGCTGAGGTCATTATTGCTGCTCTCGAGCCGAGGGCCGGCATAGATCGGAGCAGCTTCAGCAGGGTGCTCATCCAAGCTGCTATCCCCACCTGCCAAATGAAGTAGTAAGGCTGGTTAGCGATCCCAATGACATGACTGCATTTAGCACATTAGGTGAGTTATCACCCTCATCACAGCCTTCTTAGGATTACCAAATCACCACAACTACATTCTGCAGTATCCAGGAAAGAGAAGTTAATTATACTCTCCACCACTCATTTCTCAAGGAGAATAAATTTGGGGTGGGCAACTGTAAATGCCAATGATGCACAAAACTGTGAAAGAATAAAAATTCTTGGACACACAACTCAGGGCAAAGATTGGGGAGGGAAACTCATCAGCTGCTTTAAATATTTCTCACTCAACGTTTTTGTTTATTACAAGACAGTAAACATGGGGAAAGGGAGTGAGGGAACTACAATTAAGAAGTATGTCGTCAGCTACTGAAGAAACATGAAAGGGCACTAAAGTGACACACATTTCAGGCAGGCAGTGGCAGAGGAGCAACGATTGTTGGAGAGGCAAGGAATAGACCTTCGGACAGCGCTGACCCTCCGACAGCGCCCGCGCCCGCTCCCGCTCCCCCGGCGCTGACCCTCCGACAGCGCCCGCGCCCGCTCCCGCTCCCCCGGCGCTGACCCTCCGACAGCGCCCGCTCCCCCGGCGCTGACCCTCCGACAGTGCGGCGCTCCCTGTCGTACCTCAGCTACTCGTCACGGAGGCTCCGGTGACCGGGTGAAAACCGATGAACGTGCGGCCGGCAAAGAGATGGAGGTTACATCGGGTCAGACCGGGACCGTCTTTGCGACGCGCGAGACACCGGCCAACTGTCAACCAACGGCTCTAGGCCGCGTGCCGTTAATGCGCCTGCGTGGCTATGCGCACTTCCCGACGGGACTTGTAGTCCCAAAGTTGTCGTTTGACCGTACGCCTGCGCGCTTTCGCTTGTTGTCTTCCCGCCGCTGGCACCTTACTGCGCAGGCGCAGAGGCGGGAAAACCGGTGTTGTCTGTCAAAGACTGGAGTAGGAAGAGTGATGTTAGACGGGGCAATAAAATATGTATGGTGATAGAGAGATAGACGGACAGCAAAAAAATTATATATCGAGAGAGATGGAGTAGTAAATATATATCGAGATATTGAGAGAGATGGAGCAGAGAGTAATAAATGTAGAGACAGACGTTAGAAAGAGAGAGATGGTGCAGAGAGATGGGCCAGAGGGCAATAAAAACATGGAGAAAGATACAGCAGAGAGGAATTAAAAAATATATAGACATGAGAGAAATGGAGCAGGGAGTTATGGAGAGTGATGGAGCAGAGAGCAGTAAAAATATATAGAGATAGCAAGAGAGATGGACCTGAGAGGTATACATGACAGAGTAATTGATTCAAGTACAGGGCTGAGAGAAATCAACAGAGAAAAATGGAGTTTTTAAAAAAACTGCGAGCAAAGTAAATTCAGATAGAAAGGAGAGCTGGAGCTGAGAGGTTAAAACAGAGAGAGACATTGACCTCAGCTGGAGTATGCTGTACAGTTCTGGTCACTATATTGAAGGAACGTTTACAAGGATGGTCCAGGGTTGAGAAACTTAAGAAAGTTGTTTGAAGAAGTTGAGACTATTTTTTGGAGAAGAAAAGGCTAAGAGGAGATTTGATGGAAGTTTTCAAAATCATGAGAGGTGTATACAATGTGCGAACAGAGGTCAAAGGAAAAACTGTCTAACTTGTAAAAGGATCAAGAATGAGAGGGCACAGTTGTCAAGTAACTTGTTAAAGAAACAAATGTGATATGAGAAAATAACTTGCACACAGCGAGTAGTTAGGATCTGGGATACAGTGTCTGAAAGTATGCTGGAGGCAGGTTCAAACGGGGTATTCCGGAGAGCATAAGATGATTATTTGAATCGAAACAATGGGACAGGATAGGAGTACGGCACTAAGTCATAATGTTCATTTGGCTGCCAATGTAGACATGATGGGCTGAATGGCCTCTCGTGCACTGTAATAATTTTGTGGGTGAGAAGAGCTGAGAGGGGAAAGAATTTGGAGGTGAGGTGGAGTTGAGACGTAAAACATAGAGACAGGAAGAGATAGAACAGTGAGGATAAAAGCAGACTAGGAAGAAATGGAATTGATTCAGAGATAGTAGGAACTGCAGATGCTGGAGAATCTGAGAAAGCAAGGTGTAGAGCTGGATGAACACAGCAGGCCAAGCAGCATCAGAGGAGCAGGAAGGCTGACGTTTCGGGCCTAGACCCTTCTTCAGAAAATCATCCAGCTCTACACCTTGCTATATCAGAGATGGAATTGAAACAGGATTGGAACAGACTGAAAAAACAAACAAAATTTGGCCAGCTCAAGTCTGGGAACTAGCTACAGCTACAACGTGGCCTGTGGGAAGTTGGGGTGTACATTGTTTGGGAAAACTGAAGACATATGAGAAATAAATGCTGGCCTAGCCAGCGAAGCTCACATCCTGAATGAATAAACAAGAACACATTTGGAATGCTTTGTCAGAACAAATGTAGATAAACTGAGAGAAATACATAAACATTTACAAGACGAATGATGTGAGAATATGTAGTCATAACAACTGGAATCAGTAGGTCAGTAATGAACGTTGGTCAACATGTGATGGATAGAATTGGAAACAGAGAAGTTCATGAAATCTGTAGAATCATAGAAGTCAAAAGTGAAAAGTTGGAGGTGAACAATGTGAAGCTAAGGGAAGGGTGAAAGTTCAAAGGAAAGTTAATGAAATTTTCTTATTCAGGATGAAAGCAGGAAATGGCACTCACTTGATCAGTGGACTGGAAATAAATGTGAGGGATGGGATTCAAGTTGGGTCTGTAAAGGAAATGTTCTATATATCCCATGACAAAACAGGTACTGCTATGAAACACATAGGTTCTGACAGCAAGACTTTTCATTTAGAGGAAGTGAGTGGAGTTTGCAAGGAAGTTGTTCAATACAAGATGCAGAGCCAGGTGGAGAACAATGGTGATTGGTGGGAACCAGTTGGCCCATCAAAAGAAGAAATGGAGAGCCCGATCATGGTGAGAGTTGGAGGTGCAGAAGGATTGAATGTCCATGGTGTAAAAGAGATGGTTAGGGCTAGAAAGCTGGAAAGTGCAAAAGTGACAAAGTCTGTTAAGAGACTCACAGTGTACGTGAGGAAGGAATATACAAGAGAGGAAAGAATAATTGAGCTAACTAATTTCTACGGGCAAAGAATTGGCTGAAACAATCAGTCTACCAACAGTTCTGTATATTAATTTATGCAAGGATTTGGATGTGAGCTGTTTGTGGCAGAGGGAATGAGTTTGGAGGCCATGCAGAGAAGTTCTGCAGAAGAGTTGAGGTCACTGACAGTCTTGAAGACAATAAATTGAACTTTGATGCTGGGGTCCAGGAGGAGGTAGAAGGATATGTTAGAGAGTTAACAATCTGGTTCTTCTAGGAAATGGTTGGTTCATCAAATGTCAACGTGCACTCTGCCAACAATTTGATGACAATTATAGGGTTGACCTTGAGAAAATGAAGTGTAGCAAGGTGTGCAGCAAGTGGAGGTACAGGTTTGAATGAGTGAGGGAGGACCAGTAGGATAGGTGGTCAATGTCAAACTGACAGTTCTCAATGAAAGGATCTAGAGAGGGTCAGAGTGAGTTGTTCAGGTGGAAGGAGAACTCTGAAAATGGGAAAAGAGTCTGATCTATGGGGAAAAGACCATGGGTCATAGTGGGCACAAAGGCAAGGGAAGAAGTGGTCAATGTCAAGCTGAGCTAGAAATTCATTGAGGTGGATTGATGGTAAGGAAATAAGGTTGGTTGACAATGGATAATCTGAAATAAGAAGGAGAAAGTCTGTGTGGATTACAAAAATGTGACATGAAGTGATATTGAAAGAAAGGATAGTATCAAAGGGAAAGAAAAGTCTTGGGAGACATTAGTTTGTGAGAAGAAGCTAGGAATTAGGTTTTGACAGGGAGCTGCGAATGGTTTTGGCTCATTGGAGCACAGATGCAGTCAGGACCTCACTCCCCTCTGAAACAATATCCAATAAGAGTCAGGATCGACAGCCCCACTGGATCTAGTGAGAAGGACTTCAACACTCTGAAAATGCCACACGAATCTCCAAAACCTTTGTAAGTTTGGTGAGTAAGCGAGTGAATCTTAAGGGACAACCTATTTCTTAAATTTTGTATTGCTTGCTTGCAATGGCTATTTAACTTAAAGTTACTGTTTTAAATTTTAACTTTCTTCCAAGCTAGGACAGGGCTAAACAAGTCCTCTGTGAGATTAGTTAATTCAGTTCTTCAACTCACAGAAGGCTCACTCATCTAAATCTCACTAGTATACAGAGAGTCATAGAGTCATACAGATGGGAACAGACCATTCAGCCCAACCCATCCATGCAAACCAGGTTTCCTGAACTCAGCTAGTCCCATTTGCCTACATTTGACCCAAATCGCTCTAAACCTTTCCTGTCTGTATACCTGTCCAAATGTCTTTTAAATGTTGTAACTGGACCCGCATCTACCACTTCCCTGGCAGCTCATTCCATATACACACCACCCGCTGTGTGAAAACGTTGCCCCTCAGGTCCCTTTTAAATCTTTCCCCCTAGTTTTGGACTCCCTTACCCTTGCTATTCACCTAATCTATGCCCCTCATGATTTTATAAACCTCTATTCCCTCAGCCTCCGATGCTCAAGGGAAAAAAATGACCCAACCTATCCACCTTCTCCTTATAACTCAAAACCTCAAGTCTTGGTAACATTCTTGTAAATCTTTTTTGCACGCTTTTCAGTTTAATGACATCCATCCTACAGCAGGGTAACCAGAATTGTACACAGTACTCCAAATTTGACTTTATCAATGTCTTGTACAGCTGTAACATGATGTCACTACTCCTGTACTCAATGTTCTGACTGATGAAGACAAGCCTGCCAAATGCCTTCTTCACCACTCTGTCTACCTGTGACATCACTTTTAAGGAACTATGTACCTGCACTCCTAGATCTCTAGTGCAATGTCTTGTATTTATCTAAATTAAACTCCATCTGCCATTCCTTGGCTCACTGGCCCAGTTGATCAAGATTCCATTGTAATCTTAGATAACCTTCTTCACTGTCCACTATACCACTAATTTTGGTGTCATCCACAAACGTACTAACTATGCCTCCTATATTCTAATCCAAATCATTTATATACATGACGAACAACAGTGGACCCAGCACCGATCCTTGCAGCACACCAGGGCAGGATTTATACAGTTGATGGTGGGCTCTGGTGAGTGTGGCCAAACAAAGAGATGCAGGTGCTTAGTTCCTTGAAAGTCGAGTTGCAGGTAGACAGGGTGGTGAAGAAGGCATTTGGCATGCTTGCCTTCACTGGTCAGAACATTGAGTACAGGAATTGGGATGTAATGTTACAGCTGTACAGGATATTGGTGAGACCACTTTTAGAATACTGTGTACAATTCTGGTCGCCCTTCTATAGGAAGGATTTGTTAAACTAGAGAGGGTGCAGAAAAGATTTACAAGGTTGTTGCTGGGACTGGAGGGTTTGATTTATAGGGAGAGGCTGAATAGGTTGGGGCTATTTCTCCTGGAGTGTTGGAGGCTGAGGGGTGATGTTGTAGAGGTTTGTAAAGTCATGAGGGGCATGGATAGGGTGAACAGCCAAGGTCTTTTTTTGTCGGATGGGGAGTCCAAAACTAGACGGCATAGATTTAAGGTGAAAGGGGAAAGATTTAGAAAGATAGGGGCAACGTTTTCATGCAGAGGGTGGTGCTTGTATGGAATGAGCTGCCAGAGGAAGCACTGGAGGCAGGTGCAATTACAACATTTAAAAAGCATCTGGATGGATATAAGAATGGTTTAGAGGAATATGGGCCAAATGCTGACAAATGGGACTAGGTCAGATTGGGATGTCTGGTCGGTGTGGCCGAGTTGGACCGAAGAGTTTGCTTCCGTGCTGTATGACTCTATGAATCCTAAGACGGTGCGAGAAAGAGACAGGATCTTCACCCCTTAAGAACTGAATCCATTGAAATTCATGAATTTGACCAACTGTGGATCTGTATTTACTAACAATTGTAGGCCACAATGCAGCAGTAAAAAGCATTGACCGAGGGTTGTAGATTGATACAGTGGAGTTTACCTTTGGGTGTAGAATTATGTTAGAGAGATTTTCAGACCAGCCACCAGATGGCAGTGTGCTCATTGAATTTTTGAGTTTATTTAAACAGATTTTTTCAGATTTCAAATAAATGTTAATTGTATCCAATCTGACACACTCCTGGAGCACATTGTACCCGATCTGACACGCTTTCAGA
>NC_063377.1:9929333-9932601 GCF_021869965.1 Rhincodon typus
TGACACACTCCTGGAGCACATTGTACCCGATCTGACACGCTTTCAGAGCAGATTGCATCCAATCTGACACACTCAGAGCAGATTGTGCCCGGTTTGACACAGTCCTGGAGCAGACTGTACACAATCTAACATACTCCCAGAGCAGACTGTAGCCAGTCTGATCCACTCCTGCAGAACACTGTATTCAGCCTGACACACTCCAGGCGCAGATCAACCCTTTCTGACACACTACCTGAGCAGACTGTACTCAGTTTGGCACACAACCAGAGCAGATTGTGGCTAGTCTGACCCACTCCTGTACCAAATTGTGCCCAGTTTGACCAACTCCCGGTTTGTTAGCCTGGCCTACTCCAGGAGCACATTATACCCTGCCTTACATTTTGGGGCACATTGTTTCCTTTCCTGAAGAAGCTTTCTGATCTTTTATTAGATGTAACTTAATAGCTCTCCAACCTGGGATGTGAACTTGTGATTTTAGGGTTTTTTGTTTAAACCTATCATCGCACAGCTGTTATACACACGCTGGATACTTTCATTGGAAAGAGCGCTGTACTGTCTTACTAGTGCTACGTTTCCCTCTGAGCCTGAAGAGCAAGAGCTTATCTACTTCTACCCATCATATAAATCAGGTTTGACGATGCAACAAAAAACACTGTACAGAAATAATTCCGGTCCCTTGACTGCTGTTTCTCAGCACTCCGCTGCTCAAGGTCACTCTCTGACATATATTCACGTGTTCATTTGCGCTGACCTAGCCCTGTCTCCCTGCAACACACTCCCCCAACAAAAAAAAAAATAACCAGTAGAACAAAGATCTCATACAAACTGCAGTTGGCTCTTGTTAGATGGTCCCCAAAGCACATGTGTGTGCACATGCAAAATATGGCAACCTATGAAGGTAGGTCCTGTGTCATTACAAGACAAGATGCACCAAATTCAAGTTGATTGGACATAGCCCAGTTTAGGCATTGAGTGAGTGTGAATGTTGATGTCAATGTTTGAGTGCTTTGCCCTCCTGTGTATTCAGTCAAAAAACGTTAGTTGTGGTGAGAATGTAGAAAGCATCCCGTCTGGTCTGCAATCACAGATTCAACCAGTTTGAGGATTAATTATTGGACCTGGACTGCGTTAACCCTCAGGAAATAGATGGTGAACTTATAGATGAAAGGAAAGTTGCCGTAGGCTTACCAGATCATAAGACTCCTCTCTAATTAGAGAGAGTGGTGGATGGTGGCGGTTTAATCTGAGGGTCACCACGCCTCAGGCAAGAGGAGAGATTGAGAAGTAGTATCCTTAATGTTAACCCTCAGCCAGTGCAAGAATTGAACTCATGGTGCTGGCATTACACTGCATTGAAAATCAGCTGTCCAACCAACTGAACTAAACGTAAGGTGAGGGTGATGGGACATTGTAGCTGGAAGGTGAAAAAAAGTGTTAAGGAAACAGCACTGAAGTACCTACAAGACTATGGTCCAAGAATTGGAAGTCAAATTTAGCTGGAATACTACATAACACCTAGTGTGGATACATGAATGGCAACATTTCATGCCATAGATTTCTCGGATTCTAGAGTGCTTCATGAATGGCTGCACATGTGACATGAGGAAAAGAATGAGCCTCTAAGGAGTTAAAAGACAACTAAGCTCCAGAGAATCATCACTGACTCAGTCACAATGTTAGTATTGTGCCTAGAAATGAACTCAGTACAGATTAACCGTATTTGCATGGTGGACATGTACACTCCCAGTACACCATTCAAGCACCTACCTGCCCCAGGGAACATTGACTGTGCTTGGAGGACCATTGGTGAAAGACACTCTTTGGTCTGCCCAGAAGTTGTTGGTCTTCCAGAACAAGGAGTTGACCCCGACTGAATGTTGCAGACTGGCACATTCCAAGGTTCAGGACTACGTACAGATGCTCGCAGTAAAGCTTGGGGCAGCTGCTGCCAAGGCGCAGTGGGCAAAGACCACTGTCTGAGGTCCTTCTGCCGAAGGTAGGTTTGGGTCTGTTCAGTTATTGGACCCTCCAAATGCATGTGAATATAGTCTTGTTCAAGTAAGAGATGCCTTTGGTTTGTTTGGATAGAGTCAAACTCCAATGTTTGATTGTTTCCTTGATATGCTACTGTACAGAACTAAACTCCATTTGTGAGTGTGTATTTAGATAAAGAGTTTTTTTATGAATAAAGTATATTTTTGAAATTAAAAAAATCCTGCCCCAGGAGACCTATCAATGCAGTGTCCCCGGTGGAGAAGTGTTGTCAGTACCCCCCACCAACAGCACTACCACTGGAAACATGAGAGTGTATCACCTGCTCTTCAGCAGTATGAGGTTCCAAATGTGGGCCTCAGTTGTGCTGTCTCTGATGCCTGTACATCATTTTTCTCTTGGTACATTCACTGGACTCCGAAGAGCTGCCAACCAACTGCACAAAGTCAAAAATCACATGACACCAGGTTGTAATCCAACAGGTTTATTTGAAAATGCAAGCTTTCGGAGCTCAGCTCCTTCGTCAGGCATAGTGTGAGAGAGGGTATAAGACACAGAAGTTATAAGTAGAAAGGTAACAAGCCTAAAATCAGTTAGGAAGAAAACTACTGATTGAAATGCAAAATCCAGATTCCTTTCAAGACATTGTCCAGAGATAATTAAATGTTTTATCAATGTATACAAGAGGTGACATCTCAGGTTAGACAATGTATTTTAGGTGTGAGGTCTTGCTTAGAAATCTGTCTATGTTTTAAACTGGGGTCAGCTTTTAGTTTTTTCAGCAAAACAGAAGTATCTGCAACTACACAAACATCTTGGATGAAATAATTCATGTGTCTGCCTGTGTGTGTGTGTGTCTGTGTGTGTGTCTGTGTGTGTGTGCGTGTGTGTGTGTGTCTAAGTCTGTGTGTGTGTGAGAGAAGGAGAGAGAATGTGTGCAAGTGTGTGTGTGTGCATGAGAGTGTGAGAGAAAGTGTGTGTGAGAGAGAGAGAGAGAGAGAGAGGGTCTTTGTAAGTGTACGAGTGTGTATGTGTGCATATAGTGTGGTGTTGTCACCTGTAGGTCATCATGAACCCAAGATCCTGGTTGAGGCTATCCTCATGGGTACCAGACTTGGCTAGCAGCCTCTGCTTGGTGACTCTGCATTGTTATGTATCCCGAAGTCAATCTTGGAGGACATTTACCTGAAGATCCGAGTCCGAATGTCCTTGACCCGCTGAAGTGTTCCCTGGGAGGGAACATCGCTGTCTGGCGGTTGTTGTGCTGTGTCCATTC
>NC_063377.1:9933001-9945977 GCF_021869965.1 Rhincodon typus
TCAGTGTATCTGGTGTATAGCGTTGGTTGGAGGTCCTGTGCAGCAAAGAAGTCTTGTTCGAATTATGTATGAAAATGTTGGCATATTGAGGGGCAAATCTGGTTCCCATGGCTGTTCCGTGTGTCTGGATGAAGAACTGGTTGTGAAATATGAAGATGTTTTGATTGAGGATGAAGCAGATGAGTTGCAGGATGGCGTCTGGAAATTGTCCGTTGTTGGTATTGAGTACTGAAGCTGTTGCAGTGATGCCGTCGTCATGGGGGATGCTGGTGTAGAGTGCGAGTGCCGAAACGTCCATTGTGATGAAGAGTGTTCGATTGGTATGTGGGTGCTGAGTTTCTGAAGAAATGTATGTGTTGCGACAGAAGCTGGGGGTTCCCTGCACAATGTGTTTCAAGATGCCCTCGACATAGCCAGAGAGATTCTCACACAGGGTCGCATTGCCTGATGTGATGGAATGCCCAGGTGTGCTGGCTTTGTGTATCTTCAGAAGGCAGCATAAGTCCCTACGCAAGAAGTATGCAGGATGAGAATGTGTAGAGTGCTCTGAAGGACTGGATCAAAAGCCTTGATCAGTCTGTTGAGTTCACAGATGTGTTCTTTGGTCGGATCGGCAGGTAGTGTCTGTAATGTTCCTGGTGGTTCAGTTGTCTTTACGCTTCCTTGCAGTAGTCCATTTTATTCTGTTTGACAATGGCTCCTCCTTTGTCTGCTGGTTTGATGACAATGTTGTGATTGGTCTTGTGTGTGTGGCAGATACTAATGTGACTCAACCAACATTGTCTATCTCATACGCTGCAGGCAAAGTGCCCCAAGGCATGATATATCGATGAGACCGTGCAGACACTACGACAATGGATCAATGGACACCACACAACAATCGCCAGACAGAGATGTTCCCTCCCAGTGGGGGAACACTTTAGTGGTCAAGGACATTTGGACTCGGATCTTCAGGTAAACGTCCTCCAAGACTGACTTCGGGATACACAACAACGCAGAGTTTTCGAGCAGAGGTTGATAGCCAAGTCTTGTACCCATGAGGACAGCCTCAACCAGGATCTTGGGCTCATGTTGCACTACAGGTGACCCCACCACATAATACACTCTCACACACACACTCACCCACACGCAGACGTAGACACACACCCTCTCACACAAACACCCTCACACACACATACTCACACACACACACTCACACACACACACTCACATTCACACACAACACACACTCACACACTCTCTCTATCAAGCATGCACACACACACACACACATATATATAAAACTATGGGGTGAATTTGCATTTGCAGATTTGTACTTGCCGATATATTCTATTTTGTTTAAAAAGCACACAATTTGTAAACAGTCAGTGTGGCATTTTATAAATTCCTACTTTGGAAATAAAATCCATCTGGCTCCAAGTTAATACAGAGCTAGATTCTTTTCTGAAGAAGGGTCTAGACCCGAAACGTCAGCTTTCCTGCTCCTCTGGTGCTGCTTGGCCTGCTGTATTCATCCAGCTCTACACCTTGTTACCTTAGATTCTAAACAAGTTCTCATACCTAAACTGCATTGTCTGACCTGAAATGTCACCTCTGGAACACTGACAAAACCTTTAGTTATCTCGGGACAGTGACTTGAAAGAAATTCTGGGATTTGCATATTAATCCTTTCTAACTGATAAAAGATTTAACGGCCATCTTAGCTTTGTTCAATACATTTGCATCAGTTCTATGACCCTTCAATCTTTTGCTTTATAAATTCTGTGTCTGATGCCACCTTTCTCACTGACACCTGAAGAAGGAGTGAGACTCTGAAAGCTTGTGTCTTCAAACAAACCTGTTGGACTATAACCAGGTGTCATGTGATTTTTGACCTAGGCCACCCCAGTCCACATCATGGCAACTATGGCAGCCGGGGATGTCAAAACTGCTAGCATAGAGCAACTGCAACTTCTCCCCAACCAGTCGAGGAGACCATGTTCAAGCAGAGGCTGCAATCCAGACAAAGGCCACTAAAACCCTGCCAAATAGTTGGATCCTGCCACATTCCTGTTCATTCTGGGACTGAGGTACACCCAGAAGTTTGTGGACTTTGGTTGCTGAGTAATCATTGCCTGGTCGAAGGGTCTGGAGGTATTGGAGGACTAGAATGACGGAAAATGAGCAATAGAACATCAGGCCATTAACCCAGTTGATCTGTCCATGAAAGTAGGAACTGCCGATGCTGGAGAATCTGAGATAACACGGTGTAGAGCTGGATGAACACAGCAGGCCAAGCAGCATCAGAGGAGCAGGAAAGCTGATGTTTCGGGTCGAGACCCTTCTTCAGAAAATCCTGAAGAGGGGTCTCAACCCGAAACGTCAGCTTTCCTGCTCCTCTGATGCTGCTTGGCCTGATCTGTCCATGATTTTGTGTTGCACATGCATCTCCTCCAACCTGACTTCATCTCACCTTATTAACTTAACCTATGATTTGAACATTGCATGATGAGAGCACTTGAGGTTATGAGCACTGAGTGTGTGTGATGTGCAGAGAGTTAATGATGACTGTCAAGTTGAATCATGAGTAAAAGAGTGCATGAGCTGAGAGACAGTTCTGGGTCTGCCTGCAGGCCCTAGCATTGATTTAGTTGCCTGTGCAATGCCAGCACTAATCGGTCTCTGAACAAACTGTTCCAGCCCTTTGGCTCATGTGAATATACAGTTAGTGTAGAGTTTGATGCTGCTCCAAGCTGGTGCAGGGGTGGGGGAGGCAGATTAGACAGAGTTACACGCATTCTGTCATGCTTCTTTTTTTTACTTGACAGATCATCTCTGCAACATCAAGGGATGGAGCTTTTCCCCATCCCACTTCCAGCAACATCTGACCATTCAATAGGCAGATAATAATCCATTTTGAGAAGGATTCGTTGACCTCAATAATCACAGCATGCTCTCAGAGAGCTTTCTCCTGAGGCAGACTTCACGTGTTAGGTTAGAGGGTGAGGGGCTCACTGAATCTGAAGTTTATCTCAGATAACAACTGTATAAGTGCACTGCAGGCCATTCAGCATCTGATGGGGTGGGAGAGTGAAGGAGAGGGTGCTCAGAGTTCCTCGTTGGGCATACATCATGTCGGGTCTCTGCCATATGATCCAACCCTCCCTGGGGTGCTGGAGCAAGGTTCTGATCCCAGCAACTGGGGCTTAGCTCAGCTCAGCTGGGAGCTGAACCACCTACAGCAAAGTTTTGCCTGGGTGAGGAGATGGGTGGTTGCAATCCCAGGCAAGATCACAAATTGTATTACAATTTGGTTTTGGACCAGTAACTGTCTTTTTGTTAAAAATAGACAAAGTTTGAAATCCTGGATACTTAGAAAGAGAATAAAGCCACGAGATTCCATGGTTTTGAACAAATAAATTAAACTTTACAAAATTAGAAAAGTTAAATCTGTAATATAGAGAATTAAGATGAGGTAACTATGGCTAACAAATAAATTGTGGTCAAGCACCTACAAAGCAGATCAAATAGCAGATGTGGTCAGGACAGACAGTCAAGATATGATTTCTGAGCAATCCACCCAGATTGTAGTGACACTGTGGGTCACCAAATCTCATTAAAACTTTAATAACACAGTGTGGAGCTGAAGGAACACAGCAGGCCAGGCAGCTTCTTCAGGAAGAGTCCCGATCCGAAACGTCAGCTTTCCTGCTCCTCTGATGCTGTCTGGCCTGCTGTGTTCCCCCAGCTCCACATTGTGTTATCTCAGACTCCAGCATCGGCAGTTCTTACAATCTCCTCATTAAAACTTTATCTCCCTTACAAGAAATTCCAAATCTTTCTAATATCTAGCCTTGGAATTCTGTCCGAAGCCACACTGTCATGGACTGGCCCAACAATTATTCATGTCCTGTTACTTCAGTCTCTTCCTCTGAGACTGCAATCTGCTGGATTCATGGACAGTTCCAGCATTGTCACAGACAGCTAGCTTCATTAACCTGGCATTGTCCCAGAGTCTCCCTAAGCTTCAATATTTAATAGCGCACCATGCAAATACTGCATGTAGATTTCTTCCGCCTCCACTTTCAGTGCCACTGAACTGTCAGGGCTCTCAGGACCTCTTCTGAGCCGTAACTCGCCCCAACACAGAGTCAGTGACTTTCAGCCGCCTTCTTGCTCAAGAATTCTCCCAAGCCCTGATTGCCTGGAGACTGCTAACACTAGCACTTCTTTCTCTTGGAGACTTTCCCCTCTTTCTAAAGAGTGACCAACAGTCTGAAAGCAGCAACTTCCTGCTGCCTTTGACCAACAAACTCTGACTCTCTCTCTCCATGACAAATACTCGCTCTGCCCCTTGAACTGATCACTGATCCTTGAACTGATCTAAGTAACTCCAAGTGAGTACTGCTGTTAGGCAGGAACAAATTTATCAAGCACAGGAGCACCTTGTGCTTGAAATGTTACAATTGCAACAGGCTGTCAGCTAACACAGCACAAATTTATACAAAAATAATGGATTTATCATAAGTGGAGAGAAGCCATTGGACCAGGGTACATGTTCCTTATCACTATACAGACACTGATGCTAGTACTTTTGTGTCTGTGTAGATATCAAGGTTAGGTATGGATGAACTGCCAATATCTGTCCTGTGGGGGCTGTCTCATTAGAAAGGGATTATTAAAATAAGGTAGCAGAGGTCACCCAGCTATTGTAAGCCCCACATTCCCAGTGAGAATGAGAAACTGAGTCACTGAGTACTGTACGTTCATCCTGGCCTCACACAGGACCTGCAGGAATCCCTGAATCCGTCATTATCACCTCCCCACCCAAAACTATACTGGCAGGTTTCTGTGCTGGGAAAGCCCAGTTCTTAGATTGCTGTGTGGATCAAACAAAGCAGGTAGTCGAGTGAGTTTGAACAATATTTGACATGATTCTTGGTGAAGCTGTTTGTCTTGGGTCACTGGTGGTATTGGTGATGATCAAGCAGGTCACTACCGTGACCTTGTCTGAATTCAAGACAATGGCATTGCTCTATCAAGTTTGAATAGGGGAACCTGAGTGAATTCACCTCAGTGAATTTGTCTCAGGTGTTCACAACTGGCCACTTTCTTCAACATCAGTTATGCTTTGCAGACCTTTTAATAGCTCTCCTCTCACTGGAGCACACCTTCCCACAACAGTTGACATTGGGGCTGTTCTGCAATGAAAATGTGAATAATTTTGGGCCCTTTAAGACTCAGTGACTGAATTGTTTCCTCAGCACTGAGAGATTGAGTGACAGTTTCTGCCTAGGGCACACATCTGGTCTGGATTTATGATACGCATGGGAAAGCAACAGGGTCAATATCTGAGCCCACAAGTCTCGAGAGGCCACACCTGCGGGACCTGGCATGCATGATCCTGACTGCTGTGATCATTTTTAAATCAAATTAGTTTAAGTGTTTTGAGGCAAAATGGCCCATTCCTAAAATGGCTATGCTTCTGGGTATTAAGTCCATCAAGGTTGGTAATTGGCTGTGTTCATGATTCAGATTATGACACAATCCAGATAGCCTGAAATCTGCAAACAGTGCTGCACGAGACAGCGAGATTCTCCAAACTGTCAGCCACTCCTTTTCAATCTTCGTTCTCACACTCTATCTATTCTGTAACAATTTGCAGTTTGTAAACTGAGGTGACCCGCTGCTGCTTATCCTTGTCTGAAACACTGTTTTGCCTGCTGCATCCTTACTGTGTTCAAAATTAAAACGCAGTGCACTGTCTCCCACACTGCCATTCTCTCCCTTCACCTTCCTCAATCCGGAGGTTTTAAAGCCAATATCACTGTCACCCAGCAGAGCTCAACTTGTATTCCCTCCTATTGCTGGTGTCATCACACAACGACTTCATGTTTACTTTTTGTAAAAAAAAGAATCTCCTCTTTCTGTCTCCATCCTTCTCTTATTATAGCCCCAGTTATTGAGAAGGTGGTATTTTCAGGGATTCTTTCTACTGATGGCCCACTAATAATGCCATGTGTATATTACAGGATGTGATCGGTCTGATGGGACTGTTGGCTCTATATTAACAGCAATTTTGTCGGTATTCCAGTGCTCATTGGCATGGATACTTTCTCTGTCTGCCTCACCTTTTAATCTATCGAGGCAGATTTCAAAGCAGCAGGCTAAGAGGATATTTTTAAACAACCTGTTCAGGGATGTTATGAACACATCTCTGGAGCAGGTGGGATTTGAACCCAGGTCTCCTGGCTCAAAAGCATGGACGCTACTACTGTACCACAAATTTCAGTGGCAGGCTGACAATCTGGGCTGTTAATTGTGAACACTTACTCTGCTACCTCTATTCTATTTAAATAATTAATTTGAATGCTAACATTTTAGCAGTGAATGTCCTAACTGTACTCTTCAGCTGTAATAACGTCTCCTGATTTAAATCACTTAGTCACTCAAAAGAGACATGGAGGAAATATCCACCAGTCAGTTACTTGTTTTCCTGTGATATTACACTTCAACTTTGGCTGGTAGAACCCAGATTAAAGGGGCTCTCTGCCTCTGGTTTTAATCTCCTTACCACTGCTGCTGTTCGTGCATATGGGTTCCCTCTCCCATTTTAGTCTCCCAGACCAGTAGTGGAAAAGGCACAAAGGAGTCCTCCTGGTCACTGGTCTGGAAAAGTTGACTCTGCTTTCTCTCCACAGATGCTGCCAGATATAAAGTCATAGAGTTGTACAGCATGGGAACAGACCCTTTGGTCCAACTCGTCCATGCTGACCAGACATCCTAATTTAATCCAGTTCCATTTGCCAGCATTTGGCCCATATCCCTCTAAATCCTTCCTATTCATATTCCTATTCATATACCCATCGAGATGCCTTTTAAGATTTAAGATGCTTGTTGTTATTGTATCAGCCTCCACCAGTCCCTCTGGCAGCTTGTTGCATACACTCACCACCCTCTGCGTGAAAAGTTACCCCTTATGTCCGTTGTAAATCTTTCTCCTTTCACCTTAAACCTATGCCCTCTAGTTTTACCCACATCCCAGGGAAAAGACCTTGACTATTCACCTAATCCATGCCCCTCATGATTTCGTAAACCTCTATAAGGTCACTCCTTAGTCTCCGACGCTCCAGGGAAAATAGCCCCAGCCTATTCAGCCTCTCTCTATAGCACAAACCCTCCAACCCTGGCGCCATCTTTGTAATTTTTTCCTGAACCCTTTCAAGTTTCAAAACGTCCTTCCTATAGCATGTAGACCAGTATTGCATGTAGTATTCCAAAAGTGGCTTAACCAATGTCCTGTACAGCAGCAACATGACTTCCCAACGTCTATACTCAATGCACTGACCAGTAAAGGCAAATGTACCAAATATACCCTTTCTGAAGAAGGGTCTAGGCCCAAAACGTCAGCCTTCCTGCTCCTCTGGTGCTGCTTGGCCTGCTGTGTTCATCCAGCTCTACACCTTGTACCAAACACTGCCCTGTCCACCTGCAACTCCACTTTCAAAGCATTATGAACTTGTGGGGGTTTACTGTGTGAAAATTAGCCGCACCTTTTCCAATGTTAAAACAGTGTCTCCACTTTAAAAGCTGTTAATTGATTATAAGTAGCTTTGTGATGACCCAGGGTTGTGAAAGGTGCAATATAAGTGGAAGTCTTTCTTTCTGTGTCTTTTCATCTGCATTTATCTGTGCTTGCGTCTCTCTCTTTCTCTCTCTCTTTCTTGTCTTGCTCTTGTGTTCACTCTCCCTCTCTATGTCTCACTCTCCTTCCTCCTTGCGCATACATTAATGTGTCCTATGCTGCCATGAGGTCAAATCCTTTCAAATGCATGTCTCGGACCATTGCCCATTATCCCTTGACCTCATTCAGCACAGTACATAGCAGGAGCCTTTGTTCAAAGTCAGGCTGCTGAGTAGGAGAGGTGTCAGGCCCTCAAGATCCGGGAACACGGTTCATAGTTGCCTGGGGCCTTCCCTGACCTTTCAGAAGGCTGATTATTCATCAGATATGTACTGCCCAAAAAAAGGTCTATGTTCTTTTGGGGCTGGGGGTTTGGTCGAAGGTTAAAGAGCAGTGACCTGGGCAAGCAGAAGATCAAATCTTGCGATTAAGGAATGCAAGACTGAGAAAGAACTGCTGAAATAGGGTTCTGAGCAGTGATTGTGGACAGTGTTTGTTTGTGCTGAGTGAGGTAAATTACTTCATCACGCTTTTGGTTGACAGCAAGATGTCAGAGGTCAGTGAACAGGAGTGTGCAGGAATTTAGAGAAGTTTTAGTGGAGTGCAGCTTGACTGTTCTGGTGTGTTCCACCTGTGTGTGTGAAATTTGCAGCATGAGCTGTTTCTAATCATTGCAGTTTCTTATAAAGTTAGTAAGGTTGCAGTGTTTTTACAACAGGATGGAACAGTACATAAATTTTACTGCAGTCAGTTTAGGCTTTTGGAATTGTATTAAAGTGCAGGTCACTAACAGCACAGAGTTAGATATAGGGTAAAGGGCCCCTTTACACTGTCCCATCAAACATTCCTAGGATGAGTAAAGTATGGGCTTAGATATAACGTAAAGATCCCTCTACTCCTTTAAACTGTAAATAAAGCTCCATCTACTCTTTTAAACAGAAAGGAAAGCCCCTTCTACATTTTCCACGTCAAACAGGTACAGGTACAGGATAGGTACAGCATGGGGTTAGATGCAGAGTAAAGCACTCTCTATGCTATTCCCATGCTACTTGCAGCATGCTAGAGCATGGGTTATTGAAATAAAACCATTGTGCTGGAGAAGTTCAATATGTCTGGCAGCACCTCTGAAGAGAAGCAGAGTTAACATTTTGTGTCCAGAATGACACCTTCAGAATTGGTTCCTTTTTGTTGGCACAGATGTTGCCAGACCTGATGAGTTTCTCTAGCACTTTCTGATTTCAGATTTCTAGCATCTATAGTATTTTGTTATCCTCTGTATTGTACTTTCACATTTGAATTCAGGCAAAAAGGGGAACATAGTCCTTGTTTTGTAGTTTGTTAAATTACAAGTCTTGCAGTTTTTTGTAGTTCCCTCATCTTGTGAGTCCCCCTCTGACTAAGAACCTGACCTCCCACTAAAGATGGGGTCAAGAGGTCAGAGTGCTCCAAAAGGCATAATCAGAACCGATTTCTCTGGCTGAAAGGGCATGAAACAGACTGGTGTTACTTAAACCAATCTCACCATTTTCATTAAGGAAAGGTCGAGCAAGGTTAGGGAAAGTGTTTCCAGATTTGCTGTGGATGTGGCTATTCAGAAGACAGTGCTGATTTGAAATTCTGTTATGGTGCTTTCTTCCTCTTCTGATTCCACACCGTCTTGGGCCAGTGCTACCCAAGCCAATTCGGCCTCTGCTTATTCTGACCCTCAACCTAAAGTGAACGTACATTGCTGTGCCTGTGATGTCCAGATCTTTCACTGTCAGATACAGCTACATACTGACATGTCACCTAGAACCGTCTTCCATCCATCTCAGACCAGAGTCAGAGTCTGATAACTCTCTTGTGAATCACCTGGGGATACTTTTTTCCTGTATTAAAGGTGGTGTATAAATGCAACTCATCATTGTCACTCTGCTGGTTCCAGAGCAAATCTTGCCAGATTCAGCTCTTCATTGATAATCTGACCAAAAAAGGCCACAGAATGGCTAATTGAGGAAGTGTGCCTTCCCACTCCTCATCATTGATTCTATGATCCCAGTGAACACAAGGGATAACGTGTGCGATTCTGGTGGGATCAACCTCCTGTGACAGTGGTTCCCCAATTGGAAAGATGCTTACAGCACTATCAGGTGCAACAGTTCCTGAAATGCGCAAGGCCGTTCTCTGTGCCAATGCTTATTCTTCACCTGAACACCTTTCCATCCTGCTTCATCTCACCCTATCCACAATCTATTCCTTCCTCCTTCATGTGCTTACATAGCTGTCTCTTAAATACATCGACGTTATTTGCTTCAAATACTTTCTGATCAGGGATATTTCTCCTCAATTGTGAATTGAGTTTAATCGTATACTTTTGGCTCATATTTTTGTAACTTCTCATGAAACAGTTCTTCTCAAGACTCTTCATGAGCAGCTTGCATCATTGCTAATACTGTAGGCGCAGGCTATAAAACAATTGTTAAAACATGTACCGTAGCAGCAACACCCCACCCCCCATCAACTTTGAGTATGAGTATCATGCTTGAACCCAAAGCTGTGCTCGATGTGGAATGAAAGGGAGATGAGAGGAAGCTGCAGCAACTAGCTCGCAACCTTAAAGAAACAAGTTCAAGATGGGGGAGGGGGTGTGAAAAGTAGAGCAGAAATTCTTCCATCTCTTCACAGTCGACTGGCCCAGCTCTTGTTGGAAAACTTTGTCTGTCATGACTCATCTATGTCATTGTCAAGCTCTGTGGGGGAGACTTAGAAGGAAAAACAATCGGACTGGAGCAGTGGTGTTCGTGCTTGACCTCACACAGTAACCTTTCAGTTGCTAGTGAATAACTGGGCTATAATTATCCTTGTGAACCTTCAACAAAAATGCTTGGCACCTCCTCATCACACCTGCAGACGTGCAAGGATCATAGGAATCACAACTCTGGTACCAAATCAATTTGATCCTCTGAAAAGGTTACATTTATAAAACAATGAGGTCAGGTTACGTAGACTATGTGTAAATTGGTATGCCAGCCAAGTCAGCAAATTGAGCCTTGGGGATACATACATGCTGCTGTCTTGTCCTGCTTGGCTGGTACAAAGGTGCATTGGGGCTACGCAGTTCTGATATTGCGTAGCGGTGAGCTTCATTTATTATTGTAAATGTGGCATGTGGCTGAATAATCCTAACAGCCACAAAACAAGTGGTTCTGCCACTTTAAACGCAACCTGAACACTTTGAGACAACAAGGTGCAGGGCTGGATGAACACAGCAGGCCAAGCAGCATCATAGGAGCAGAGAGGCTGCTTGGCCTGCTGTGTTCATCCAGCCCTGCAAGTTGTTGTCTCGGATTCACCAGCATCTGCAGTTCCTACTATCTCTGAACACTTTGAGTAAGCTGCAAAATATCCCCTCCCCCTACTGCATCACAAAACCAGCCCAGCTCGTCCCCGCCTCCCTAACCTGTCCTTCCTCCCACCTATCCCTTCCTCCCACCTCAAGCCCCTCCCCCATCTCCTACCTACTAACCTCATCCTGCCCTCCTTGACCTGTCCGTCCTCCCTGGACTGACCTATTTCCTCCCTACCTCCTCACCTTTACTGGCTCCATCCCCGCCTCTTTGACCTGTCTGTCTCCTCTCCACCTATTTTCTCCTCTATCCATCTTCTATCCGCCTCCCCCTCTCTCCCTATTTATTTCAGAACCCCCTTCCCCTCCCCCATTTCTGAAGAAGGGTTTAGGCCCGAAACGTCAGCCTTCCTGCTCCTGAATTGCTGCTTGGCCTGCTGTGTTCATCCAGCTCTACACCTTGTTATCTCTACTTTGAGTAATTAATCCCCTTTGGTAAAAATTGTGTATTTCAGAAAAAAAAACATTTTGTCAAAACTTTTTATCTTGCAGAACACTTCACAAGAATACACATTCATAGTGTAGGAACAAACAGGAAAGTGCAGGTTGGTTGGCAAGTCAACTTTGGTAAGTAGAGGCAACCTATCCACTGGGAACCAACTCCATTGAGAGTCACTATCTCCATGAACCACCCCCAGTTGAGGATCATTATCACCAGAGACCAAATCCAGAGAGAGTCATCACCAAAAACCAATCCCAGTGAGAGTCATTATCACCAGAGACCAATCCCAGTGAGAGTTGTTATCATCAGGAACAAACCCTGGCATTTGGCACGCTTGCCTTCATTGCTCAGTCCTTTGAATTGGGATGTTATGTTGAGGTTGTACAGGACATCTTCTGGAACACTGTGTCAGTTCTGGTCGCCCAATTATAGCAAGGATGTTACCAAGCTAGAGAGGGTTCAGAAGAGATTTACCAGGATGTTGCTGGGTATGGAAGGTTTGAGTTATAAGGAAAAGCTGGATAGGCTGGGACTTTTTTCACTGCAGTGTAGGAAATTGAGAAGTGACCTGATAGAAGTTTACAAAATAATGAATGGTATAGAAAGAGTTAATGGTAGTTGTCTTTTCCTTAAGATGGGGAATTTCAAGACTAGGGGGGACATTTTTTAAGGTGAGAGGAGAGAGATGTAAAAAAGACATGAGGCAAATTTTTTTACATAGAGGGTGGTTTGCATGTGGAACGAGCTTCCTGATGAAGTTATGAATGCGGGTACAATTGCAATGTTTAAAAGACATTTGGATGGATATATGAATAAGAAAGGTTTGGAGAGAAATGGGCCAGGAGCAGGCAGGTGGGACTAGTTTAGTTTGGGATTGTGTTCAGCATGGACTGGTTGGACCGAAGATTCTGTTTCAGTGCTGTATGACTGTATGTAAATCTACTAAACATTGCATTACATGTTGTAATAGCACATGGACTGCAGTGGTTCAATAAGGCAGCTCACAACCACCTTCTCAGGGGCAACTAGGGACGGGCAATAAATGCTGGCTAGGTAGCAACGCCCACATCCCAAAAGATAATTTCAAAAATGTAGAGATAGCAGGAACTGCCAATGCTGGAGAATCTGCGATAACAAGGTGTGGAGCTGGATGAACACAGCAGACCAAGCAGCATCAGAGGAGCAGGAAACCTGACATTTTGGGCCTGGAGCCTTCTTCAGAAATGGGGGAGGGAAGGGGATTCTGAAATAAATAGAGAGAGAGGGGGAGGCGGATGGAAGGTGGATAAAGGAGCAGATAGGTGGAGAGCAGACGGACAGGTCAAGGAGGCGGGGATGGAGCCAGTAAAGGTGAGTGTAGGTGGGGAGTTAGGGTGGGGGTTGGTCAGTCCAGGGAAGACTGACAGGTCAAGGAGGCGGGGATGAGGCTGGTAGGTAGGAGGTGGGGATGGAGGTGGGGGTGGGGGTTGAGGTGGGAGGAGTGGTT
>NC_063377.1:9946077-9951847 GCF_021869965.1 Rhincodon typus
AGAAAGGACGGACAGGTTAGGGAGGGGGGGACGAGCTGGGCTGGCGACTGGGAGGTGCAGTCGTTTGTCGTGAACCAAGTGTAGGTGTTCCACAAAGTGCCTCCACTTGGTTTCCCCGATGTAGAAGAGGCCACATCGGGAACAGCGGATACAGTATACCACATTAGCAGATGTGCAGGTGAACATCTGTTTAGTGTGGAAGGTTTTCTCGGGTCCTGGGATGGGGGTGAGGGGGGAGGTGTAGGAGCAGGTGTAGCACTTCCTGCGGTTGCAGGGAAAGGTGCCGGTGTGGTGGGGCTGGTGGGGAGTGTGGAGCGGACAAGGGAGTCATGGAGAGAGTGGTCCCTCCGGAAGGCAGATAAAGGTGGGGAGGGAAAAATGTCTTTGGTAGTGGGGTCAGATTGCAGATGGTGGAAGTGCCAGAGGATGATGCGTTGGATCCGGAGGTTGGTGGGGTGGTACGTGAGGATGAGGGGGATTCTGTTTTTGTTGTTATTGCGGGGAGGGGGTGTGAGGGATGAGTTGCGGGAAACACGAGAGACGCGGTTGAGGGTGTTTTCGACCACTGTGGAGGGGAAGTTGCAGTCCTTGAAAAACTAGGACACCTGGGATTTCCGGGAGTGGAATGCCTCATCTCGGGAGCAGATGCGGCGGAGGCGAAGGAATTGGGAATAGGGGATGGCATTTTTGCAGGAAGGTGGGTGAGAAGAGGTGTATTCTAGGTAGCTGTGGGAGTCAGTAGGCTTGAAGTGGATATTGGTTTCCAGGTGGTTGCCAGAGATGGAAACAGAGAGGTCCAGGAAGGAGAGAGAGGTATCGGAGATGGTCCAGGTGAACTTCAGGTTGGGGTGGAAGGTGTTAGTGAAGTGGATGAACTGTTCGAGCTCCTCGTGGGAGCATGAGGCGGCGCCGATACAGTCATCGATGTAACAGAGGAAGAGGTGGGGGATAGGGCCAGTGTAGTTTCGGAAGACGGGTTGTTCCACATATCCTACAAAGAGGCAGGCATAGCTTGGGCCCATGCGGGTACCCATGGCCACCCCCTTTGTCTGTAGGAAGTGGGAGGAATTGAAGGAGAAATTGTTAAGGGTATTCTTGAGGACGAGTTCAGCTAAGCGGATGAGGGTGTCAGTGGAGGGGGACTGGTCAGGCCTACGGGACAGGAAGAAGCAGAGGGCCTTTAGGCCACCTGCATGGGGAATGCAAGTGTATAGGGACTGGACGTCCATGGTAAAGATGAGGTTTTGGGGACCAGGGAATCGGAAGTTTTGGAGGAGGTGGAGGACGAGGGTGGTGTCACGGTTGTACGTTGGGAGTTCCTGGACCAAGCAGGAGAAAATGGAGTTGAGATAAGTGGAGATAAGTTCAGTGGGGCAGGAGCAGACGGAGACAATGAGTCATTCTTGAGGACGAGTTCACAAGCTTCAAAATCTCCCCACCCCTGATCGCATCCCAAAACCAGCCCAGCTCGTCCCCGCCTCCCTAACCTGTCCGTCCTTTCTCCCACCTATCCACTCCTCCCACCTCAACCCCCACCCCCACTTCCTACCTACCAGCCTCATCCCCACCTCCTTGACCTGTCCGTCTTCCCTGGACTGACCAACCCCCACCCTAACTCCCCACCTACACTCCCCTTTACTGGCTCCATCCCCGCCTCCTTGACCTGTCCGTTTCCTCTCCACCCATCTGCTCCTTTATCCATCTTCCATCCGCCTCCCCCTCTCTTTCTATTTATTTCAGAATCCCCTTCCCCTCCCCTATTTCTGAAGAAGGGTCCAGACCCGAAACGTCAGCTTTCCTGCTCCTCTGATGCTGCTTGGCCTGCTGTATTCATCCAGCTCCACACCTTATTATTTCAAAAATGTAGTTGAGGTACTCGATCCATTTGTCACCTTAACTCTTTCTGACTATGGAGGACTCCTTTTGTCATGCTCTTCTGAGCTTCCACTGTGCCTGGACAGATGTACCTGGTCCTGTCCTATCCCAGGCATCCACAGCCTGACTCTCTCCATTTTTTTTCAGGAATATCTTTTCCATAATGGTTTTCTTGAAAACATCATGTCAAAAGGAGCGTTTGAACTCAAGGATGAGGAGGATGATAGAGAAGGGGTCAGAGGATGACGTCAGGTGTCAGAATTGGATGTGATGATCAAATGAAAGTGAGATTTGGGATAGAATCATAGAATTTTACAGTACAGAAGGAG
Source organism: Rhincodon typus (assembly GCF_021869965.1). Taxonomy (NCBI): domain Eukaryota; kingdom Metazoa; phylum Chordata; class Chondrichthyes; order Orectolobiformes; family Rhincodontidae; genus Rhincodon; species Rhincodon typus. The sequence goes on from NC_063377.1 coordinate 9,948,282, forward strand.
GCCATTCGATCCATTGCGCCTGTACCAGCTCCTGAAAGAGCTACTCCAGGCAAGGGATGTGTGGAGGAGAGAAAGACAGAAGACAGATTTTACCCTTTAACAAGAACTAGCATTAAATAGTTATTAAAGTAAAATAGGCAAATACCTTTTCCGCAATGCTCAACAGGGAGATGGCTTGAATAGTTGCTGCAATTGCTGGTTCAGTTTCATTCTTGTGCAGAGACACAATCTTTGCATCATGCATATCCTGAGGCATTGCACCTTCTTTCAGCAGAGGTAGACAATTCCATGCAGAAGTGCAGATTTCCCATGCTTGATGAATCTGCCAGAATAGTATTAGTGCCTGGAGCTTTACCCATGTTTCCTTTGTTAGACTGTAGATCCTGGCTGAATAGCTCTCACCCAATTCCCACTGTAGTTTTAGATCTGGAAGATCGACAATCAACATGATGTTCTCAGTTCAGCAGCTGTAAGAGAAATGATGTAAACGAAGGAGAACGTTATATACTGCCTTCATCAACCTTACTAAGGCATTTGAACTGAGGCTATTTATTTTAGCAGTTCAATAAAATAGGTTGCCTGCTGAAGCTAATCAGTGTGAAATGATATACCATGATGTGTAAGGTCACCTATGATGAGGCAACATCAGAACCCCTTTGAAATCCAGAATGGGGTAAAACAAATTTATGTTCTAGTAGCAACATTCTGGCATATTCTTTGCTACTATCAATATGTCTTTAGTTCATCTACAGAGAGTTTCTCCTTACATACCAGAACTTACAGAAAGCTGTTTAGTCTTGCCTACCTAAGATCCAAGCTAAAAGTGTAAAAAGTCTTTGTCAGAGAATTGTTGAACCCTAATCTTGTTGCAGTAGTAGCACATTCCAAGGAACAGCTTAAGCAGCAAATGAACCTGTGGTGAGTTTGGTTTGACCATCAGCATCAGGAAGACAAATCTCATGGTCCAGAATTGTGTAATTCACAGTCAGTCCAAAACCCGAAGCCCTTCTGTATGGTGAATTGGCTTCTGTGTCATTACCTGCTGGACATTTATGCTTCAACTACAAGGGCACCTGCAAGTGAGATGTTAAGACAGATATCATTGTAAATACAGTTGGGACAGAAGTGTTGACAGCTGTGACTTCTGGAGGCACTCTGGAAGAGTCAAAGAGAGGTGGAGAACTGATCTGTCTGAGTGGAAGGCCTAGAGAAACTACATTTCAGTAAATCCTGAGGTATCTCAGGACACTGTGACATCTGCAGCAAGTGGTCTAATTAGTAAGTTTGTGGATGATACAAAGATTGGTGGAGTTGCGGATGGTGAGGAGGAAGCATCAGGATATAGGTCAGTTGGAGGCATGGGCAGAAAAATGGCAGATGGAGTTTAATCTAGACAAATGTCAGGTGATGCATTTTGGAAGATCAAGTACAGGTGGAAATTATACAGTGGGGTAGGAGTATTGATATGCAGAGGGATCTGTGTGTGCAGGTCTAGAGATCACTGCAGGTGGCAGCGCAGGTAGATAAGATGGTTAAAAAAGGTCAGTGGCATGCTTGCCTTCATTGGAAGGGGCAGTGAGTATAAGGATAAGCAAGTTATGCTGCAGCTTTATAGAACTTTAGTTAGACCATACTTGGAATATTGCGTACAGTTCTGGTCACCACCAGAAGGATGTGGATGCTTTAGAGAAGGTACAGAAAAGGTTTACCAGGATGTTGCCTGGTATGGGGGATTTTAGCTATGAAGAAAAGTTGGATAGACTGTGTTTGTTTTCACTGGAACACAGGAGGTGGAGGGGGCGACCTGATAGAAGTTTATAAGATTGTGAATGACATGGATAGAGTGGAAATATGAGCTTTTTCCCAGGGCGGAGGTGTCAATTACTAGAGGACACAGGTTCAATGTGTGGAGGTGGGGGGAAATTTAAAAGAGATGTGTGAGGCAGGTTTTTCTCACAAAGAGTAGTGAATGCCTGGGACATGTTGCCAGAGGAGGTGGTGGAAGCTGACACAATTCAAGACACATCTGGATAAGTACATGAATAGGAAGGGAATAGAGGGATACGGATCCTGTAAGTGAAGACAATTTTAATAGGGAAGGGCAAAATGTGTCAGTGCAGGCTTGGAGGGCCAAAGGCCTGTTCCTGTGCTGTAATTTTTTTTGTTCTTTGAGGCAGCTCTGCCAGGATGGTGCTCTCTCGCCCATCCAAGCAATTTTTAAACAGAGTTGCCCACTAAAGCATAAGTCTTCATCTCATGACACAGAAATCTGTCAAAGAAGGTAGTAAAACATTCCAAGGTTCTTCACATGACCATAATCAAGCAAGCTTTAACACTGAATGTTCAAAGGATGTTTTGGGACAGATGGCTAGAGCATTGCCACAGTGAGTTGACATAGGGCATATGGCAGACAGATTTAGAGAGAGACCCCCAGAGAAAAGGGAACAGACAGATGATGCAATTCCACCAATAATGAAGTGATGAAAACCAGGAGAGTGGAATGGGCAAAATTGGAGGAGTACACAGAACTGTAGGGGTTGGGAGAGGTCACAGCGATAGGGAGGAGTGGAGAGGCTGAAGGAGGTTAGAGAGATAGGGAGGGGTATACAGGCTGGAGGAGGTTGCAGAGATAGAGGGGGGTGTAGGGGCTGAAGAAGGTTACAGATGATAGGAAGGGGTGTAAGGGCTGGAGGAGGTTACAGAGATAGGGAAGGATGTAGGGGCAGGATGAGGTGACAAAAGAATGGAGGGGTGTAGAGACTGGAGGAGGTTACAGAGATAGGGAGGGATGTAGGGGCAGGATGAGGTGACATAGGAATGGTGGGGTGTAGAGACTGGAGGAGGTTACAGAGATAGGGAGGGTTGTAGAAGCTGGAGGGGTGACAGATAAGGAGGTGTAGGGGCTGGAGGAAGTTACAGAGATAGGGAGGGTGTAGAGACCAGAGGAAATGCCGGAGATAGGGAGGGGTGTAGGCGCTGGAGGGCTGACAGATAAGGGAGGGTGTAGGGGCTGGAGGAGTTTACAGAGATAGCGAGGGGTGTAGGGGCTGGATGAGATGACAGAGATTGGGAGAGATGTAGCGACTGGAGGAAATAGCAGAGATAGAGAGGGCTGCAGACGTTGCTGGAGATTAGAGATAGGGAGGGGAGCAGGGCTGGAGGATGTGTCAGAGATAGGGAGGGGAGTAGGGGCTGGAGGATGTGTCAGAGATAGAGAGGAGGTATAGGGGCTGGATGATGTGTCAGAGATAGGGAGGAGTGTTGGGACTGGAAGAGGTGACAGATAGGGAGGGGGTGTAGGGCTTGGAGGAGGTTACAGAGATAGGGTGGGGTGTTGGACTGGAGGAGGTGACAGATAGGGAGGGGGTGTTGGGGCTGGAGGAGGTGACAGATAGGGAGGGGGTGTAGGGACTGGAGTAGATATGACAGATAGGGAGGGATGTTGGGACTGGAGGAGGTGACAGAGATAGGGAGGGGTGTTGGGACTGGAGGAGGTGACAGATAGGGAGGGGGTGTAGAGGCTGGAGGAGGTGACAGATAGGGAGGGGGTGTAGGGACTGGAGTAG
>NC_063377.1:9951857-9952051 GCF_021869965.1 Rhincodon typus
TAGGGAGGGATGTTGGGACTGGAGGAGGTGACAGAGATAGGGAGGGGTGTTGGGACTGGAGGAGGTGACAGATAGGGAGGGGGTGTAGGGGCTGGAGGAGGTGACAGAGATAGGGAGGGGGTGTTGGGACTGGAGGAGGTGACAGACATAGGGAGGGGGTGTAGGGGCTGGAGGAGGTGACAGAGATAGGGAGG
>NC_063377.1:9952451-9953799 GCF_021869965.1 Rhincodon typus
GTGTAGGGGCTGGAGGAGGTGACAGAGATAGGGAGGGTGTGTAGGGGCTGGAGGAGGTGACAGAGATAGGTAGGGGGTGTAGGGGCTGGAGGAGGTTACAGAGATAGGGAGGGGTGTTGGGACTGGAGGAGGTGACAGAAATAGGGAGGGGTGTTGGGACTGGAGGAGGTGACAGAAATAGGGAGGGATGTTGGGACTTGAAGAGGTGACAGATAGGGAGGGGGTGTAGGGGCTGGAGGAGGTCACAGAGACAGAGTCGCACCTGGCCCCTGAAATGGCCGTGAGAAGCCCCTCAGTTTAAGGGTAGTTCTGGATGGAAACAAATACAGCCCTTGCCAGTAAACACCCACATCCCGTGACAGAATAAAGACAACGACTAGAAACTCAAGTCAGGTTTAAATAACGGGAGAATGTCCCGGTTCAGCCTGAGACAGTGACAGGAGGAGGGGTGGACTAGAGCAGAGAAGCAGCAGACGGACAAAGTTAAGGGGTTTTGCCTTTGCAATCGTTAGTTGGAGGAAAGTCCTGGTGCCCTAGTATTGGGTGTGGGAATGGGAGAGTTGGATGTCAGCAGTGTATGTATGTGGTACCTGAGGTGGTGCTTGCACTGATCTCGAGAGACAGTCTGTAACGGAAAAAAAAATCAAGGGTTGCATTTGACAGTGATAGACAGAGAAGTGGGAGTGAGAGGCAAGTGTCAAGGGTTACACATGAGGAGGAGGCAGGAGAGAGAAAGAAAGAGGAGATTGCATCTCTTTGTAAGTTTGTCTGATATAGGCTGTCCCAGCGGCAACAACTCAGACAGAACACCACCGCCCCCACCGCCAGACCTACAGGAGCTGGACACAGCGTCTTTCCCTTCCCTTGTGGATTTTAATTGGTTTCCTCTGGAGGATTAGTTAGTCACCCCTGCCGATTGCAAACCCATTGCAGTTAGTCAGCGGCTGCTTCTTCCACCAGCAGAGGGTCGGAGCAGCGAGCAGCATTACAAACAGCACTGGGACAGAAGGGAAGGGAAGGGAAGGGGGCGGTGGGAGGGGGGCGGACCGGTTCCTGGCTCAATCTGGACCAAGACTGAAACATTGCCTACTGTGCTGTAAATCGTCCACATCTGGGAAGGAGTCCGATTTGGAGAGGCGCTCCCCGTGAAGCTGCTCCAGTTTGTTTTCAGAACTTTTAACAAATACAGAGCTGCTGCTGCAAAACACAATTGAAGAAGCTTCAGTTTTTCCGGGAGCGGAGGGGACTCGGGCACCCGATTGGCGACCATCCCGGGGTAGAGCCTGGACTGGGAGCAGGATAGTGTCTGCACTGGGAACGGGATAGAATCAGGATAGTGGGAGCAGGA
>NC_063377.1:9953809-9971488 GCF_021869965.1 Rhincodon typus
GTGTCTGCACTGGGAACGGGATAGAGTCAGGATAGTGGGAGCAGGACTGTCTGCACTGGGAACGGGATAGAATCAGGATAGTGGGAGCAGGACAGTGTCTGCACTGGGAATCGGATAGAGTCTGGATTTGGAACAAAAACAGAAGTTGCTGGAAAAGCTCAGTAGGTCTGGCAGCATCTGTGTAGAAAATATCAGAATTAACGTTTCGGTTCCGGTGACCCTTCCTCAGAACTGGATCAGTCTGGATTTGGTTGGGTATAGAGCCTGTACTGGGAACAGGATAGAGTCTGGATTTGGATGGGTATAGAATCTGGGCTGATTGAGTCTGGACTAGTTCTGGGATACAATCTGGATTGCAACTGAAAATAGAGTTTGGACCAGGATCAGGGTAGAATCTATACTAGGAGTGGGATAAAGTCTGCACAGGGATAGAATCTGAACTGGGAGCAGGATAGATTTTCATTGAGACTGGGATTGGTTCTGGGGTAGAGTCGGGATTGGTTTTGCGATAATATCTGGACTGAGATCAGAAGCTGGAATATAGGGTCGGCGCTAAGGCGCGAAAGGAACTGGGAACAGAATAGTGACTGTGACAGAAACTAGAGGTGGATCCACGGTAAGACTGGGGCTTTAACTGGAATTTGTGCTAGAGCTGGTATCAGCCTGCTGCAGGATTGTTAGGTGAGTTTGGAGGCCCTGTGTGCAGAATGATCAGGAACGTTTGGAGAGACCCTGTGCAGGAGGCGCCACTCACTCCCAGGCCCCACCTTAATGCAGAGGAGCAGAAAACTGCCTCTCCAGAGGATGTGTTACCCTGTTCAGCGGGTCAGCAGGATATGCCCCAGCTCGAAAAGCTGCAGCAGCAGCCAGGCGTGGAGTGTATGGTTTGTGGGGACAAATCCAGTGGCAAACACTATGGACAATTCACCTGTGAAGGCTGCAAGAGCTTCTTCAAGAGGAGCATCCGTAGGAATCTGAGCTACAGCTGCAGGGGTAGCAGGAACTGTCCTGTTGACCAGCATCACCGCAACCAGTGTCAGCATTGCCGCTTCAAGAAGTGTCTGAAAGTTGGCATGAGACGAGAAGGTATATCTTCCTGGACAGGGATGGATGGGAGGAGAGAGCTGTTATCTGGGGGAAACTTTAATACTACAGTTAGTCTTTAATCTGCGCCATTTAGGATCATAGAGATGGACAGCATGGAAACAGACCCTTCGGTCCAACTCGTCCATGCCGACCAGATATCCCAAACTAATCTAACCCCATTTACCAGCATTTGGCCCATATCCCACTAAACCCTTCCCATTCATTTACCCATCCAGATGCCTTTTAAATGTTGGAATTGTGCCAGCCCCCACCACTTCCTCTGACTGTTCATTCCCCTATATGCACCACTCTCTGTGTCAAAAACTTGCCCCTTAGGTCTCTTTAAAATCTTGCCCCTCTCACCTTAACCCTATGCTCTCTAGTTTTGGAATCCCCTACCCTGGGAAAAAGGCCTTGACTATTCACCCTATCCATGCCCCTCATGATTTTATAAACTTCTATAAGGTCACCCCTCAGCCTCTGATGCTCCAGGGAAAATAGCCCCAGCCTATTTAGCCTCTGGCTTTGGCTCAAACCCATTGCTGATTCTTGCCTGTATTTTGCAGAACTGTCACAGTGCAGAAGGAGGCCATTCAGCCCACCATGTCTGCACTGGCCTCCTGAACAAGCAACTCAGCCAACCTTACCTCAGCTGTGCCTTCTTTTCTCGAGGAAAACAGCCTAACTTTTCAAATTTATCTTCCAAACTGAAGTTTCATATCCATGGATTCATTCTTATGAAAATTTTTTTCTGCACCCTCTTCACTACCAGGTTTCTGGTCTGTGTCCTTAACCTCATTTATTTCTCATTTTATTCTCATCCATTGTCTGTATTTTCATTTTGTTCTTTCTCCGTCTATTTTCTCTGCCCTCATTATCTCTATCGCTTTATGTTCTCATTCTCCCACTCTTTGCTAACTTCTCAATGACCTACTTTCCTCTCTACATCTCATTTTGCACTCATTCTGTCTCCATTTCTCTGCCAGTTTTCAGTTTTCTCTAATATTGCTCCCTTTCCTAATACTTCTGTACTGCTCCTTCATTTTGTCCATCACTGATTATCACACTGAAGTAGCCAGAACTGATAAACTGCAAAATTGAAATCACTTTTAATAGAATGACATCAGTGACAGATCCTGCAGCAGTAAATTTGTTGTGGGGATTTCTTAAAACATTTTTAGCCCTGTGTTTTGTTAATAATGTTGATGAATTTCTGAATTTGTTTCTGATTTTCTTGGTTTGTGTTAAAAGTTTATAGCGCAGGAGTCCATTTGACCCATCAAGTTAGTCCTAGAGCAGTTCAAATTTAATCACACTGCCCTGCTATTTCCTCATAGCTCAGAATCTTCCTCTATGTCAAATATTTAATAAAGTATTCTTTAAAATCAGCAATGTGCCCCTGGTAATACATTACTGTAAAGATTTTTTTGCAAATCCATCTCCTTATTCTCTCAGGGCAGTTTTACATCAGTGATCTTCCCTTGTCCTTGACTCCACAACCAGAGAAAATAGTTTCCAGCTATTCATTCTATAATAAGTATTTATTAATTATGAAAATTATTTAAACTTTCTATGATCCAATGTGAATAGACCCAGTCTCTGCAGCTCTCAGCCTTCTGTCATTGTCATTATCCTGGTGTATCTACACTGAATAAGTGGTTTTAGTTGCTCTTCTGTAATGGAACACAACTCTATATGTGACCTAAATTAGTGTTTTGTACAAAATTGCCATTTATTCTTTACTGTGGCATGCCTCTATATATATAAAACTCAACAGTCTATTGATTTTTATGACCATCCATCTGAACTTCCATTTAGGAAATTCAGTCTAATTTTTGTCCTTGCTCATGTTGTTCCTTCTCCTTTTCTGTCTTCTTGAGTCTTGCTCGTTCTTTTTCTCTTACGTTTTTCTAATTTCCCATTTTGGTTGATTTCATGTCAACCTCAGACTAGCTGCAAAATGCAGATCAAGGGAACTTGCGCTGGATTCTGATTAACGTAAACAAATTATTCACTTTGTGTTTAATTGCATTCCAGTGATCAGCACTGTCAATCTATTCAATGTCCTTATGTTCCAGATTTGCCGTTACATTTTCTTTGAATATTGCTGTGGTTCAGGCATCTTGCACTGTCCTGGATGAGAGTTTGATTTGTGCAATTACTGCATTCATTTATCCAGTTAGAATCCAGTTGATTTGTACTAAGCCTTGTAGTTATGTTTCTGATTGTCACAAGCCATCATTGATCTTCCACCTCTTTAGAAGGCAGTAGAATAAATACCTCATTAAGCTACATGTTAGACTGTAAACTGCCAAGATTTATAAATCACTTGTTGGCTAAGTAGCAATTTAGAATCATAGAATCACTACAGTGTGGAAACAGGCCATTTGACCTATCGAGTCCACACTGACCCCCTGAAGAACCCATCTCTATAACCCTGCATTTCCCATGGCTAATCCACCTAGCCTGCATATTCCTGGACACTACAGGCAATTTAAGCATGGCCGATCCACCTAACCTGCACATCTTTGGACTGTGGGAGGAAATCAGAGCACCCAGAGGAAACCCATTCAGAGACAAGGAGAATGTGAAAACTCTGCCTGAGGGTGGAATCGAACCCAGGTCCCTGGCGCTGTGAGGCAGCAGTGCTAACCACTGAGCCACCTCAATTATGCATATTATATTTACAGGACTTCTAAACATTATTAACTCCCTAGGGAGAATAGTTACTGTTTTGCTTGTTGGGATACAATGTGAACGTAACTGGACACAGAGCCCCTCAGTACTAACCTCTACGCAGTGCAGTGTTACTGATCACATACTCTGGCTGATTTCAGTCCAAGTGCAAATAAGGCCAGATGACATGTAATTCTTTATAAAAATGCATGATTTGGATGAAGAAAATATAGTTATAGATTCATTAACTTCATAAACAACAGCCAGTTAAAAATATACGCTAAACCCTAAACTCGCAAGGTGCTTGTATTTGAATAGGCTGCTTCAGATCCTCCCGTAGTCAAATGGACCATTATCTGTAGGTTTGATTTTGCTTTGTAACCCCCTTATGCATTCATATGAAGTGAAGAAACATTGTGCTTTAAGAAAATAATTTATTTTGGTAACCAGGAAATTTGTATAATTTGCAACTTTCAAACTTGAAGGAACCACAATGTCTCAGTTCAGTTATAAAAGAACTGAAGTGACACCTACTGGAAACTCTTCCCTCGTCAGGCAGTCATAAATTTGAACTTACTCTCGCCTTCCCAGATTCTACCTCCTTTAGAAATGTCGGTACCTATCTCTGAATCACACCTTCTCATTTTACCTCCTACTCACCTAAGTCACTGGACTTCAATGCCCTTCAATGGCTGCAGAGCACTAGATGAAACAAAGACAGTTTTGCATTTATTTAACACCATTCACATCCTCAGATGCCCCAAGGCACTTTAGAGGTGATGCAGTACAATGGAGGTGTGGACACTGTTGCAATTTATGCACAGCAAGCTCCCGTAAATATTGTTAGGACCTGATGATTTGACCTTTGTTGATGTTGCTTGCAAGAGTATTGTTGGCCCAGGACACCGGAGAGAAATCCCTTATTCTTCTTCAAAATGGGATCTTATATCTTAACTAAGAGAACAGACAGGACCTCAGATTCACATCTCATCTGAAAGACAGTTCCTTCCAACAGTCCAGCATTTCCATAGCACTGACCCGCCCGATAGTGCAGCACTCACTCAATACTGACCCTGCCATTTCAGCACTGACCCTCTGACAGTGCAGCACTCCCTCAGCACTGACCCTCTGACAGTGCAGCACTCCCTCAGCTCGACCCTCTGACAGTGCAGCAGTCCCTAAGCACTGATCTTCCAACAGTGCAGCATTCCCTCAGCTCGACTCTCTGACATTGCAGCACTCCCTCAGCACTGACCCTCTGACAGTGCAGCACTCCCTCAGTTCAACCCTCTGACATTGCAGCCGTCCCTAAGCACTGACCTTCCAACAGTGCAGCACTCCCTCAGCTCGACCCTCTGACAGTGCAGCACTCCCAATACTGACCTCCAACAGTGCAACACTCCCTCAGCTCGACCCTCTGACATTGCAGCAGTCCCTAAGCACTGACCCTCTGACAGTGCAGCACTCCTTCAGCACTGACCCTCTGACAGTGCAGCACTCCCAACACTGACCTCCAACAGTGCAACACTCCCTCAGCTCGACCCTCTGACATTGCAGCAGTCCTGCAGCGCCAACATTCTGACAGTGCAGCACTGCCTCAGCCTGACACTCTGATAGTGCAGCACATCCTCAGTCCTGACCCTCCAACAATACAGCACATCCTCAGTCCAGACCCTCCGACAATGTGACACTTTTACTCACTCTCCAACAGTGCAGTGTTCCATATTGCATTGTGTTGTGAGGCTGCAGCTTTAAGCTCATATTTCTGGAGTAGGCCATGAATGCACTGTTCTGACTCAGAGATGTAGGATGTGTTATCTACTGGGCCCTAAGTGACAGTTTGTTCAGTGTGTTATCTGTGTCCTGTCACTACCAATAATGTATATTTATTAGTGTTATTTCTATTGCAGCAGTTCAGAGAGGCAGACTGGCTCACACTCAGTCCAATCATGGACAGTACAGCCTCAACAATGGCGATGGCTTCACCAGCCCTTCTTACCTCTCCGGCTTTATCTCATTGCTGCAGCGGGCGGAACCCTACGCAATGTCTCGCTATGGCAGCCAGTGCATGCAGCCCAGCAGCATGATGGGCATTGAGAACATCTGCGAGTTTGCGGCTCGCCTCCTTTTCAGTGCTGTGGAGTGGGCCAGGAATATCCCCTTCTTCCCCGATCTCCAGATCTCGGACCAGGTGGGGCTTCTGCGACTGACCTGGAGCGAACTGTTTGTGCTGAACGCGGCACAATGCTCTATGCCACTGCATGTGGCCCCTCTATTGGCTGCCGCTGGCCTCCATGCCTCCCCGATGTCGGCAGAGCGTGTTGTGGCATTCATGGATCACATTCGGATCTTCCAGGAGCAAGTGGAGAAGCTGAAGCTGCTACATATGGACTCAGCGGAGTATTCCTGCCTGAAAGCAATTGTCCTTTTCACCTCAGGTCAGTGTGATCTGTGTCAGATCTGTGTGCAGTGTTGGGCAACCCACTTTATAATCAGGTCACCATTATGAAAGAGTGAATCATGAAAGATCATTTCTGCAGCTCAGTGAAAGATCAGATATGACTCAGAGTCATCACCAGGAGCAAACTGTAGGAAGTTAGGTGAAACTTCCATGCAGTCCATTTTCATTGGTGCTTAACTGAACATGAGTCAGGCCTTGTAAATGACAGTGACGTTCTCAATCTCCCGTCACGTTACACATGAGGACTGAAGTATTATATTCAGGTGAAGTCGAGTCAGATAGCAGTGCAACTCGAACCTGAATATTTTGATACACTTTAAAGTCATAATGCTTAGGTATTTCCATTATACTTTAATATTTATAATGGAGATTGTGTAAGCAAACATGTCACACTGTAATTACACCATCTGGTCAGCAATGGTGCAGTCAGGAGAGTGTGATTACACTGACGCATGTTTAAATGTGGAGACAATCAGAATTCAGAATGGAATAAACAGACTAAGAATGAACACTACCTCGTTCTTAATATTCCCCTCCAAACGAATGTGTGTAGTGTGTGCAGACGGTGTGCATTCAAATGCACGTATGTGTGTGCTGTGTGCATGTACATGTATGTGTTTGTACTGTGTGTGTGCGTGCCTATTCTGTGCACATGCAAATGTACATGTGTGTATATTCTGCACGAGCGTTCTGTGTGCGTACATATATGTGTGTATACGCACATGCACATGTTGTGAGTGTGTGTGTGTGTGTGAGAGAGACAGACAGACAGAGGAAGAGACCTTACTCAGTATTAATGAAGTACTGTTTAAATACAGGGGATTGAAATGAGGAAAGGGACCCATGATTCCACTTACAGACAATGATTCTGCAAGTTAGTTCTTGATATCACACATTGACATACTTAGCAGAATACTTTGTAAGGGATTTATTTGAAAAAGTGATGAAAATCTGCTGTTATGTTTATAGAATTTACTCAGTCGGTTTGGGAAGTTACGTCAAGATCAAGGGGATTAGTGTCTTTAGGTGTTTTATTAAAATGACGCGACAGATGATTCAGATTTATTTTGGTTGAATACTGACTTAATAGCTGATGAAAATAGAAATAAGTCAAATCTAATCAGAGTTTACGTTGTGTTAAATCTCCATGCCAGCTGTTGGTGAGAGCCTGGAACAATAGAAGCTGTGGTTTTCGAACTAGCGTCAGTAATATCAGACAATACAGCCTGTATTTAACATCATTTTTCCCAGCTCTGTCAATTACAAGAACAAAAATTCCAATGGATTGCCCTTATAGTACTTTACAAAGAAACCTAGGGAACGGATCAGGATTTACAATAGTTCCTGGAAATATGGCGGTATTGACAGAGGATTCCTGGGAGTAGATCAGTACAGACAGGAGTCCCCAGGAGTGGAACAATATGGACAGGGGGTCCCTGGTGCAGTTTAGGATCGATAAGGATGCCCTGTGGTGAGGGTCAGTATAGACAGGGGCTCCTTGGAGTAGGTCAATGTAGACAAGCAGTCCCTCACAATAGATCAGTATCAGAACCTCGTGAGTGGGTCATCTTAGACAGGGTGTCTCTGGGGGTTGTTCAGTATTGATGGGTGGTCCCAAGGAATGGGACAATTTTTTTCAAGACATCCATGGGAATAGGTCAACATTGGCTGTGGGACCATGGGAGTGGGTCAGTGTTAATAAGATGTCCCTGGGAGTAAGACAGTATAGGCAGATGTTGCTGGGATGTGGGCCAATATTGAGAAGGGTACCCTGTGAGTGAGTGTATATTGAAAGATACTCTGTATTTGGTTCAGTCTTTATAGGAGTCACCCAGGAATCAGTCAGTAGTTATAACGATTACACAGGGGTGGCTCATGGGAGAGAATTAGGGTCACCACGGGAGTGGTTCAGTATGGACATATACCTGTGGCAGTGAATCAGCATTTATGGTGCTCTTTAGAGTGGGTCATTATTTGTAGGGGGTTACCTAGGATTGGTCATTATAAGACACACTGAGAAGTGGGTCAGTATTCATAGGTGGTTCTCAGGGATGCGTCAATATTAATAAGAAGTGCAAGGGAGTGGCTCATTATTTATAGAGGGTATTCTGGCGAGGGTCAGTATTTATAAAGGGTACCAGGGAGTGGGTCAGTTTTTATAGGGTGTACCCGGGAATGGGTCAGTATTTATAGGGTGTACCCAAGGGTGGGTCAGTATTTACAGGGTATACCCGGGAATGGGTCAGTATTTATAGGGTGTACCCGGGACTGGGTCAGTGTTTATAGGGTGTACCTGGGACTGGGTCAGTATTTATAGGGTGTACCTAGGAGTGGGTGAGAATTTATAGGGTGTACCCGGGTGTGGGTCAGTATTTATCAGGTGTACATAGGAGTGGGTGAGTATTTATAGGGTGTACCCAGGTGTGGGTCAGTATTTATAGGGTATACCGGGGACTGGGTCAGTATTTATAGGGTGTAACTAGGAGTGTGTGAGTATTTATAGGGTGTACCTGGGACTGGGTCAGTATTTATAGGGTGTACCTGGAACTGGGTCAGTATTTATAGGGTGTATCCGGGATGGGTCTGTATTTATAGCGTATACCCGGGAGTGGGTCAGTATTTATGGGGTGTACCCTGAACTGGGTCAGTATTTATAGGGTGTACCCGGGAGTGGGTCAGTATTTATAGGGTGTACCCGGGACTGGGCGAGTATTTATAGGGTGTACCCGGGACTGGGTCAGTGGTTATAGGGTGTACCCGGGACTGGGTCAGTGGTTATAGGGTGTACCCAGGACTGGGTCAGTATTTATCGGGTGTACCCGGGACTGGGTCAGTGGTTATAGGGTGTACCCGGGACTGGGTCAGTGGTTATAGGGTGCACCTGGGACTGGGTCAGTATTTATCGGGTGTACCCGGGAATGTGTCGGTATTTATAGGGTGTACCCGGGAGTGGATCAGAACTTATAGGGTGTACCCGGGACTGGGTCAGTATTTATAGGGTGTACCCGGGTATGGGTCAGAATTTATAGGGTGTACCCTGGAATGGGTCAGTATTTATATCGTGTACCAAGGCGTGGGTGAGTATTTATAGGGTGTACCCCGAATGGGTCAGTATTTATAGGGTGTACCCGGAAATGGGTCAGTGGTGATGGGGTGTAGCCGGGACTGAGTGTGTATTTATAGGGTGTACACGGGAGTGGGTCAGTGTTTATAGGGTGTACCCTGGGACTGGGTCAGTGTTTATAGGGTGTACCCAGGAGTGGGTCAGTATTTATAGGGTGTACCTAGGAGTGGGTGAGTATTTATAGGGTGTACCCGGAATGGGTCAGTATTTATAGGGTGTACCCAAGTGTGGGTCAGTGTTTATAGGGTGTACCTGGGAGTGGGTCAGTATTTATAGCGTGTACCTAGGAGTGGGTGAATATTTATAGGGTGTACCCGGGAGTGGGTCAGTATTTATAGGGTGTACCCAGTGTGGGTCAGTGTTTATAGGGTGTACCCAGGAGTGGGTCAGTATTTATAGGGTGTACCCAAGTGTGGGTCAGTATTTATAGGGTGTACCTCGGAATGGGTCAGTATTTATAGGGTGTGCCTAGGCGTGGGTCAGTATTTATAGGGTGTACTCGGGACTGGGTCAGTGTTTATAGGGTGTACCCGGGAATGGGTCAGTATTTATAGGGTGTACCCGGGACTGGGTCAGTGTTTATAGGGTGCACCTAGGACTGGGTCAGTATTTATAGGGTCTACCCGGGAATGGGTCAGTATTTATAGAGTGTACCTGGAAATGGGTCAGTGGTTATAGGGTGTACCTGGGAATGGGTGTGTATTTATAGGGTTGACACGGGAGTGGGTCAGTGTTTATAGGGTGTATCTGGGAGTGGGTCAGTGTTTATAGGGTGTATCCGGGACTGGGTCAGTGTACCCTGGACTGGGTGTGTATTTATAGGGTGTACACAGGAGTGGTTCAGTGTTTATATAGGGATGCCCCGGATTGGGTTAGTATTTATAAGACGACCTCAGGACTGGGTCGGTACAGACGCAGTCCTTAGGCAAAGGTCAATATTGGGTTTCAGTAATTGCCCTGTTTTTTTTATTGGGGATCCTCAGGTGTGGATTAGCATTTACAGCAAGTCCCCTGGAATATGTTTAATGAATTCCACTTTTTACACAGTAGGCAAAGTAATGTATTAGAAAGTCGTTTAGGATTCCTGTCAGGAATTCAGAGTTGTTTTAAGGTCAGTGATCATTATAATGTAGTGGTGGATTTTATTTATCCAGTGACCCAGTTCTTTCTGTGCTGATCCAGCTCATGTGATGTTTTGGTGAATTTGCTAATATGTTGAAGAATGAAGTATTATTTAAAGGTGTGATGTGGAGTTGTTTATCAGAACCTCAGTCTCTGAATCTGGACAGTGGTTTGAAATAATATTTTCCCTTTCCATCGACCTAAATTGCGTCGATGTTCGAATCAAATGTGAAATCTATTATGTTTCAAAAAAGTCAGTTTTTTATTTCACATTAAAAATATTCCCCTTTGTCATCAGGATTCGAAATGAGCCACATTCTGGTTCTGCACAATTACTGAACTGTTAACAATATGTATTAAAAGCATCTGTAGCAATATGGATACAAAACTGGTTGGGTGACTGCAAGCAGAGAGTAACGATCAATGGTTGTTTATCAGGCTGCAGACGGTTTATAGTTGTGTACCCCAGGGGTCAAAGCTAGGACTCCTGCTCTTCCTGATATATATCACTGATATAGACTTCAGCGTACAGATCACAATTTCAAAATTTGTGGTTGCTTCGAAATTTGTAATTATTTTGAACTGTGAGGAGGATAGTGTTGATCTTCAAAAGGACACAGTCAAGCTGGTGAAATGGACAGACAAATGTAAGACGAAATTTAATGCAGAGAAGTGTAAAGTGTTTAATTTAGGAAGGAAGATCACAGACGATATAAAATCAATGGTACAGTTCTAAAGCAGTTATGAGAGCAGAGAAACCTAGGTGTATATTGAAGATGGCAGGACAAATTCAGAATGTGATGAATAAAACATTCAACGTCCTAGGCTTTATCATTGCAGTTAATGAGAAATAAATATTGTTAAACTTGTATAAAATATCTGTTAGTCCTCACACTGCACATCACACTGTAGGAAGGACCTGAAGGCATTAGGTGAGGATCAGAAAAGATTTATATGAATGGTTCTGGAGTTGAGGAATGTCAGTTCTAAAAATAGATTGGAGAATTTGGGACAGTTCTCCCTGGAGCAGAGGAACCTGAGAGGAAATTCAAGAGAAATGTTAAAAATCATGAAGGATCTGAATAAAGTAAATAGGGAAAAGCCATTCCTTGACAGAAGGATCAGGAACCAGAGGGCACAGTTTAATTGGCAAAAGAAACAACATTGGCATGAGGAAAAGCTTTTTCACATAGCAAGTGGTTAGGATCAGGAGTGCACTCCCTGAAGATGAAATGGAAACAGGTTCAGCTGAGGCCTTTGAGAGGGAGTTGGATAGTTATCCGAAAAGAAAGAATGTGTAGGGTTATGGAGAAGGCAGGGAAGGGGCATGAGGTGAATTCCTCCTTCAGAAAGCTGACACAGACACAACAGGCTGAACATGTTTTGTGCTATAGTCATTCTCTGATAATGTCCTGCATAGGGAGGTTAGTGTGCAAAATCAAAGCACATGGGATTGGTGGTAATGTACTGGCATGGATTGAAAATTGGTCAGCAGACAGGAGACAGAGAGTAGCAGGTGGTGACAAGTGGGGTTTTGCAGGGATCAATGTTTGGGCCCCAGCTATTCAGAATATATACCAGCAATTTGACAGGGAATTAAACATAATGGGTGGAATCTTATAGGAGTCTGAGTGAAATGGGCTGTGATGAGGTTTGTGGCAGATTCAGGTGAGAAATCCGGTGAAGGCTAGTTTGACATTGGAAGCATCTCACTGCAGTTTTTATGCATTTGCCAAGTGGCAAGGCATGTTTCTTGCTAGATAGTGATGAATTTCCAATTATACCTTGTTGAGCACCTTATAAATGACATATTAATTTTCAGCTCCCTATCTTACCAAACATACTGAACAAGTTTGACATCAAGTAATCAGAGGGAGTACCTACCATCTTCAGCTCGCTGCTGGCTGTGACCCAAGTCCATGTTGCTCAGCATTAAACAGCATCTCAGTACATGATCCACAGGCACCAGACACACAGACACCCCTCATCCATGAACATTGGCATCCAGCATTTGCACCTCTCTGATCCACTTGCAGGCTGTTTAGGAGACACAAACTTAAATTGTAGGCTGCATTGGTAACTAGTGTTGAAAGATGGAGCAGGGACACCTTACACACATAGACAGGCATCCAGCACATAGATAGAGATAGTAGGAACTGCAGATGCTGGAAAATCTGAGATAACAAGGTGTAGAGCTGGATGAACACAGCAGGCCAAGCAGCATCATAGGAGCAGGAAGGCTGATTTTTCGGTCCTAGATCCTTCATCAGAAATTTCTGTTGAAGGGTCTAGGCCCGAAATGTCAGCCTTCCTGCTCCTATGATGCTGCTTGGCCTGCTGTGTTCATCCAGCTCTACACCTTGTTATCTCAGCACATAGATAGGACCAGCTGCCTTTCAGGGCTGTTCATTTGCTGTCTTTGCACCCATTCACTTTGCACCTACCTGTATGCTCGCAGCATCCATGCTGTGATCTGCCTGTTAGACATTGGTGCTTCAGCCAGAGCCAAAGCTATCAGTACTGTTGTATCAACATGCCGTTTTGCACAGATTCACATACAGGCTGCTTATCATACTTGTCACAGGAATCTGTCCACAGGGTAGTGGGAAATACCTTGATGTACAGTATATCAAAATATCAGTTTAATACTTACAGTACGTCCCGTTTGATTGTGTGATATGTGTGTACAAACGAATGGCCGTGTTGGAAAGTGGGTGTGGGATGGAATTCAGTCCTGTCATGGGGGGAGGGTGTGGGGTGCTCTAAGTCAGGAGGCCCTGGTGCCCGTCAGTCAGGGGACATGGTCACTTGTCAGCATGGGTCACTCACTGTCAGTCAACCTGTGTGACTACATTCTGTGGGATAGGACCTGCACTAGCACCCAGCAGAGAGTTGTGTATCACCAGCTGGAGAACTTCAAAGACAAAGGTGGGTGTCTGGCCAGTGATGTCAGAGGGTGCTGCTCATTGAAGTTGGCCAGTGATCTGGGGCAAATATAGCCCTGGGTGTCTCGTTGTTAAGGAGGGTGCAAAGGGAGACTTTATGGGCAATGCGAGAGAGAGGGGGAGGGGGGGATCACTGTTAAAAGAGAGCAGGGATATGGCAGGGATAAAATGGCAGGGATAAAACAGGTATTTCTCAAGAGGGAGCAAGGACATGGTGGATACAGGTACAGTTACAACATTTAAAAGACAACAGAAAGCTGTAACATTGTGGTTGAAGGGGCAGGGCAGACAGTTGGAGGTGAAATTTGATGTGGTGCGTTTTCACATTGGAGAATGGCTGACACGTCTCCACCCTATTTTCAGAACTGAAATTTCTCAACTATGGAAACGTTCTTGTGAATCTTTTTTGAACCTTAGCTAATGTCTCCGACAGCATGATGTGCAGTGCAAAGCAAAAACACACAGGAATGGCACATGGTAAGATGGGGATAGAATCAGATGTAAACAGTGCCATAGAGACTGGGTAGGTAGTTAATGAGACTCATTTGGTAAGATACTGTAAGACATCTTGCTGGATTTCACAGAGAGAATCTCTCCAGAAAACTTGCTGCAACTTTCTTTGCCAAAAAGATGGGAGATCTAGCCCTGTATTTTCAATTTTGCTGGTAATACAATACCAGGTGGAATTTATAAGGAGGATACAAAGAGCTTTCAAGGCAATCTAAACAAGTTGAGAGAGTGGGCAAATGTGTACCAGGTGCATTATACTATAGGTGCGTATAACATTGTCCATTTTGGTAGGAAAAACAGAATGGTAGAGTATTATTTAAATGGTAATAGATTGGGAATTGCCGATGTCTGAAGTGATCTGTGTTTACTTGTGCACTGGTAATTGAAAGTAAATTAGAATGGTAGATGATAAGTTGGCGTTCATTGCAAGACGGTTTGAATACAGGAACAAAGAATTCTTGCTGCAGCTATACAGGGCCTTGGTGAGACCACAGCTGGAGTTAAGGAATGTCTTAAAGACTCAAGCCAAGCAGAGAGGTGTAGTGAGAAGAATTTCAGAACTTAGGTTCCAGACAACTGAAGACGTGGCTGCCAGCAGTAAATCAATGATAAGTGGCAATATACAAGAGGCCAGAATTAGAGGAGAGCAGAAATCTAGGGTGGTTATGAGGTTACAGGACATTACAGAGTAGATCAGTGAGCATAGGGATAGTAGGGAAGCAGGGATATAAGACCATAAGACATAGGAGCAGAAATTAGGCCATTCGGACCATCAAGTCTGCTCCGCCATTCAATCATGGCTGATAAGTTCCTCAACTCCATTCTCCTGCTTTCTCCCTGTAACCCTTGATCCCTTTGATAAACAAGAACCTATCTATCTCAGACTGTCTACGACATATGCAGCTAAGTTTTGGATGATCTCAAGTTTCTGGAAGGGAGAATGTGGGAGACCAGCGAGGAATTCATTGGAATAGTTTGCTTTAGAGGTAACAAAGAACAGAATGAGAGTTTCAATCACAGCTGAGCTGAAATGGGCAAATTGTAACGAGATTAAATAGATCCCATAACAGTTGAGATAAAGAATTTGTGATGATAAATTAGCAGGGTTCACCTAGTTTGTCTTTTATCAATCTCAAAATTGCCCAAATGTCTGATGATAATGGTGATGTTGACTAATCAGAGCAATAGATCTCCATCAATAAGTCTACAACAGATGCAAGGTGAGGAAGACTCCCAGTGATTGAGAGTTTTGGGAACCATAGGTTCAAAGTCACCTGTTTCTCCCAGACATGATATGCTCAGTACACATTTCCAATTGCTGGTATCCTGAGATTTGAACCCTGACCATGCTCTGTCTGTTGGTGTTATGGTCATTTCAGTGCTAGTGAAAAGTTAGAGTAAATCAGTTCATGGTGCCAGAGCCTACTGAGCTTGTAGGTACAGGCTTGAATCTCAGAACATGGCAGAGTCAAAGGAAATCATGATTAAAGGCTGCTAAGTGTAATATCACATTCCTGTGTGAATGAAATTTCAACCTTCTGATCATCATCAAGTAGGGGCTCTGGGAATTGCCTCTGGGAGTTCCTCCAGTGGACTAGGAATGTCAAAAACAGTTTCCTGTAAATTATGAGTGCCAAGAAATGCATCCTGGGGACCAGGACGATTGGAAGGCATACCCTGGGACCTGGGAAAATCATGCGTTGTTTCCCTGGAACTGGAATACTGAGAACTGCTCATCAGGGATTGGGAGTGTCAGACAACACTCCCAGAGAACTGGGTATATCAGGAACTATTTCCCAAGCGTTGAGAACTGCACCATGTATACTGGGAGCTGTACAGTGGTAATTGGGACTATCAGATGGTTCCCCCTACTGGGAACCCTTCCCCAGTGACCAAGAATGCCAGAAGCTACATCAGAGAATCTGGGAATTTCAGAAAGTGCCACCAAGGAATTTGGAATATTGAAAGTTCCTCCAGAACTGGGATTATTGAGAACTGCTCGCAATGAACTGGGATGTGAATGAGGTTCCTGAGGTGAGACAATTGATCAGACATTTATTTGTAGATAAACAGACACACCAACACTTACTCAGGGTGCTTGGGATGGTTAATGATGACAGTCTTAGCAATAATACCCACCTCTTTCAAAAATGAGTCAAATGCAGGTTTTGGTATTCATTTAATATTGAAATGTTTCCTGCTAGAATGAGCGGGGAGTTAGCTGGGTCACGTGTGCGCCCATGAGACTTTATTATAATCTAAAACCCACCTTCGTGTGTTTTCCTGTAGATGCCTGTGGTCTTTCGGATCCCACCCATGTAGAGAATCTTCAGGAAAAATGCCAGTGTGCCCTGGAGGATTACACCCGCAACCAGTACCCCAACCAACCCAATCGCTTTGGCAAGCTGCTGCTGCGGTTACCTTCCCTGCGTGTGGTTTCCTCCCCTGTCATCGAGCAATTGTTCTTTGTGCGTCTGGTGGGTAAGACCCCAATTGAAACTCTTATCAGGGACATGCTGCTGTCTGGTGCCAGCTTCACCTGGCCTTACATCCCGATCCAGTAATAGGGCAGACAGTGGGAGGAAGTGCTTAACAGGGCTTTGCTGCAAAGACATTTTGACCAAGAGATCGGACAAGAACTAACCTGGATTTTAAAGCAGTTTTGAGCTTTCCTGTGGGCTGGGGTCTTAAGGCCTGTTGATATTGGATGACAGGGGACACTTCTTTCCATATGATGAAACTTTTCCTGGAGTCAGAACTTTGGTAACATGCAATGCTGGAGCAAGGGATATCAAGCCCAGTTTTGAATAAACCTAAATGAATTGAAATGAATGAGCGTGCCTTTATAAAATTATGATATCAATATTTGGAAGATTTTATGAAAAACTTGGATTTCTTGCTACCTTTTGAATCCCAAGATATGCCAACTACGTTTACAGCCAATGAACGAAATTCCTGTTGTAATGTAGTTAGTTAAGCAGCCAGGACATGCTCCCTAAACAGCAATGAACAGTGGCAGGGGGTGCAGGATGTGTTAACTTGTTGATTTTGGTCAACTTGATGGTAAGTATGAGCTTGGACTTGGAAGAGAGTCCAAACCTCTGCTATAGTGCCACAAATTTTTGATGTCCATGTGAGAGAGCAGTTTAGAACATCATCAGAAACAAGCTCAAAACAGAGTGCTGTGATCATTCAGTATTGACTCTCTGACAATGTGGCACTCCTTCAGCACTGATGCTCTGTCACTGCGGTGCTCCCTGAGTGCCGATCCTTTGAAAGTGTGGCACTCCCTCAGTGCCAACCCTCTGACATCCCTCAGCCTGGCATTTATGGGTGTGATAGTGAAGATGTTAGTCGACATTAAAGCTGTTGGTGTGATATCGGAGCTCTTGGTGTGATATTGAAGCTCTTGGTGTGATATTGAAGCTCTTGGTGTGATATTGAAGCTCTTAGTGTGATATTGGAACTGTGGGTTTGGTATTGAAGCTGTTGGTGTGATATTGGAGCTGTGGGTGTGATATCGGAGCTGTTGGTGTGAAACCGGAGCTGTGAGTTTGATATCAGAGCTGAGGGTTTGATATCGGAGCTGTTGGTGTGATATTGGAGCTGTGGGTATGATATTGAAGCTATTGGTGTGATATTGAAGCTGTGGGTTTGATAGTGAAGCTGTGGGTGTGATAGTGAAGCTGTGGGTGTGATACTGAAGCAGTGGGTGTGATAGTGGAGCTGTGGGTTTGATAGTGGAGCTGTGGGTG
>NC_063377.1:9971498-9972792 GCF_021869965.1 Rhincodon typus
AAGCTGTGGATGTGATACTGAAGCTGTGGGTGTGATAGTGGAGCTGTAGGTTTGATAGTGGAGCTGCAGGTGTGATAGTGAAGCTGCGGGTGTGATAGTGGAGCTGCGGGTGTGATAGTGGAGCTGCGGGTGTGATAGTGGAGCTGCGGGTGTGGTAGTGAAACTGTGGGTGTGATAGTAGAGCTGTTCTGTATGGGACGATATTTATGACTGACAATGCTAGCGAAGCTGGTTTTCTTATAGATCAACTCCATCTTGATTTGTGTTCTGCCGATGTCAGGTTGTTAATCAGGCTGGGTGTTTGGAACTCCCACATCCTGAACTGTGCTCAGATTGGCAATGGTTGAAGATAACCCATTAACTGGAAGGTCACCTCAGCCACCCCATCACTTAATTGTGATCAGTGAAAAATGACACAGTGTCATGTTGAAGGGCAGCGAGTCACCAAGGGAATCGCAGCACCAAGTTTCACATTGGCCTGGGTGACAGGATAGGAAGGCTAAGTGCTCCTCCCTTGCTAGGGATTCGTTGTTGAGTGAATTGTTATTAGAAAACTGGCTGACCTTAATGCAAATCGACTCAGCTGGAAAAGAGGAATTCCATCAGTTGTGCATGGACTGAAGGTTATAAAGCATTAAGCCTTGCCTGTAAATTTCTGGGCAAGCAAACCAGGTCATATCTTTAAAATGAACACAATACAATTTTCAGAGCTTTACTTAAATGGAAGTGTTTTGGACCTTTGCTTTGTTGTTAGAATAGTCTTTCTGGTCTTGTTTACAGGAAGGTACTTGAGCTGAAGTGCCTGGTAAACACAGCCCCGTGCCCTGGTTAACACAGCCCCGTGTCCTGGTAAACAGAGCCCGGTGCCCTGGAAAACACAGCCCCGTGCCCTGGAAAACACAGCCCCGTGCCCTGGAAAACACAGCCCGGTGCCCTGTTAAACACAGCCCAGTGCCTGTTAAACACAGCCCCGTGCCTGGTAAACACAGCCTGGTGTCTGGTAAACACAGCCCCGTGCCCTGGAAAACACAGCCCCGTGCCCTGGAAAACACAGCCCGGTGCCCTGTTAAACACAGCCCAGTGCCTGTTAAACACAGCCCCGTGCCTGGTAAACACAGCCTGGTGTCTGGTAAACACAGCCCGTGCCCTGGTAAACACAGCCCGGTGCCCTGGTAAACACAGCCCAGTGCCTGTTAAACACAGCCCCGTGCCTGGTAAACACAGCCCGGTGCCCTGGAAAACACAGCCCCGTGCCCTGGAAAACACAGCCCCGTGCCCTGGAAAACACAGCCCG
>NC_063377.1:9972892-9978776 GCF_021869965.1 Rhincodon typus
TAAACACAGCCCGGTGCCTGGTAAACACAGCCCCGTGCCCTGGTAAACACAGCCCCGTGCCTGGTAAACACAGTCCCGTGCCCTGGTAAACATAGCGTGATGCCTGGTAAACACAGCCCTGTGCCTGGTAAACACAGCCTGGTTCCTGTCCAACACAGACTTACTCTTGATAAACACACTCTGACCTGGAAACACAGGCTAGTTCCCAATGGAAAGAACCATTCCCATTCACTCCAGTCACATACATTCCTGTGGGTTAATCAGCCGTATGTACTAGTAACCCAGAAGATGAAGATTCAAACCCAAGTTAAAACATCTGCTTCATCACCAAGAGAAGACAATTAGCTTGAATTTCCCCTGATTTTTCATTTTGAGCCAATAATTGATGGGGAGAAAACTTAATTCACATGCATGTGACTCTGGTCCCACACAACACTGGGGGGATGGGCAGTAAACGCTGCCTCGAGAATATTGTCAGCATCTTCAGAGCAAAGAGACCTGTTTGAACAATGACAGTCTGTGTCCCCAGTCTCTGTCGTGTGCTGTCAATATCAATCTGGTTGATACCTATTAAATCTGATAGTTTCAGCTCCTATCAAGCTTTCCTAATGCCTTAATGGCTCACTTAGTAAATAATAAATGGTTTCTGCTTCTCTAGATTTGAGTCTAACATACTTTCAGTTCCCTGTTTGTAGCTGACCTCACACATTAAACAAGCTCAAACCAGCATGGGGAATAAAAGGCTGGAGGAAGGAAAGCAGGGGTTTTGGTTTCTCGAGCCCATGATCCAGTTTGGCATTCACTACTATACATAGGAAGTGCAGCACTTCTAAATGCTATGTTGAACCAGGGCCCTGACTGTCTGTGTGAGATGTCAAAGGTTCCCTGGAAGGGGCTGGTGGAGTTCTATCCATCAACCTGGACCAGCACTACTCCCTCAGCCAAAAAAAGACCCAAATTACCTGGCTTTTCATCTCGTCGTTACTTGTGGGATCTTGCTGTGCACCACTGACTGCTTCATTCGCCTCCACATTTCTCAGAGCTTTCAGAGACACGGTAATGGCCATGTATGAAAATAAGAGTTTGTTTCCTGTGAAATGGTGTAGCCCATTGGACTCAATATGGTGTGGATGCTCACAGAACTGCAACACCACGTGGGAGTGTAAGTCCAGGTAAATGGATTACTGGAGTATACTGCCTGTTAGTCCCTGGGGTCTTGGTCTGGTCAGCCTGAGCATCAATCTCAGGGTGGTGACTGACCCAGCTTTCCATTGACAGACATATCCCAGCATGCCTGGTATAAACTGCTGTTATATTTCTGTAGATTTACGTTCAGCAGTGAGGTTAATTATCAGGCTTAGTCCATTAATGCTACTCTTTACTCAAACTGAAAACCAGGAATCCTCCATAAATCACTCCAAAATGATAATATTACATTAGCTGACTAGATTGGAAGGCTGGTGATGATCAATTTGATTAATGATGAGCCCTCTTAGCTTTCTGTCTGGATGGAAACAAAGCCACGCAACAGTAAAATGCAAACAAAAACATAAATTGGTGGAAAAGCTCAGCAGCTCTGGCAATATCTGCAGTGAGAAATCACAGTTAACGTTTTGGGTCCAGTGACCCTCCTCAGAACTGTAAAGTTCAACTTTGTCACTGATTTGATTCACGGGGCAGAAGGCAAGGTATGAGACCCTCCTGCAGGATGGGTGGGAGGGAAAGAGAGAAAGGAGAGAGAGAGAGACAAAAACAGGCAGGAGAGAAAGAAATCAAAATACAAGCGATAAAGAGAAAGATGTAAACGACAAAAGACTGATGCAAAGCAGAAGGGAGAAAGAGGGGTGGGGTAAAAGACAAGAACAGGAAACATAAACAAGAGGGAGAGAAAAATGGGGGAGTGAGGGAGAACAGGGTGAGACAAATGAGAGAGATAGGTCGCCAGTATTCAAAGGCCACCTCCAGTGGGCTGCTCAGTGTATGGTATCTGAGTGTGATGCTCTGACCCATAGGCCATTCAAGGACAGTCTTGAATCTCTTGTGAATAATGACTCCTTCTCACTGCAGATAAATAAATGGAACAATAAGTTTGGCAGACTCCAGTGGGTGGTGGAGGGAAAAAAGGATTTATAAATGGACAGTATCAAGTTAATCCCTTACATAGAGGCAGGGACAGAGTACAGTAACAAGTGACCTCCTAGAAACTGAAAGTTGCCAGACTATTGATGACACTCTCATTAGAAAGAGATTTTTACCAGAGGGTCACTATGCCTTGGGCAAGGTCAAGAAGACAGAACCTTAATACAGGGAACTGTTGTCTCACAAACCAGCCGTCCAAGTAACTGAGCTAACCAATCCCAAACAGGGTGTGTTTGCTGGTGGTCTTGTTTTTATCAAAGAACGAACCTCAATTCAATCAGTCCAATGGACTTGTTCATGAAAATATTTCTGCAATTGGGTTAGATAGGAAACTGGAGAAGAATCCCTGTTTATGTGCCAGAGACCAGGGAAGGATGTTAGGTGGGAATATAGTCCATGTATATAAAACTATATATATGTAACCTAGTGAGAAATTGGAAGTGACTGTGCAGAAGGATGAATTTGAGGAAGATTGCTGTCCCGTGCCTGTATATTTACATTTTTCTACCTGTGATACATTGTGGATGTGGATAGAAAGGTGAATGAGAACAAGCTGCACTCAGTAGCATTATACAAAGTGTGGCAGGTCGCATCCAGGACTTGCAACACCAGCCCCACCTCACCTGCTTCCCTCTCACTGTCATCCCTCTCAATCTAACCTCCAATTTCCTCCATCCCACTCAACCTCACCTCTATCCCTCAACATCACCTTCATCCCACTCAACCGCTCCTCCATCCCACACATCACCTCCATGCTATTGAACCTCCCCTCCATTCCACTCAACATCACCTCCATACCTTCACATTCCCTGATCAACATGCAGTCTGCATGGGCAAAAGTTTCCTCAAGTGAAATATGGGGAAGACAGAAGCCACCATCTTTGATTCTCTGCCACAAATTCAACTTGTTCCAATTGCATCCCCTTCCTCAATAACTATCTGAACCAGACAGTTCACAGTTTGTGCTGTCTTATTTGTCCCGGAGATATTCTTATTACCACATACCATTCTGCTGCATGATCAAGAATGTTTACTTCCACTTTCTTAACATGGCCCTTCTGTGTGTGTGGCTATGCCTTTGTTACATTTAGACCTGATAGTTCCAGCGCTCTGTTAGCTTGCCTCCCACCACCTTGCGATTTTGTTCCTGATCTTCATCCAATGTGCTCATTGACTTCTGTTGCTCACTTCAGCATTACCCTCCAGGATCTCCGCACGTGTCCAATGCCAGCCTGATAAGCATCTCAGGTTTGAATTCCCTTTCAAAACAGGGGTCCCTCAAAACCCACCTCCTTAACACAACGTTTAGTCTTCTCGCCTGCATTTGTTACATTTTCTTTACTTGTTGCCTGTTAAAGACTTTCTGCCATTGTACACAACAATTATGTTGTACAAACACAAGCTGTTGTTGGATCTGAATGCACAGGTGAGTGATATCTGAAACCTGCTGATGAGTTGGATAGATGTTAAAAATCAAAGTACACGGCCAGCTCTGTGCCCTACAGTGAGTCACCATCCATCTCCTAATCTGCAATAAGCTCCCAGCCTGTCCCCGAGTGTGAGAGCTGCAGTAAGGGGTTAAGGGGAAAAAGGTGTGCTTGTTGGAGGAGTAATGGGAGTGAAGCAGATGCAGACCCGGAAGGAGAATGAGATGCTGAGATACAGATGGTCGCCACAAAAGCATCTTTTTTTATTGCGTTAAGTTGATACTGAGTGGCATGACGTCAGAGTCGGTCCCGATGACGCAAACCTGCACAAAAGGATGACGTAGATTGAGAATGAGTGGGCGCGACAAGACGTGATGACGCCATGAGCCCCGCCCTCACACCATCTTCATGTTGAACTTGGCGTCGTCTTCCTCTTCGCCGCCGCCACCACCGCCCCCATGCGGCACGAAGTCCACCTGGACGTTGTTGTGTTTAATGGGGCCTTTGGCTCGGCTCCAGGCGAACAGCAGCGAGAAGCAGACGGTCACCACGCTGAAGAAGGAGGCGAAGCCCATGGTGGTGGCCACCAGCAGGGTCTGGGTGTCGAAGGGGTAACCGGGCCGCACAACTCCTCCCGCCGCCGGCCGGAGGGCGCCGAGCTCATGCCGCGACAGCGGCCTCACCCGCAGCGTGGCCGACGCCGTGTCGTTCCCGCCGGCGTTGCGGGCCACGCAGCGGTAAATGCCGGCGTCCTGCGGACGGACCGAGGCGATCTCCAGGCTGCCGTCGGGCAGCAGGCGGCTACGACCCAGCGCAGGGCCGGACAGCGGGAAGGGCCCTGGGGTAGGGGCGCCCAGCCGCTGGCGACGGGGATTGAGCCAGAGGATGTCGGGGGGTGGGTTGCCGTCGGCTGAGCAACGGAAGGTAACGGGCCGGCCTTCGCGGACCGAGAGGCGCTGGGGCCGCTTGTCGCGGATGCGGGGCCGGCTGCAGAGGAAGGAGCCGGGTGGTGGCGGCCGGTCAAGGCGAAGGCCACGGTGAGCCTCGGGGGTCTGGCAGGTGGGCGCCGGGCCCAGGAAGCGGAGGCGACGGCGGCGGCGGACCACCCAGTTCAGGCGGCAATCACAGGCGAGCGGGTTGTCGCCCAGGCCCAGGCTGTGGAGGCCAGCCGCCGACCGGAAGGCCGTCTCGGGTAGGCTGCGGAGTTGATTGGACGTGACGTCGAGCAGCCGGAAGTAGTGGAGCCCGCGGAAGGCCTCCGGTTGGACGATGGTCAATGCGGCGCCGACCAATCGTAGCTCTTCCAGGCGGGTCACATGGCGCAGCAAAGCTCCGCGGATGACGCGAATGGGATTGTGGGAAAGGTCCAGCCAGCGCAAGGCAGGTTGGGATCGCAGGCCCAGGTAAGGCACCGAGCTCAAGTTACAGCGAGTCAGCGTCAGGCGCAGCAGCAGCTCGGGGCCCTGGAGGCTGTTTTCCTCCAGCTCGGACAGCGACGACCAGCCGTCCAGTTCCAGGAGGCGAAGGGCGGTCAGGTGCCCGAAGGTGCCGGCGGGGAGGCGGTGGACCCGGGCGAGGCCATTCAGGCGGAGGGCGCTGAGGTTGGCGAGCGGCTGCAGGGAGAGGGCGGACGGGGCAGCGGGGAGGGAGCCGCCGGTGATGGTGAGCAGGCGGAGGGCGGGTAGGCCTTCCCAAAGCCGCGGGCCCAGGTAACCGAGCTGCGGGCCTCCCACCTCCAGGCGGCCGAGGCGGCGCAGGCCCCGGAAGGTGAGATCGAGCAGCGCCGGCAGCGGGTTGGAGCCGAGCTCCAGGCTCTCGAGGGCGGGCAGGCGGCCCAGGGCCCCCGGGGACAGGTACCGCAGGCGGTTGTGGTTGAGGCGGAGGCGGCGGAGCTGCCCGAGTCCGGACAAGGCCCCATCCCCGGCCCCCTCCTCCTCGGCCTCGGCCTCCTCCTCTCCCCCGGGCAGCTCCGACACCAGGTTCCCGCTCAAGTCCAACTCCTCCAGCCGCCGCCGCATCGGCCCGGCCCCCCGCGGCCACTCTAGCCTCCGGATCCGGTTCTTGCTCAGGTCGAGCACCCGGGTCCCCCCCGGGATCCCCGCGGGCACCGACTCCAGGCCCCGGCCGGAACAGCCCACCGTCCGGTTATCGGGCCAGCAGCGGCAGGAGGACGGGCACGAGAGGCTGGGCTCCGGTACCAGGAGGAAAGGGACGACCAGGAGGAGAGGCCGCCATCCAGCCCGGGGTCCCGATCCGGACAGCATTCCCGGGCCGCCCTGCAACAGAGAGAGGCCGCGGAGGGGTTAGGGGTGGGGGGG
>NC_063377.1:9979276-9990046 GCF_021869965.1 Rhincodon typus
CCCTCCCCTTCCCTCCCCACCCCACCACCACCTCTTTCCCTTCTGCTCCAGGTGCTGAAGAGAAAGTGAAGACAGAGCTGGGTGTCAATTCTTCTGTAGCTGCTAGTCCACCTTTCTGAGCCCAGCAGCTCCTGGCTAGTACAGTCAAGGGTGGCACTGGGGTGAGGGGAGTTATGGTGAGAAGTTGGACGTTTTCTTGTTCCCGAGGATCCCTTAGCCATGGCAGCCACTCCCCCTCCTGATGTCTTATGCTGCTCCGGAGCCTCGTCCCACCAGCACCCACTCTACCCCCCCTCTATTGTGCCCCTTCTCCACAGACACCTCTACTTGCCCGTTAATCTGTAGGGTTTTCCAATTGCTGGTCACCTGCCAAACTCCATTTGTACCCCCTACCCGGACAAACTGCGGTTTTATCAGGTATTGGGGCTGAGGGATAAGAGTGATGAGCTCTGCCACTGCCTCCTCTCCAGTTGTTTATGTTGAAGCTGCTGATTGAAAATGACAGTTACCTCATTAACATCGTACTCCCTGAGGAAGTGGTGGATTTTTTTTTCAGTCCTGGGTTGCAGCTGTAACTCCGGGACTGGGTGCGTAGCAGTGGCAGTTGGAGCAGCTCTGTTGGTGTGGATTTATCCTGGTGGGATCTGGTTACAGGTTGCACACCAACTGCAGCCAGTGACTAACTTTCCAAGACCCAGCATATGATCAGGTTGCAACACAAACATTGTCCTTCTGAATATTTAAACACTCAACATCTTATCGCTTTCTTTGTTTGGTCGAAAGTGAAAGCAGCTGCTTGTGGTTTGAAAGTGTCACCCGTATTGATTACCAGAGCTGTTCACTGCAGATTGAGAGCTTAGATTCAGAATGAAGCTCCTCTACACTGTCCCCATCAAACACTCCCAGGAAAGAGTCTGCACTGGGTTAGCTAAAGAGTAAAGCGCTCTCTACTCTTTTTTTTAAAAGGGAAGTAAATGTCCTTCGATATCAGGACAGGGATAGCCTGGGGTTGGAAAACTCTACATTGTCCCCATCAAACATTTCCAGGGGAGGAACAGCACAGGGGCTACGTAAAGCACAGTCTACTCTTTTAAACTGAAAGTAAAGCTCACGTGACGCTCGCAGAACAGGTACAACATGGTGTAAACACAGAGTAAGGTATTTCTGCAGATTTTTTTTATTGCATCAAAAAGGAACAAACCACAGGTGGGGATCCTGAACATAGAGGAGTGTTTTGTACATAGGTGGAATCTACGTGATTAAATTAACCATCTAACTGTTAAATCTGTATCATTCTGTGTCACCAAAATTGGCCTCGATGGTGATTTGATTGTCACAGATCACAGGTCACTAACCCCCTTCCCCTTTTCATAATCCCATTTGGTGGCTGAATGTGAAATCGGGAATTCCCTGGGAGTGGGAATACAGCCAGGATATTAACAGGATACTGAATGGTTCACCGGCTGAGCCTGAGCAGGGTGAGGCTGGTTCCTGTCAGGCCCTCAGTTGCTCAAAGAATGGATTTTCCTCTTCCTTGTATCCGTTCTGAGGCCGGAGGCGTCCCATGGTGGGTTTACTGATGCACGGGATCTTGTGATTGGCCTTCATAACAACTGCTAGAAGACAGGAGTTAGGTTGCTGAATGACTTCGCACCAGTCAGGGTAATCGACGGGCTGAGAGACTCTATAAGGGAACACAGATTGTGAGAGCATATCCCACAACTCGCACCACAGACTGCAACAAGTACAGTGAGGTTACATACCCCATCAAACACTCCCAGGGCAGGGACAGCACAGGATTAGATGCAGAGTAAAGCTCATTCTACATTGCTCCCCCCCACCATCAAACACTCCCAGGACAGGGACAGCACGAGGTTAGATACAGAGTAAAGCTCCTTCTACACTGTTTCCACCCCCCCCCCCCCATCAAACTCTCCCAGGGTGGGGACAGCATGAGGTTAGATACAGAGGAAAGCTCCCTGTACATGCGCGCTTCTCCCCACCCCCGATCAGACTCTCCTGCTGTTTTGGCTTCTACTCACTTGTCACAGCAGCCGACTCCAAAGGGGTTCAGGCAGATACATTGGTAACAGTCTTCATTAATCCAAGTGTCTCCAGTCTCCAAGCTGACACCTTTGTGTTCGCAGGTGGCTATATAGAGAGAGAGAGATAGATACGGTTTGATGTAAAACGAAGCTGTTTCTCGGCCCTGTTGGCAGCATATCCCCCATTCCAATACCCCTGGTTTATAGAGATTACTTTCACCTTTGCCATTGAAGAAGCATTCTCCAGCAGTGTGTATGGCGTGAGGAAACAGAACCAGTGCTAGGCACAAAAATTTCACTGCACACTTCAGCAGCAGCAGCATCATTGCATAAATCAGTCAACCTTTCTGGCTGTATGTACCAAATCACCCTATCTGTGCCCTTGCCCGTCTCTCAACCTGTTGGCTTTCCCACAGCCTCTTCCACTCGCTATCTCTCTGTCTTTACCCTCTTCACGATCCTGTTGTCACTGGTCTGTGTTATCCTCGCAGTTCCTCACCCTGTCTACCCCCTGTCCTTCCCACAACCCCTATCTGCAACTGTACCTTAGTCTTGTGACAGACAGTACACTCGCTGTCTCCCTCTCTCCTTCACTAATTTCTATTTGTGATACTTTAAGTTGTCAAGTATTTCCTGCGTCCTGGGAGGTAAATTTGTTTTCCAGCTGCCCTCTTGTTCCTGTCTTGTCCTGTCCTTCCCCCACTAATTCTGTGCAGTCCCTGTCTCTCCTCTATTTATACTGGCCCGTTGTTCTATCCCTCCCATTTCTAAGTGTTTGCTGTGAGTTGAATCATAATGGACTGTGTGCTCACACCATCTGTCTTGGTGATAAGGCCAGGTTCTTCCTGACCTTTTATTTATTGGCAAGTGACAGGGCTGCAGGTGACAGCAGTGATGGTAGATAGCAGAGCCTCAGAGTGACATAGAGACCCCTCAGTCCTGTCATCGGAACACCAGGTCCTCTTATCTGATACTTGCAGCATCTACTGTGCATGCTACCGATGATGACAAGTTACTAAGTTCGTAAGGTAAATACTGGTACAAGACCCATCATCTTTGACACTGGATGTGGCATCTTTTACTCTGGCTGGCAGGGTCTAGATTTAACATCTGATAGATGGCTCAGAGGAATAGGTGTATGCCATTAAGCCTACCCTGCCATTGTAGACTGTGACTGATCGTCTCTGCATGGTATTCTTGCATTACCTCCATATTCCCTAATGTCATTACTTTCCAGAATCCTGTTGATTTTGTTTTGAAGCTGCTCAGTCATTGAGGTTCCACAGCCCCCGGGGCAGAGAATTTCATCGATTAACCTGCTTAAATGTGAAGAAATTCATCAGCTCAGTGTGAACTGGCCTGTCCCCTTTTCCTGTCATCAGCCAGGAGCGACGTCTGATCTCCCTCTAATCCATGTCGTACCCTGAGAGGATGTTGTGCTTGAGTGAGATCACCCCTCAGAAAAGTGTGGACCTAGCACTGATCCTTGTACCTGGCCAGTAACAACCTGCTACCCTGAGAATGATGCATTTGTGAAGACTTTTCAGATTCTTTGTGAATAAAATAGGAGAAGGATTGTTTTTAAAACTAAGGAGTGGCTGCACCTCTGAAAACAAGTTACTGGAGCTCATTGAGAGTTGTCTTTGTACTGCTGCTTTGTTCAAGCAGTGGGAGAGGAGAGATAAGACACCTCACCACCGGTGGTATGTATGTGCAGAGTGAGATTCAGCCAGCAGCAAGTTACTGATTGGTCTGTGCCAATGTGAGATGCCAGTGCGATAACAGCACTTTGGCTTCTGGGCAGGGGAACACTTTGACTGTTGACAATATAGGGCGAGAAGTCCCAGGACTGCTGGAGGAGTAGGTTCTGAGTGTCTCCATCATTCTGTGGTAAAAGTTCCTGAAGAAAGCCAGTTATTTTTTCCCACCAGAAGCCCTTAATCAGTAGCTGAGAGACTTTGTATTTCATGTACCAAATGCGCTGTGCCTGCTATGAAGTTAAAGATCATGAAGATTGGAAAACAAGGTCTGGGTAAGCAAAGGAATGTCTCCATACCTAACCCTTTAAATTGTGTTCCCAGTTTTTTCCCCTCCTCTACCATAGCACTTTTTTGTTGTGTGTGTATAGGGGTTTTAAAAGGGCAGATAAAGTTTCAATGAGTAGAAGTTGTATCTTGATGGTGCACAGCTTCGCTTACCTGTGGATAGAATTTATTTATTTGTAATAAACAGTAGTTTTTGTTAAGTATGGGAGCTTGGTCAGAGTTTCTTTTGTTATCCTGATTTCTGCAGACACATAAATTGGGGACTGTGTGTACTTTCAGCCATTACATTTTGCAGTGCCTACTGGAAGTAGTGGGGTTTGAGAATCAGCACATTTCCCAAGTGGCTGGGGACACTGTTTATTCCTGCTCTGTTTCTGCCTATCAATCCATACTCGTATATCTCCCCCCATGCCACACAGTCTAATTTATTTACTAACCACCTGTGAAGGACCTCATTTACAACCTTCCAAAATCCAAATACACCACATTCACTGGTTCTCCTTGGTCTATGCTACATGTAATGTCCTCAAAAATTTCCAACATGTTTCTCAAACCATAAGAATAGAAAATGGCTGTTCAGCCCATCACACTGGCTTAAACTAGCTGCCAGTTCTAATCCCACTTCCAGCACGTCTGCAGCCTTCAGTAGTTCAGGGGACAATCTAACTTTTTCCAAAATGAGGGTTTCTGTCTCCACTGCCCACTGGGTGAAATAGTTTTTCCTCCTGTTCCCTTTGACCTTCCTCCCAAACACTTTAAATCTGTGCCTCTGGTTACAGACCTCTCTGCTAGGCTAGATACATCTTTCCCATCCAGTCTATCCAAGCCCCTCATTAATTTGAACTCCTCAAGTGAGTCATCCCTAAGACGCTTGTGTTCTGGAGGAAAACAATCCTAGCTTAATGACTCTTCTCTTACAGCTTGGTAACAAGTTTGTAAATCCCCTGTGTAAATCCTTCCTGTAATGTGGGGACCAGAATTGTCCACAAATCTCCACCCGTGACCTAGTGTCTCATACAGTTACATCACTGCTGTAATACCTTGCCCTTTGAAGGAAAGCAGCTCATATGTTTGCCTTGTCCACCTGCTCTGCCACCATCAGGGAGCTGTGGACATGCACTTGTTCCGACTTCCCTTATCCCTCTCAATACCACGTACCCCTGGTATTTATTATGTATCCCATTGCTTTCTTCGTTTTCCATTTGTCACTTTTCCACCTACTCAACCAGACACCACTGATATCTTACTGCAGTCAATAGTCAGTCTTTTCATCAACTACCTGGCCAAATTTTCCCTACAAAT
The DNA here is from genome assembly GCF_021869965.1 of Rhincodon typus. NCBI lineage: Eukaryota > Metazoa > Chordata > Chondrichthyes > Orectolobiformes > Rhincodontidae > Rhincodon > Rhincodon typus. The sequence goes on from NC_063377.1 coordinate 9,984,669, forward strand.
TTCCTAGTCATACCTTGAAGCCCTGTAGAACACTGGAAACTGCTTTCCACTCTCATACATATCCATCAAGCATTGTCTGTTGTTTCCTGTCATTGAGCCAACTCCGCCACGTTGCCCATGGGCTTTAACCTTTCTGACTAGTGTGCTGTGAGACTTTTTTATCAAATGCCTTACTAAAGTCCATGTAGACGACATCTGCTGCGCTTTCCTCATTGGTCTAACTTGATACTTCCTTGATAACTTTAATTAAACTCAGTAAGACATGACCGTCCCTTAATAAAGCATGTGATCCTGCTTTAACTCCCTCAGATAATAAGAACTGCCGATGCTGGAGTCAGAGATAACACAGTGTGCAGCTGGAGGAACACAGCAGGCCAGGGAGCATCAGAAGAGCAGGAAAGCTGATGTTTCGGGTCAGGACCCTTCTTCAGAAATGGGGGAGGGGGAGGGGGAGGGGGAGGGGGAAGGGAGTTCTGAAAATAAATAGAGGGGAGGGGTGGGGCTGGGGAAGGTAGGTGGGATGGTGATAGGTCCTGATTTAATCCATGCCTTTCTAAGTGACAGTTTATCTTCAGAAATGATTGTAATAATTTGCTCAGCACTGAGATTGGAGTGACCAACCAATATTGATTTGACCCATCCCCTGCATCCTTTGCAAATAGTGGCAAAACATTCACAGACCCCCCCATCCTCTGGTATCTCACCTGCATCCAGTGAGAATTGCAAAATGATTCTCGGGGCATCTGCTATTATCCTCCTTGGCTTCCTTTAATTCCGTAGGATACAATTTTTTTAATCCTCATGAGTTATCCACCTTTTAGGCCTGCTCTCCAGTACTTCCCTGTTTATTTTATTGAACATTCCACCCATTTCTTTAACTGCTAGTAACACCCCTTTTGTGAGAACAGGCAAAATAGTCACTGAGAATTCAGCCCCTGCCAGAGGAAGTGGTGGAGGCTGGTACAATTACAATGTTTAAAAGGCATCTGGATGGGTATATGAATAGGAAGAGTTTAGAGGGATATGGGCCAAATGCTAGCAAATGGGACAAGATTAATTTAGGATATCTGGTCCACGTGGATGAATTAGATTGAAGGGTCTGTCTGTGTGCTGTACAGCTCTATAACTCTGTTCTAGCATTTATCTAAGCCCCTTGATCTCATGTAATCTTCAACTTTTTTTTTCTTACATCCATTTTGCCTTAGAGGAATGTTCTAGACCTTCCAGTATCACTTCAGACATTAGCCACTACCTGTTAAAGCTCTTCAGGTATTCTCCCAATCCATGGTAACCAATTTGTTTCTCATAGCGCTCCATTTGTTTGAACAGATTCAATACCCTTGTTTCAGAATGAACTATATCTTATCGAAACTTCATATAAACGTTTATTATGGTCACTATTTCCCAAAGAGTCTTTTTACATCAAGATGGTTAATTAACCCCTTTCCTATCACACGACACTAAATCCAAGACAGCTCAATTCTTAGTTGGGTCTTCAACGTCCAGCTCCATCTCATACACACCCCAGGAATTCATCCTCTGCACTTAGGGCTGATTCGGTGAATCCAATCGTATACAAATTAAAGTCACCCACTTGTACTGTATTGCCCCTCAAATATTTTAGTTTATAATGTGCCCAACAAATTTCTAGCATTACAGTTTGGTGTTCCCACAAACAGCTTACACTGATATTTGCGTCTCATTGCTGTTTCTCAGCTCCACCCAAAAAAGTCAGAAATGCTTTCCTCAGCAGGTACCCACCACCTCTGGAAGGTAAACCAGAGACTGCTATCACTGTTTAAGCAGAGTGTTTACTCAGCTTTTGTAAGCAGAGATGTCATCCTGTCTCTGAAATAAACTGAAACAAAAGAGCTCCAAGCATCACTGAGGCCAGATAGTAACATTAGTAACAAGGAACTAAACATAGTGGAAACTGGCTACATGACAGCAACTCTACACTGTTCCCATTTTCACTCACAGCACAGAGTTAGCGACAACAGTAAAGGTCCCCCTGACACTGTCCCCATCAAACCTTAACAGGACCGTGACAGCACAGGGCTAGATACACAGTGAAGCTCTCTCTACAGCACAGGGTTTGATATGGAGTAAAGTTTTGTCCACAATGTCCCCATCAAACAGTCCCAGGACAGGGACAGCATGGGGTTAGATAGAGGAATGTTCTCTCTATTTTAAACTGAAGGTAAAGCTCCCCTCTGCTACTTCAGCCCTAAATAGTTGTCAGTGTGACCCCGCAGTCTACACAGCCTGAGAGTGACATTTGATTTCAGCCTCTTTATGTTCTGTGCAGCAGGTTATTTTCCCTGGTTTGAGAGAATCACTTCTTGGGATCAGTAATCACAGGTTCAGGGTGTGTGCTGGTGAATTACACCCTAAACCATCAACTTTGTTACAGAAGGCCATGTTTAACAAACACGCGCACACACACACACACACACAAATCACCTTAACCATGGAATCATTTCTAATGGAGCCACACAAGGGTGGCTGAGGCAATAATTGTCGTGTATTTTGATCGTGGACTGAACAGATGATTGGATTGAATTGGTCGGAATGCACTGGATCGGAGGCAGGTCTACACAGAATGCTAGATAGTACTGGTTCTAGTCCTCCACTCTGTTCTTTCCTGTTTGTATTCAGTTGCATCCACAGTCTGTCAGAGTGTTTGACATGAGACAGCAAACACGTCAAATTGATTCGATTTGTCTTCGGACCTTTTCAGAGGCCAGTCTGTCTAGTGCTCTCTGACGGTGAATGACCAGTACAGCGAAGATGACAGATAGTGTGAACATGGTCCCTTCGAATCTCCAGAATAGAGTCTCCTCCATCAGTGTGGAGCGGCAGCTGCAGGGGCACACAGTACAGCATTCTGAAACAGGCTCAATGGGACAGGTCAGAGTTGCAAACGGTCCACACGACAAATGTGCAACTGAATATTACCATCCACCCCACCTCCATTCCAGACACGGCAATCCACATCATCCCCATGAACAAAGAACCCAGAAATTTCTACCTTTTATATTCCTCTCGCTGGGACTCTGAGCAATTGACCTTTTCCACAAATCCTGTTCTGCTGCAGGCTTCTCGGGTTTTCTATAAACAACACAGAAGTCAGGCTGTGAGAATCAAATCGCTCAGCTGTCTCATTCCGCCATGTCCCCCCACCTGCCCAACAGGGCCCCAACCCCCCCTCCTAACCCCAAACTTCCAGCTGTGGCCTTACAGGACACTTACCACCTCAAAACGTGTGCACTCCTTACAGCTCTCTGCCACCAGGAACTGCTCAACCTGCCAACACGGGGCATCTGAAATGGTGCTCACTGTGAAGAGATAGCAAGATGGAACTACAGGGACAGCACAGGGCTCGGCACAGAGTAAAGCTTCCTCCACTCTTGTAAACTGAAAGTAAAGCTCCCCTCTACGCTATCTCCCATCAAACACTCCCAGTACAGGTTTAGCAAGGGGTTTGATACAGAGTAAAGGTCCTTCTACTCTTCTAAACTGGAAGTAATAATCCCCTCTACACTGTTCCCATCAAATGCTCCTAAGGACAGGGACAGCACAGCGCGAGATACACAGTAAAGCACCCTCTACACTGTCCCCATTAAACATTCCCAGGACAGGGACAGCACAGGGGTACATACAGAGTGAAGCTCCCTCTACACTGTCCCTGTCCAGCAGAAAAGGCAGTGAAGTTAATGTCTGAAATGTTCTACTCAGAGGACAATGGAGGCAGAGTTATTGAAGTTTTTTGTTAATCTATTCTTGGAATGTGGGTGACGCTGGCTGGCACAAGCATTTATTGCCCATCCCTAATTGCCCCTTTAGAAGGTGGTGGTGATCTGCCTGCTTGAGTCACTGCTGAATCCAGATGCTTTGAGACCCCACACACCACGCTGTGAGGGAGGGTTTACGCTGTGAGGGATTGATTCTTGGGTTCTGAAACATCTGCTTTGATTCTGGAATTCTCTTCAAATGCCTTTCTCCTTCCAAATACTGAGGATACCTTTTAAAGCTGAGCTCTTAATTACTTGTCCCAGTTACTTCCTTACATGCATCTTATAATGTTCGTGTGAAGCACCAGGAATGTTCTTACCCAGTAAGGTTCTAACAAAATGCCAATTGTTGATTTTGAACAAAGTAGGAAGGTACCTGAATCTTTTCCTCCATGTGATGTCAGGGATTCACTGAACCTGAAAGATAATAACACAAGGGTCATGACTGCCAGTATTTTACACATCATTCATACCAGCTCTGCTGATTTCCCTTTTCTGTAGGCAGGGTCACTGGACAGTGATCAGAAGCAGGATCCTGGCTGATTTATAAGAGTCATACAGCACAGAAACAGATCCTTTGACGCAACGTGCCATTGCCAACCAGGTTTCCCAAACTAATTTAGTCCCTTTGTCTACATTTGGCTCATATCCCTTTAAATATTTCCTATCCATGTACCTGTCCAAATATCTTCCAAATGTTGTAACTTTACTCACCTCTACCACTTCCTCTGGCAGCTCGTTCCATATATGCACCACCCTCTGTGTGGAAGAAAGTCCTCCCTCTGTCTAATATATGGATCATTAGCAGGCTGTTACTCTCCCAGAGTTTGACTTGTAAGTCAGTGAACATTTAATAGGGGGTTTGATTTGTAACTCACCGGATATTCAACATGAAGAGATAGAACAGAATGAGTAGAAATGACCGACTAGGGTTTGTGTGGCTCAAAGCCTGGCCATGACTGCAGCTGCTGATTGGAACCCGGGCCTCCTGTGATTCAGAATTCAACGACATGATTCGAGAGCAGCAAATGATACAGCCTACAACAGCCTGAGGACTCTCCATCTCGTCAGGCATCTGTATGGAGAATCCTTGTGATTGTTCCGAGCTGTGGAGCAGGTTTCTGCTAAATAACAACAGAGTGCGGGTAACGATGACAGGAATCTCCACCCACCCACCCAGCAAACATCGAACAACCCACTGTTCCCAATCCTCATCCTCAGGACCAAATCTTCTCCAAACACCCCCAAACCTGAGGGGCACCTACACAACCGCAACCCCCCCCCCCCCAATCTCTGGGGACACCTCTCCTCCCCTACACTCCCCCAAACCTGAGGGGCACCACCCCCCTACACCTGCCCTCCCAATTCCTCAGGGACACCTCTCCCCCCACAACCCCCAAACCTGAGGGGCTCCTATACCACCACGCCCCCTCCCCAATCCCTGAGGACATCTTTCCCCCCCACACCGCTCAAATCTGAGGAGCATCTCCCCTCTACAGCACCACCCCACCATTCCCCGGGGACACCTCTCCCCCACACACACACACACACACCCCCCCATTCCCCGGGGACACCTCTCCCCCC
>NC_063377.1:9990546-9995231 GCF_021869965.1 Rhincodon typus
GGGAGGGCGTTCTCCTGGAACTTTCTATCTGGGCCCACATTCCCGATCCCAGCACAACACAGTGTCCCCGCTGACCCGGGTATTTCTCTCCCTGTCTCTGTCAGTATTTTTACGGGTATTTCTGTTTACCCTCCTCTCCCTTTTTCACCTTTTCTCTGTTCATTGCCGCCTCCGCCATCTCCTTTCGGGACGCCGACGATCGTCAACGGGGCAAGCGTGACCTCCCACACCTTGATGGCGCCCCCTGTGGCAGGGAGGACCGGCTGAGGTAATCTCCCTGAAGTGCACCTCCCAGCGGTGAGGGAGCAGCAGCATGAACAGCTCCATGAACAGCGCCGCCTGGCGGCCTGGAGGTGATTCTCCAGGAGCAGTGCGCAATTCACCACAAGTCCCTACTCAAATACCTCAAAAAACATAGATACATAGTAGATAGGAGCAGGCGGAGGCCATTCAACACCTCAAACCTGCTCCGCCATTCTTCATGATCATGACTGATAATCCAACTCAATAGCCTAATCCTGCTTGCTCCCCCTAACCTTTGATCCCATTCGCCCGAAGTGCTATATCTAGTTACCTCTTGAATACATTCAATGTTTTGGCATCAACTACTTCCTGTGGTAATGAATTCCACAGGCTCACCATTCTTTGGGTGAAGAAATGTCTCCTCATCTTTATCCTAACCCATCTACCCTGAATGCTCATACTGTGACCCCTGGTTCTAGGCACACCCACCATCGGGACCATCCTCCCTACATCTACTCTGTCCAGCCCTGTTAGAATTTTATAAGTCTGTATGAGATTCCCCCTCATCCATCTGCACTCCAGCGAAAACAATCCCAACCGAGTCAATCTCTCATACGTCAGACCCACCATTCCCGGAATCAGCTTGGTAAACCTTCACTGCACTCCCTTGAGAGCAAGAGCATCCTTCCTGAGAAAAGGAGACCAAAACTGCACACAATATACTAAGTGTGGCCTCACCAAGGCCCTGTACAGCTGCAACAACACATCCCTGCTCCTGTACTCGAAACCTCTCGCAATGAAGGGTAACATGCCATTTACCTTCTTTCATCTGCAAGGACAAGGGCAACAGCAGGTACTTGGGAACACCATCCCCTGTAAGTTTCCCTCCAAGCCTCTCACCATCCTGACTTAAGAACATATTGCTATTCCTTCAGTGACATTGGGTTAAGATCCTGAAATTCCCTCCCTAAGGGCATTGTGGGTCAACCTACAGCACATGGACTGCAGCGGTTCAAGAAGGCAGCTCACCACCTTCTCACATCTCCTAAATTAGAACATGTAAAATAAAAGCCAAGAAGCTTGAGGATCTGATGGCGCTGACGATGAAAGAAATAGAGTTAATGTTTCAAATTCAGCAAGACTCTCCAGACCTGAGGATGCTTTGACAGGAAAATGGAGAAACTCAGCACAGGTTCAATTGACTCCAACTGATTCCCACAGAATCCGACAGGAGAAGCATCAACTCTAGCAGGTTCTCAATCTGATGCTATTAACGCTACCAGAGTCTGTAAATCCCACTGACTCCTGCAGTGGTCAGTCTATCTACAAGGCCCATTGATTCCTGCAGGGTCAGTTTATCTGCCCTAAGATGATAGGAAACTGGAGCAGGAGTAGGCCATTCAGTCCCTCAAACCTGCTACACCATTCAACACTATTATAATCTGGTGTCTCAGCTCCTGCGATTTGGCTCAAGATATTCTAGGACAAGTTTATCTTTTCTTGGACAGTAAAGACTCCAGCAGGTTCCCTTTCAATCATGATTGGAACATTCCTGAGGGTGGGATTTGTTCCACAGGGATGAATAGTGGAAGTGGCCATGTTTGGAAGCAGCTTTCAAAATCCATAAATAAATACATGTGTAAAACATTACAAAGCTTATTAGCTACCAAAACAAAAATCAGAAAACCTCCTTCAGCAACTGGAGGGTCTGTGTGTATGCAAATATCAATAAAAACATTTATTTTGTCCAAACAGCATTTAAGAATGATCAGGTAGAGATTAGATTACAGAGGGAGAGAGACATGCACAGACAGGGCTGAGGAGGATTTCCGAATAACTATTTACAAAACTCGGAGAAACACCAGACCCACAGAAGAGGTGTACAGTGCCCAATCAGAGCCCCAAACGTGATGCTGCTCTGTCCCATCGTGAGGGAACTGCTGGAGATGATGGGTCCAACAGTCAGCAGAGGGTGTGACCAATGATCAGAGCTGCACCGTCCCAGTCACTCAGTGCCCACAAGGGTAGGACAGGAAGCTCTCAGTCCTGAGCAAGTGCTCAATGCCCCATTTCACATCTCGTCGGCGTGCCCAGGTTTAACCGAGAGGGCATTCCCTGATTCCCAGCTCGAGGCTGGGGGCATGTCTGTCCGTGGTTCTTGCTGGAGTGGCCCCGAGCTTGGGATTGCTGCACCCGAGTCAGATGAGTCCTCCTGCCTCCCAAACGAAGAGTTGCCGGCAGATTTCTGCAGCTGTGAATCTTCGAGGTGGCTAACTCTCTGGGACATCTGCCCCACCAGAGCCAAGGGGTTCCCTTGCTCCTGGGAGTCAGTCGTGAGGTTGCTGGCAAACGGGACAGCTCCTTCCTGCAGGTGTACGGATCCTGAGGCATCAGGGAGAAAGTTGTCAGGAATTTCCGATATCTGGGAGGATTCCAGCTCAGTGAGGATTGTCCTGGAAATGACTGACAGGAACATATTGGGGGAAAAAATAAGTAACAGCACAGTGGAAGAGAAATGAAACCTTCATTCTGCAAAATCAACGCTTATTCACATTCCCCTCTCCTTCACCTCCTCAGTGGATACGGAACTGGGTGATCAGCAACCAAGGCAGCAGAGTTTAGATACATGATCACACACACAGCCTGGGAGTGCCATGCTGTTTGGGGGGGGGGGGGAAAAACGCCGAGGGGGCGCCGTGCGGTCGCGGGGTGGGGGGCAACGCTGAGGGAGCGCCGTGGGTTTGTCTGTACAAACTGTCCTGCACACAGTCACTGACAATAATATAGTACATAATATAGAAAAGGTACATGATTATTTAGGACACAGCTAGAATAGTGTGTGCAAGTTCTGGAATCCACATTCTAGGAGGGATGTGGTTGCTATGGACAGGAGATTTCTGAGAATGTTGCCTGGGCTGGAGAGCTTTTATTATGAAGACAGACTGTTTAACTTTAGAGCAGAGGAGACTGAGGAGAGGACATGATTGCAATGTATAAAATGATGATGGTAGACAGGAAGAAATTTTCTCCTGGGTGAAGAGATCAATGACTGGGGGCAGGAAGTTTAGAGGAGATGTAAGGAAACTTGTTTTCACTCAGATGGTGGTGGGAATCTGGAACTCTCTGTAAGGGTGGTAGAGACAAATACCCTCTTAATATTGATGTTTTTAGATGTACACTCACAATGCCAGAGCACACGAAGGCTATAGACCAAGTGCTGGAAAAGATAGGTGGCTGTTTTTGACTGGTGCAGACTCAATGGGCTGAAGGATGTTTTCCAGTCTCTATGATGACTCCTTACCTCCAGTGGGTTTGTAACCGTGTTTGTTGACTGGAGTCTCCAATTGGATCAGGTTGTAACTGGGAAACACCAGCAGGACCAGGGAGAAGGTAAGAATCTGAGAGAGTGAAAGGAAACACAGGGAGTGATGCTGCTGCCTGACTGTACTCAATGATCAGATTCAGAAACAGTCATCATACTGGAGAGAAATTGCAGTGTCAGATTGTGAAGCAGTATCATCTAACTGTACAGAACTCAGGCTCTTGTACAAATCAACTTCACTCCCTATCTGGGTCACCCCCCCTCCCCGTGTCTCTGTCACCCCCCTCAGCATTCCCCAGTGCTATTGCTCTGCCAATGGTGGTCATGCCTTCAGCTGACTGAGGCTTTAAGCCTTGGAAATTTCTGCAATAAATCACCTGCTTCTCTCTCTGTGTATCCGCTATGAATACAATGTAAAACCAACCACTATGACCATGTGTCTGATCAGCTGACACATTTTCTGAAGAAGGGTCCTGACCTGAAACGTCAACTTTCCTGCTCCTCTAATGCTGCCTGGCCTGCTGTGTTCCCCCAGCTCCACACTGTGTTATCTGTAACTCCAGCATCGGCAGTTCCTACTATCTCTGAGCTGACATAGTACATGCCTCTGTGCCTCGCTGTGAGATACTTCTTGCTTACCCTGCCGAGAAGCACCTTCGGATGGTTTGTTCTGTCGAAGGTACTACACAAATGCAGGTTGTTTGTGAAACATTTGGAGTCAGTGTCTCAGAGGAGAGAGGACAAGCTGGGTGGACCCCTGTGCCCTGAGAGGTAGTCTGGTCTGAAACTGGCCTCAAAGCAACAGTAGGTAACAGAGTGCCAGCCGGCTATTTGACTGTATGAGGAATCAGTGTCCAGGACAACTGGACCCCCTCAGACACCCACAGTTTGTGGGGGCAGGGAGGGAGTTCCAGCTCGACACTGGACGACTGAGCCCCTCCTGTGGGATCGTGCTGTGTAGCTGATACTCACCAGGATGCAGGTACTGGTCTGTGCTGCTTTGTTTGACGTTTCTTTGATCACAGACTGTAATCTGCGGAGCTGACTCAACAGAGAGCTGGAGGGAGAGGGAGGAAAACAGCAGAGATTAACTTGAGTGCTAAGGGAGCGCCGCACTGTC
>NC_063377.1:9995331-9997652 GCF_021869965.1 Rhincodon typus
TTTGCTGCACAGGACCTCCAACCAACGCTATACACCAGATACACTGACGACATTTTCTTCCTTTGGACTCATGGTGAGGCATCACTGAAACAACTACATAGTGATATCAACAAGTTTCATCCCAACATCAGGCTCACCATGGACTATCCTTTAGAATCAGTCTCATTCTTGGACACACACATCTCCATCAAGGACAGACACCTCAGTACCTCACTCTACCACAAGCCGAAGGATAACCTCACCATGCTGCACTTCTCTAGTTTCCACCTTAAATGTATTAAAAAAGCCATCCCCTACGGACAAGCCGTACGCATACATAGGATCTGCTCAGATGAGGAGGAATGCGACAGACAGCTGAAAGTGGTGAAGGACGTCCTCATAAGAACAGAATACGATGCTCAACTCACCGATCACCAGTTCCGACGTGCCACAGCGAAAGACTGTAACAACCTCCTCAGAAGGCAGACGCGGGATACGACTGATAGGGTACCCTTCATAGTCCAGTACTTCCCGGGAACGGATGAACGACGCCACGTTCTTCGCAGCCTTCAACACATTATCGATGACGATGAGCACCTTGTCAAGATCTTCCCTAATCCTCCACTTCTCGCCTTCAAATAACCGCCAAACATTAAACAGACCATCGTTCGCAGCAAACTACTCAGCCTTCAGGACAACATCGACCATAACACCATACAACCCTATCATGGCAACCTCTGCAAGACATGTCAGATCATCAACATGGATACTACCATCACACGTGGGAACACCACACACCACGTGTACAGCAGGTACTCATGTGACTCAGCCAACGTTGTCTATCTCATACGTTGCAGGCAAGGATGCCCCAAGGCATGGTATATTGGAGAGACCATGCAGAAGCTATGACAACAGATGAATGGACACAGCACAACAACCGCCAGACAGCGATGTTCCCTCCCAGTGGGGGAGCACTTCAGGGGTCAAGGACATTCGGACTCGGATCTTTGGGTAAACGTCCTCCAAGATGGACTTCGGGATACACAACAACGCAGAGTCGCCAAGCAGAGGCTGCTAGCCAAGTCTCGTACCCATGAGGACAGCCTCAATCAGGATCTTGGGTTCATGTAACACTACAGGTGACCCTACCACACTATACGCACACGCTTACTCTCCCTCACTCACTCACTCACTCTCACACACACACACACACACACGAGAGAATCTATGGAGTGAATTTGTATTTGCGGATACATTATGTTTTGTTCAAAAAGCACAAAATTTATAGACAGTCAGTCAGTCAGTCAGTCAGTCAGTCAGTCAGTCAGTCAATGTGGCATTTTATAAATTTCTACTTTAGAAATAAAACCAGCCTGACTCCAAACCAAAACACAAACAGATTTGAAACAATGCCTCACACCTAACATGCATTGTCTGACATAAAATGTCACCTCTTTACACAAATAAAACCTTTAGTTTTCTCAGGACAGTGATTTAAAAGGAAATTGGGGATTTACATATACATATTAATTAATTAAAACCTTCAACTGATTAAAGATTTAACAGCATTTAGTTTTGTTTAATACATCCTGATCAGTGGTGTGACCCTTTGATCTTTTGCTTATAAATTCTGTGTCCGAAACTAGCTCTCTCACTAACACCTGAACAAGGAGAAGAAGGGTCCCGACCCGAAACGTCAGCTTTCCTGCTCCTCTGATGCTGCCCGGCCTGCTGTGTTCATCCAGCTCTACACCGTGTTATCTCAGACTCCAAAAGCTTGTGTTTTCAAATAAACCTGTTGGACTATAACCTGAGAAAGCAAGAACTGCAGATGCTGGAGTTAGAGATAACACAGTGTGGAGCTGGAGGAACACAGCAGGTCAGCCAGCCTCAGAAGAGCAGGAAAACTGACGTTTCGGGTTGGCACCCCTTATCGGAGAAAAAAAAGACTATAACCTGGTGTTGTGTGATTTCTGATGATGTAATTTTAACAAAGGAACATAAAACAAAAACAAAAGACAAGAACCATTTGAAAACATCTTTTTACAAACATCAGGAAAAAAACATCCTTTTTACCCTCACATGAACCTTACAGACACTCAATCCATCAGTGATGGGTCACAAGGTAGCCCACCCCACCCCCGAAGGTGCTGACTCTCACTGGGGTACGGAGTCCCCCTCCTGAAGGTGCTGACTCTCACTGGGGTACGGGGTCCCCCTCCCAAAGGTGCTGACCCTCACTGGGGTACGGGGTCCCACTCCTCTCCTGAAGGTGCTGACCCTCACTGGGGTACGGGGTCCCCCTCCTGAAGGTGCTGACTCTCACTGGGGTACGGGGTCCC
>NC_063377.1:9997752-9999212 GCF_021869965.1 Rhincodon typus
GGGTACGGGGTCCCCCTCCTCTCCTGAAGGTGCTGACTCTCACTGGGTTACGAGGTCTCCCTCCTCTCCTCAAGGTGCTGACTCTCACTGGGTTACGAGGTCTCCCTCCTCTCCCGAAGGTGCTGACCCTCACTGGGATACGGGGTCCCCCTCCTCTCCTGAAGGTGCTGACCCTCACTGGGGTACGGGGTCCCCCTCCTCTCCTGAAGGTGCTGACTCTCACTGGGTTACGAGGTCTCCCTCCTCTCCTCAAGGTGCTGACTCTCACTGGGTTACGAGGTCTCCCTCCTCTCCCGAAGGTGCTGACCCTCACTGGGATACGGGGTCCCCCTCCTCTCCTGAAGGTGCTGACTCTCACTGGGGTACGGGGTCTCCCTCCTCTCCCGAAGGTGCTGACCGTCAGTGGGGTATAGGTCCCTCTCTCTCTGCCGTATTGAGCAGTGGGTGGTGTGGGTGGGTGTGTTGCTGACTGTTAGGCAGGCTGTCTGATGGTTGTGTTGGCACTGTGTGTTTTGGGTTGTATCTGCTTTTCTGCACCTTCTCCTACCTACCCCTATGAGGCAGTCAGTGACTTCACTGTCACTGTCTGTCACACTGAGTGTCCTCTTCACGGAGCCAGGGGCAGTATCCACAACACAGGCCTCTGGAACGATCACTGTGGTATTCCAGCCCCCTGTAAGACAACACAACACAGTTACTGCAGCCCCTGCCTTAGTGATTCTCATCCGTACTTCACCCAGGGGGAGGAATCTTCCTTTGAGGTGGTGTCAGAGCCAATGCTGCAAGGAGCTAGTCACAGAGTCAGATAATGCACCATGTTCACAGAACGACACGCACCCAGTAACACATCCACACACAAACCCCCACACACTGACCCTTCCACATCTAGGATTCCTGACACCGCGGCGCGCGCAGCGCGCACACCGTCCCCCCCCCCCCCCCCCCCCCCCCCACTGATCCCTGACCCCCCTTGACCTAGGCTCCCTGGCCCTGCCCCAGCCCCAGCCCCAGCCCCAGGGTCACTGACCGAGCTCAACGGAGACGAGGTCGGTGTTGCTGGCTGCTCTCTGGGATTTGATGTTGCTGACTCCATACACAAGCTGACAGAGTCCACTGGGCCCTGCCCCAGGATCAGGCCCCGACTCACTCGGCTGGGGGCTCTCTGGACGGTGGTCATCTGAAATCCCACTGTCAGTCTCTGACGCTCCTTCGATTGTGTTCACTGAGCTGCTCAGAACCTCATTGGGGTTAATCATCGTCTGGAACACCTCCTCCGATTCACTCTCGTTCAAACTCTGCCGAGAGAGAGAGAGAGAGAGAGAGAATGCAGGCGAGGGTGAGAGTAAGCACGGGGTGGAGGGTGAGCAAGTGAGAGAGAGAGCGGGAGGGGGCGAGTGAGTGTGAAGGGGGGGGGCATGTGAGCGTGAGAGAGGGGGGAGGCAAGCAAGCGCGACAGAGAG
>NC_063377.1:9999312-10005179 GCF_021869965.1 Rhincodon typus
GTGGCGAGTGAGTGTGGGAGAGAGGGGGCGAGGGAGTGCGGGGGGGATGAGTCAGCGCAGGAGAGAGGGGCAAGTGTGAAGGAGAGAGAGAGAGAGAGAAAGGGGGCAAGTGCGAGTTCAAGAGAGATTGGTTTCAGTCCAGGATTGTGGAGGCATAGTTAGTAAGTTTGCAGACGACATCAAAATTGCTGGTACAGTAGACAGTGAGGAAGTTTATCTAAGATTACAAAGGGATCTTAATCAATTGGGCCAATGGGCTGAGGAGTGACAGATGGAGTTTAGTTTGGATAAATGTCAGGTGTTACATTTTGGTAAAACAAACAGGGAAGGTGATATACAGTTAACGTTAGTGCCCTGGGTAATGTTGTTGCACAGAAAGACCTAGACGTGTAGGTATATAATACTTTGAAATTGGCATGTCAGGTAGACAGGATGGTTAAGGTGGCGTTTAGCAGGCTCACCTTCATTACTCAGACCACGGAGTGTAGGAGCTGGGACGTCACATTGAGGTTGTACAGATTGTTGGTGAGCCTCTTCTGGATTACTGTGTCCAGTTCTGGTCACCCTGTTGTGGGAAGGATACCATTAAACTGGAGAGGGTTGGGCATGCATTTGTTGCCCATCCCTAGTTCCCCTTTGAGAAGGTGGGGGTGAGCTGCCTTCTTGAATTGCTGCAGCCCACCTGCTATGGTTGACCCACAATGCCATTAGGGAGGGAATTCCAGGATTGTGACCCAGCGACAGTGAAGGAATGGCGATATATTTCCAAGTCAGGATGGTGAGTGACTTGGAGGGCAACTTGGAGGTGGTGGTGTTCCTATGTATCTGCTGCCCTTGTCCTTCTAGATGGAAGTGATCATTGGTTTGGAAGGTGCTGTCTGAGGATCTCTGGTGAGTTTCTGCAGTGCATCTTGTAGATAGTACACACTGCTGCTACTGAACATTGGCAGTGGAGGGAGTGGATGCTTGTGCGTGTGGTGCCAATCAAGCGGGCTGCTTTGTCCTGGATGGTGTCAAGCTTCTCGAGTGCGGTTAAAGCTACACTCATCCAGGCAAGTGGGGAGTATTCCATCACACTCCTGACTTGTGCCTTGTAGATGGTGGACAGGCTTTGGGAGCCAGGAGGGGAGTTACTTGCCCAGGATTCCTATCCGCTGACCTGCTGGTAGCCACTGTGTTTATGTGGTGAGTCCTGATCAATGATGATCCCCAGGATGTTGATAGTGGAGGATTCAGTGATGGTAACACTATTGACTGTCAAAGGCTGGTGGTGAGATTGTCTCTTATTGGTGATGGTCATAGCCTGGTATTTGTGTGGCGCGAACGTTACTTGCCACTTGTCAGCCTAAGCCTGGATATTGTCCAGATCTTGTTGCATTTGAATACGGGCTGCTTCAGTATCTGGGCAGTTGTGAATGGTGCTGAACATTGTGCAGGAATCGGCAAACATCCCCACTTCTGACCTTATGATGGAGGGAAGGTCAAAGAAGTTGGGCCCAGGACACTACCCTGAGGAACTCCTACAGAGATGTCCTGAAATGGAGATGATTGACCTCCAACCACCACGACCATCTTCGTACATGTCAGGTATGACTCTGACCATCAAAGTTTTTCCCCCGATACCCATTGATTCCAGTTTTGCTAGGACTCCTTGATGCCAGACTCGGTCGAATGCAGGCTTGATATCAAGGGCTGTCACTCTCACCTCACCTCTGGAATTCAGTTCCTTTGCCTGTGTGTATGAACCAAGACTGTAATGGAAGTCAGTAGCTGAGGGGCCCTGGCGGAACCCAAACTGGGTGACACTGAGCAGGTTATTGCTGAGCAGGAGCTGCTTGACACCTTCCATCACTTTACTGATGATCGAGAGGAGACTGATGGGGCAGTAATTGGCCAGGTTGGATTTGTCCTGCTTTTTAATGTACAGGACATACTTGGGCCATTTTCCACATTTTCAGGTAGATACAGTGTTGTAACTGTACTGGAACAGCTTGGCTAAGGGAGCGGCAAGTTCTGGAGCACAAGCCTTCAGTACTATTGCCGGAACGTTGTCAGGGCCCGTCCCCTTTGCAGTATCCACTGCTTCCAACTGTTTCTTGATATCACGTGGACTGAATCGAATTGGCTGAAGACAGGTATCTGTAATGCTGGGGACCACTGGAGGAGGCCGAGATGGATCATCTACACGGCAGTTCTGGCTGAAGATTGCTGCGAATGCTTCAGCCTTATCTTTTGCACTGATGTGCTAGGCCCTTCCATCATTGAGGATGGGGATATGTGTGGAGCCTCCTCCTCCAGTGAGTTGTTTAATTGTCCACCACCATTCATGACTGGATGTGGCAGGACTGCAGAGCTGAGATCTGATCCATTGGTTGTGGGATCGCTTAGCTCTATCTATCACTTCCTACTTATGTTGTTTGGCATGCAAGTAGCCCTGTTTGGTGGCTTCACCAGGTGGACACCTTATCTTCAGGTATGCCTGTTGCTGCTCCTGGCATGCCCCCCTGCACTCTCCATTGAACCAGGGTTGATCCCCTGGCTTGCTGGTAATAGTTGAGTGGGGGATATGCCAGGCCTTGAGGTTACAGATTGTGCTGGAGTATAATTCTGCAGTTGTTGCTGGCCCACAGTGCCTCATATATGCCCAATCTTGAATTGCTAGATCTGTTTGAAATCTGCCTCATTTAGCACAGTGATCGTGGCACACAACATGATGGAGGTTATTTTCAATGTGAAGGCTGGACTTGGTCTCCAAAAGGACTGTGTGATGTTTGCTGTTACTGATACTGTCATGGACAGATGCATTTGCAGTTGGCAGATTGATAATAATGAGGTCAAGTATGCTTTTCCCTCTTGTTGGTTCTCTCATCATAATGCAGACCCAGTCCAGCAGCTATGTCCTGTAGGACCCGACCAGCCGATCTATAGTACTGCTGCCGAGCCACTCAAGGTGGTGGACATTGAAATTCCCCCACCCAGAGTACATTTTGTGCCTTTGCCATCCTCAGCGCTTCCTCCAAATGTTGTACAACATGGAGGAGTACTGATTCATCAGTAGGAGGACGGTAATGTGGTAATCAGCAGGAGGTTTCCTTGCCCACGTTTAACCTGAAGCCATGAGACTTCATGGAGTCTGGAGTCAATATTGAAGACTCCCAGAGCAACACCCTCCCAACTGTAACCCACTGTGCTGCCACCTCTGCTGGGTCTGTCCTGCCAGTGGACAGGACATATCCAGGGATGGTGATGGTGGTGTCTGGGACATTGTCTGTAAGGTATGATTCTGAGTGTATTACTGTGTCAGGCTGTTGCTTGACTCGTCTGTGAGACAGCTCTCCCAATTCTGGCACTAGTCCCTAGAAGTTACTGAGGAGGACATTGCAGGGTCAACAGGGGTGTTTCTGCTCGTCTTTTCCGGTGCCTAGGTCGATGCCAAATGATCCGGCCAGTTTCATTTCTTTGAGACTTTGTAGCAATTGGTACAACTTAATGGCTTGCTAGGCCATTTCAGAGGGCAGTTGGAAGTCAGCCACATTTACCAGGATGTTGCTGGAACTGAGGGTTTGAGATATAAAAAAATAAAATTCAAATATAAAAATAATGAAAATGGAAAGGCTGGGACATATTTCACTGGAGCTTTGGAGGTTGAGAGGTGACCTTATAAAGTCACAAGGGACAGAGATGAGATGAATGACAAGGGTCTTTTCCCTCAGGTGGAGGAGTTCAAAACTGGGGAGGGGGGGGCATATTTTTAAGGTGAAAGGAGACAGATTTAAAAAGGGTACGAGGGGCACCTTTTTTGTTTTACAGAGAGTGGTTCATGTGTGAAATGAACTCCAGAAGTCATGGATGCAGGTACAGTGACAACACTTAAAACACATTTGGATAAGTTCATGAATAGAAAAGGTTTGGAGGGATATGGGCCAAATGCAGGCAGGTGGGACTAGTTTATTTTGGGATGATGGTCAGCGTGGATGAGTTGGACTGAAGGGTCAGTTTCCGTGCTGTATGATTCTATAACAACAGCTGCCATTGATACAGCACCTTTGCTGCAGTAGAACCTCCCAAGACACTACACTATGGTGATAATCAAAGAGCAGGACAGTGTTTCAGGTAGAAGTGACTTATGGTCTAGGCCGGAAGGTCAGGAGCAGCTCAGAATCAGCAAACGATTTAGCAGCAAGAGTAGACCATTTGTCCTCTCCAGCCTGCTCCACCAGAGAATGGGATCACCGGTGATATGGTTGTGTTCCCACATCTCCCTGCTAACCCCCTTATTCATCAAGAATGGATCGACCGCTGCCTTAAAAAAATATTCAATTACCCCCTCCCCCCACACTTTCTGGGGAAAGCGTTCCACACACACAAGGTCCTCAGAGAGAAAAAGAACACTGCTGGAGACAGGAGATCTGCTAACACCAGGGAATCTGCTGCCCACCTGAACTCAAGCTACCTCTTATTTTTAACCTGTTTCCTCTCATCCCACAAGGGCAAACATTCTTTCTGCATTCACACACCAATCCCCCAACACACACAGTCAGAGGTGTGCAGCTCCAAAACAGACCCTTCGGTCCATCTCATCTATGCTGACCAGATATTTCAGATAAATCTAGTTCCATTTGCCAGTAATTGGCCCGTATCCCTCTAAACCCTTCCTATTCATATACCCATCCAGATGCCTTTAAAATGTTGTAAAGGTACCAGCCCCCACCTATTCCTCTGGCAGCTCATTCCATACCCAGTACTCTCAGATCCTACATGTCTCAATTAGAGCATCCCTCATTCTTTGAAACTCCATTGGACACAGACCAGCCTGCCCCACCTCTCCTATGAAGATAACCTCCTCAATGCCAAGATCAGTCCAGTGAACCATCTCTGAAATGCTTCTAACTGCAACAATACCCTTCCTTAAATAACACACAAATTACGAGGAGCAATAGGCCATTCAGCCCCTCCAGCCTGCTCCACTATTCGATAACATCACGGCTGATCTGTGTGTTTTGAATTCCACATTTCCGTCTAGCCCCAGTAACCACTGATTCCTCTGCCTGCAATGATCAGGAGACCAGTCCTGTACAATTACAGCAAAAAAACTTTCCTTCTTTTTGATTCCATTCCCCTTGTAATAAACTACAACACTCCATTTCCTACAGTGTAAAGGTGGGGGGGCAGCGGGCAGTGAAGTTGAGGGGGTTAGGGGAGAATTCCAGAATGTAGAGCATAAACTGGGGGTTTGGGGTCTGCCCCTACCCCATGGGAGTTTACGGTCTGTACACCAGTGTTTTCAGGATGTCAATACTCAGGAACGTGTGGGTGTGTGGGTGTGTAGCCCCACCAAGCCACTCACATTGGTTGTGGGAACTGCCCACTCCTCCAAGAGCTTTTCCAAAGTAGTGCCATTATCTTCCTGACCGGGATACGAGCTGTTTGAAGCAGAATACCCACTTTCCAGGAATACCGTGTACTCCCGATAGTAAACACCCAGAGGCTCCTCATTGGCAGCATTCATTCTTCTCAAACCTGGAACCAATCAACAATCAAAACTCCAGGCTCCCATCAAACCCTCACAGCCCAGGGTTAGATATCGAATAAAGTCCCCTCTACACTGTTGTCGCCATCAAACACTCCCAGGACAGAGACAGCATGGGGTTAGGGGTTAGATACAGAGTGAACCATGCACTCCTTTAAACAGAAAGTCACAAACCATACTGATCCCAACAATAGCAAGATATAGAGTAAAACTCTCCCTACTCATTTATACTGAAAGTAAAGTCTACTCTACTTTTTTTAAAAAGCTGGAATCAAAGCATCCACAACTCTTTAAAACTGAAATTACAGCATCCTCTGGTCTGTCCCTATCGAAAGCT
>NC_063377.1:10005279-10007148 GCF_021869965.1 Rhincodon typus
GTCAGTCAGTCAGTGACAGTGGCCCGCCCTGCACTAACCTGGGGAGCCGGCTGTAGATGGTGCTGGGCCCCGCACGGTTCAGGATATCAACATCCTAGATGCGCGCCCTGCCCCCTCCTGCAATCAGGGAGTGCCCTGAAGAGGCAGGGAGTCACTGCCAACCAGTCTAACAGGCCCTGCCCATTGCTGCACCCAGGGGACGGGTCAGAATACTCAGGTACACCCGCCCCATGAACTATCAGTGCGCCGTGCGCCGTGCTCCTCCCCCCCGGGCACTGACAACTCACCACCAGCTCCATCATGGCGCCGCCCAGGCGGGAGGCCATCACTACGCATGCCAGCAAACACCAAACCCACCCCCTTACGCTGATTGGGGAATCCATGCCCACAACGCCCACATCACTCTCTTGTTGATTGGTCCACCTGCACGCTAATCGTCTAAGACCCCACCCCCTTTCGGCGACAAGGGCATCACTGCGGCTGCGGCCGCATCTACCTCTATCCGATTGGTCCATCTGTCCGCCATTCATCTAAATCCCCGGCTCCCCCTTCGGCTGATTGGGTATTCGCGGCGATAGGTACCGCCCCACCTCTGTCCAATCAGTCCAAACGCACGACAATCACCTAGCCCCGCCCCCTCGGCTACGATTGTCTGAGATAACAAGGTGCAGAGCTGGATGAACACAGCAGGCCAAGCAGAATCAGAGGAGCAGGAAAGCTGACGTTTCGGGCCTAGACCCTTCTTCAGAAAAGTAGACCCGTTCTCCTCTCTCTGATTAGTTGGTGCTCACGCCAATCATTTAATTATCTAACCCTTTAATCAGTTCTAAGGGCCACTCGCCCTGAAACATATTCTCCGATTTCTACTTACAGATGCTCCCATACCTGCTGAGCTTTTCGAGAAAGTTTTTTTTTCTGATTTACACCATCCGTAGTTCTTTCGGTTTTTATTTGGAATTTTAATACATACTCGTCCCCATGTTCGGTTGGTCCATGGCCACGCCAATCAAGTCATCACGCCCCATTCACGTTTATTGGCTTCTTTCGGTGACCTACCCACCCCACCTGCCCGTTTTCTATTGGATTATCCGCATGTCAATCCTCTGCCCACGCTCCCTGTGATGACTATTGGCTAATCTCCGTGTCCGCCCCACAGTGCAGACTGTCCGATTGGGCTGTCCCCACGGCAAAGACCAGGCGCCCGCCCCCATTCTGCTATTGGTCGATGGTTGCGATGCCCGTCTCCTCCGCGCCCCGCTAACTGGGTGATCCCCACACCAACCAACTCGCCTTGTTCCCGGATTATGAACCCGCCCCTCGTCCCCATTGGGTTAACCCGTCAAACGCCTCCATGGAGTGAGTGTTGATTGGCTTCTCTGCTGTCACTCAGTACAGGTCCCGTAATTGATTGGCTGAGGCTGGGGTCCATCAGCGTCTTGCGGCCCAGTGGGTTGGTGAATTTTTTGCCGGAGGGAGTCAGGGAAGAGGCCCCCGGCCGTGACTCTCACTATCCCCATTCCCCATTCCAGTCCGGCGTTGCTGGAGGAGCCCATGTGTTCGAGTCGATGAGGGGAGTCGGACCCGGGAAGGAGCCTCTGGAGCCGGGCCTGGGCCAGACCATGAGCCCCAGCCTGGAGGTGAAGGTCGCCTCCCTGTTCCTGCTGCTGGTGCTGACCGTCCTGAGCGGCCTGCTGCCCCTCTGCGTGTTTCGGAGAGCGGCCGGAGGTTCCGGGAGCGCAGGTAAGGATGGGCGGGGAGGACGGTCCCCGGTAGCTGGAGGGGAATAAAGGGCCCTCCCCGGGCGGGTGTGCGGGAGGACAAGGGGGGTGGAAGATGGACCCTCTCTCTTTGGGGGGGGGGGGGGGGGGG
>NC_063377.1:10007248-10018005 GCF_021869965.1 Rhincodon typus
GGGGGGGGGGGGGGGGGGGGGGGGGGGGGGGGGGAGGGGGGAGGAGTCTGAGAGATGGACCCTCTCTCTTGTGGGGAGGGAGTGGTGGTGTGGGGGAGGAGATGGCGGGGGTCGGAGAGATGGACCCTCTCTCTGGTGGGGGCGGGGGAAGGGAGTGGTCATGTAGGGGAGGCGGAAGAAATGGACCCTTTCCCCAGGATGGAGGGGGGAGAGATGGACCCTCCCTGGGGAGAGGAAGAGGAGAGGGGGCAAGATGGGGAAGATGCTGGGGGTGCAAAACATGCAACTTTTGACAGATGAAGTCTGGCTGTTGTGTCACTGTGGCCTTCTTTATACCAAAGCACTGGGATCTATTATTCTGAATGAAATTGTGACCTTCCCTTGCGTCATTCCACACCCCACTCCCCCCACCCACCCTGGCCCTAGAATTCAGCTGGGTGTTGATGGAGCTTTACTTTCTAAAACATCTAACATTCATTGAAGACTTTGAATCCTTCCGTGACAGGTCAGCGACGAATTCTCAGTCTCTTCAGTTGCTTGGCGGGTGGTGTATTCCTAGCCACATGCCTGTTGGATTTGCTTCCAGATTTTCTGTCTGACATGGCTGCAGTGCTGGACAAGATGAAAATCACAGTGAGTGCTATTTAAACTGACCCTGGGTGTCTGATATCACAGATCTGTCAAACATTTATACATTCACCCTGTACGAACCCAAGACTGTGCTTCCATGGAGCATGGTGAAATCGGGCTGAATCAGCACGGCCTGACAAATCTCTTATAATTCTTTGAAGAAGTTACAAGCCAGTGCATGTGACCTATTTGGACTTCCAGAAGGCCTTAGACCAGGTGCCTCTCAGGAGGTTGCTAAATAAGATCAGAGGTTAGGGGCAAGATACTGGCATGGGTAGAGGATTGGCTGGCTGGAAGAAGGCAGTGAGTGTGGATAACGTGATCTTTACGCATTAACAATCTGGACAATGGAACTGAGGGCATTGTTGCTAAGTTTTCAGGTGACACCAAGAGAGCTGGAGAGACAGTGCTGAGGAAACAGGGAGGCTGCAGAGAGACTTAAACATACTAGGAGAGTGGGCAAAGAAGTGGCAGACGGAATACAATGTGGGAGATGTGTGGGTATGCACTTTGGTGGGACAAATAGAGGATAGACTATTTTCTAAACAGGAAAAGGCTTTGGAAATCTGAAGCTCAAAGGGACTTTGGAGTCCTAGTTCAGAATTCTGTTAAGGTTAACAAACTGGTTCGGTTTGCAGTTAAGAAATGCAAATACAATGTTAGCATTCGTTCCAAGAGGTCTAGAGTACAAGAGCAGAGATGTACTGCTGAGGCTGCATAAGGCTCTGGTCAGACTGCTTTGGAATATTTTGAGCAGTTTTGGTCTCCGTATCTAAGGAAGGATTTGCTGGCGTTGAACAGGGTGCAGCTGAGATTTGCAAGAATGAAGGGCTTGTCATACAAGGAGTGGTAGAGGATTCTGGTCGAGTCAATGGAGTTTAGAAGGATGAGGGAGAAACTGAATGAAACCTGAGAGGCTTGGGTAGAGTGGATGCGGTTGGCAGTTACGTTTGTGCTTGGGTGTCCCTGTGGACAGAACATGTGGCCCTCACCAGTAAGGTAGAGACCTTTAGAGATGGGTGGCAACTACAGGGGCTAGGGTATATCGTCACCTCGGGCAAAGCTATTTCAATTTTAGTAAGTTCTGTTTGGTTGTATAAGCTTCAGTTTGATTTTGATACAGTGCCCAAGCATGGGCTGTTTCATTATTATTATTTTTGATTTCCTGTTTTCATAAAACAATCTAGAGAGCTTTACGCTATTTAATCCCCTGCTGTTCCTGTCCCATCAATGTTTGATGGAGATGTCGCCAAGGGAACTTTAATTTTAGTTTATTTTCTGTAGAGAGAGCTTTACTTTCCATTTTCTCTCCATTTAAAAGTAAAGGGAGATTTACTGTCAGTTTATGTTCAGTTCAACAGAGTAGCACGGATGTGGAGATGGCGTTTCTGCCAGTAGGAGAGACTAGGACCTGAGGGCACTGCCTCAGAGTGAAGGGATGACCCTTTAGAACAGAGAGGAGGAGGAATTTCTTCAGCCAGAGGGTGGGGAATCTGTGGAACTCATTGTCGCAGAAAGCTGTTGGAGGCCAAGACAAATAGTCTTCCTGTTTTAGAAGGATTGTATTGCAGAATTTTTATCTTATTTTTCTAATTTTATACCTAAGATTTTTGTACCTAGATATCTATGGACCTAAGCTGGTGCTGGAAATGGTGACTTTGTACACTATTTGCTGTACTCCTATATCTCTGTACCCGAGTACATGTGACCATAAAACCTAATTCTAAGTTGATTTGGAAGTTTTAAAAAAAAACACAGGAGAATTCCACTGCTGCTTCTAACAGTACCACAGGAGCTTTTATATTTCCCTCTGTCGAATGGAACCCTGATTTAACATCACATGGAAAAGGTTGGGCCCTCTGACCAAGCTGCACTTCTCTGCTATTGCACTGAGCTTGTCCACCCAAGCTACACGCAGAAGTTTCAGCAGTTGGATTTGGCAGGCAGGGTGATGGCTGTTTTGTTACGCTGTCATTGTAACCAGGTGAATAGCAACAGTGAACACTGTCCTTCCTGTTCCACGGCAATCTGTTCCTCTTAAGACCATGTGTACATGGCAGGATTTCCGTCTGCAGTGGTGTGTTCTGACTTTAGATGCCATCTGCTGAGTAAGCCACTTGAGCAATGGTAGGATTGAAGCAGTCACGAGTGGGGGAAAGTGTTCACCCGCGGTGTTCGTTGTGGGTGAACTGTGACCTGGGAAATGGTGATGTTGTTGTGCTATGGTGTGACTGAGGTCAGTCAGATTGAACACAGAGGAAATGACTAACCCACTGATGTGGTCACACTAACATGTTCTCAAGTTCTGTACCATAAACCACCCGTTGTCAGCTCTCCATCATAAGTCACTGACCATTCTTAACCTCCACACTCCATTTGAGTCACCCACCCCTGCCTCCACTCTGTTTTCCACATCGCAACTCTTCCTGTGCCCATCCGTTTACTGAGGCACTTGTGATTTCCATCTCGGACGATCACCACACTCGCTGTTGAGACCGCGACTGATTTCTAATGCAGCCTGTCGGATCGATTTCTCCAATGTCTTCCTCCATTGCAGTTCAAAGTTCCATCTGTTACCAATTTTAATTCACCAATCTGTTCGCACTCCCCCTCGACATCAAATATCATCCATTCATATGTCATTCAGGAGATGGGGGGACCCTTGAAAGAGCCAAAGGGGCTTTTCTTTTAACTCTGTGTTGACGCTGCCCCAGAAGAGCTGAATGGGGTCAGTGTAAGGGGACCTTTATTTTCACTTGCAACGGATAAAGGAACCTTTTCTGTCTGACCTTTCAGACCATGATCCCGGTCCCGTTTGGTGGGGATGGAGCTGAGGGGGTTTGGTTTTTTTTTAGTTTCCTTTGCATTCAATTGTTTATTCCACACTTTGACCACTTATTGCTCCTGCCCCAAGAGTGGTTGGTGGGGACAGAGTCGAGGAAATCCTTTTTCTTTCCCCCAGAGAGTCACCCCTCAGCCTCTGTCGGTCCTGGGAACAAAGTCCCAGCCTATCCCTATAACTCAAACCCTCCAGTCCTGCTAACATCCTTATAAATCTTTTTTGCACCCTTCATAACATCCTTCCTGTAGCAGGGTGACTGGAATTGTATGTAGTGCTCCACATGGGGCCTTATCAATGTCTTGTGTAGCTGTAACATGACGTCCCAACTTCTGTACTGATGATGAAGGAAAGTGTGCCAAATGCCGCCTTCACTGCCTTGTCTACCTGTGACACTACCAATCTTCTTCAGCACTCTGAACATGCTCTCCATTTCCCCTCCACCAACTGAAAGATAATATTTCTTACCCAGTGGAGGAACACAGAGTCTGAGAGGCATAGCGAGCTGGCTCTCTGTGGGTCAGGAGCTGGGCTCTGGCTGTTGTACTTGAGTGAGAAGTTGCTGTCTTTGGGCGTGGAGATTGGAAAGGGGCAGAAGGAGACGGTTTTACCCTGTTGGGATCGCTGGGGATCAGTTTATCAGCCTCACTGGTCTATGAGGAAACAGCCTGTGGTTTGTGGCCGTGTGTCTCCTGGAAGGAAAGTCTTGCACATCTTGTACTTGCAAACTGTGTCCAGCCATCCCAGTAATTACTCAATACTCTTTCAGCAATTGCACAATAGCTTGTGCAGTCACTCAGAGTGGACTGATTTTGTCAGATTAGTGAATAACGTGAGAGGGAGAGAGGAAAAAAGTGGTTGACCTTTTGACCCCTTGTGTTTGCTCCCATTCAATAAGGTCATAACTTATCATAGAATCCCTACAGTGTGGAAACTGGCCCTTCAGCCCAACAAGTCCACACCGGCTCTTGAAGCGTCCCACCTAGACCCATCCCCCTAATCTACACATCCCTGAACACGAGGGGCAATTTAGCACGGCCAACCCACACTAACCTGCACATCTTTGGACTGTGGGAGGAAACCGGAGCACCCGGAGGAAACCCACGCAGACACGGGGAGAATGTGCAAACTCCTCACAGACAGTCACCTGAGGGTGGAATCGAACCCGGGTCCCTGGCACTGTGAGGCAGCAGTGCTAACCACTGAGCCACCGTGCTGCCCCAATTGACCACTCCATCTTGCCCAGATCCATTGATAAATCTCTCCTATCCAGAGATCATTCTACACTCCCAGGACAGGGATAGCATGGGATTAGATACAGAGTAAAGCTTCCTTTACAGTCCCCATCAAACACTCCCAGGACAGGGACAGCACGGGGTTAGATACAAAGTAGAGTCAGAGAGCTGAACAGCATGGAAACAGACCCTTGGGTCCAACTTGTCCATGCCAATCAGATATTCTAAATAAATCTAGCCCCATTTGCCAGCATTTGGCCCATATTCCTCTGAGCCCTCCCTATCCATGTACTCATCCAGATGTCTTTTAAATGTTGTAATTGTACCAGCCTCCACCACTTCCCCTGGCAGCTCGTTCCAAACATGCACCACCCTCTGCGTGGAAAAAGTTACCCCTTAGGTCCTTTTCAAATCCTTCCCCTTTCCCCTTAAACCTATGCCCTCTAGTTTTGGTCTTCCCCCACCCTGGGGAAAAGACCGTGGTTATTCACTCTATCCATGTCCCTCATGATTTTAAAGTAAAGCTCTCTAGACTGTCCTGGCTTTTTGTCTCTAACCTGTTCTGGATCTGCCCAGTGAATTGAGCCTGGTCATATTGTATATTCAAACCAGCAGCCTTTTCTTTGCCAGTTCCGCTGTGGAGTTATGTTATACTGTAGTGAGCATGAACGTTGGTGATTCCTGCTGCTTTAATGTGTGTGTGTGTATGGGTTTGTATTCCAGCTGCAGTTCCCCCTGCCGCTCTTTATCGTGGTCATGGGCTTCTTCCTGGTGCTGATCATGGAGCAGATTGTGTTGGCGTGCCGCGACCAATCGAGTAACCTTGAGGAGACCCAGTCGCTGCTGGGCAGGTCGGCCAGCGGGAACCTACACACTCAGCACCACCTCAGCTCGGGCGAGAGTGGAGCTCAGTGGGAAGAATCTGGGCCCCACCTCCATGTGGACTTCAACTCGCACTCTGCCATCCGCTGCCTGGTTCTGGTGCTGGCGCTGGCCCTGCACTCTGTCTTTGAGGGGTTGGCAGTGGGGCTACAGGAGGCCAGTTCCAAGGTAGTGGAGACCTGCATCGCCCTGTCAGTCCACAAGTGTATCATCGCCTTCAGCCTGACGTTGAAACTGGTGCAGAGTCGGCTGAAGTGGACGGTGGTTGTCAGCTGTGTGCTGGTCTTTGCTGTCATGTCCCCCCTGGGGGTTGGTGTGGGTATTGCCGTGACGGAGGACTCCAGCCACCAGCTGGTTCGATGTGTGCTGGAGGGAGTGGCCACTGGAACGTTCATCTACGTAACTTTCATGGAAATCCTGCCTCACGAACTCAACTCACCCCACCAGCGGCTGTGCAAAGTCATCCTGTTGATCCTGGGCTTTGCGTTAGTCACCGGGGTCCTTTTCATTCCGGTGTAAACGCAATGGTCCCACCACAGTCAGCTCTAGCTCTGTTCGAATGACCCTTACAATCTTCCCTACAGCTCCATTCCAGTTACCTTTACAGCAATACGGACCCATTCATTCATTCGTTCATTTGATGCAATTGTGTCTGAACTCACCGCATGTCTCTACCTTGGCTGTTTCTGTCTTAATATCCTGGGCGAGCAAAACTGATCCAATTTTCAAATGTGTGTTTGAGCTGGCCTCTTCAGCTCTTCGAAGGTTGTGCCACGCTTTAACCCTTCTGTATTTCCTCCACTGCTCCTCCCCGTGTTTCACATTCTGCCTCCTTCTCCTATGCTGTATCACCCAGTAGGGTATGTTTCTCTCCATCTACCCTATCAGTTCCTTTTCAAAACCCTCAATCAATCCTTAACCTCCCTCAGTGTTAGGTTTAAATTCCAGTGTCCCTTGTGCAAGTGAATTTTTTTGCCTAACTCACGCCCATGCTGGAAGCGTAATGTCAGAGGGACCAGCTCCTTCCAGACTGACAGTCAACTTGAGGAATCGCAGGCTGCTGCTGGGGGTGAGCCTGAATTTTCAAAAACTGCCTGTTGTCAAGTGGCTAAAGTTTTAGTGTACAGAGTCAGTACCGAGTGGAGCTGGGTACATTTTAACCATGGCACCTGGGCTGACAAATGGCATGCCGTTTGCACTTAGGAATAACGGCCTGTCTCGGGTGAGTCCTACGTTGACAGGAGGACCGCAGATCAGAGCATTGAATGAAATAATGTGACTGGGGGAAAGAGGAGACTGTCACTGGCCTATCTCCAGGGTTGGTGGGGGTGGGTGGGAAGAGACAAGCCAGATTGATCTCATTATTCTGTGATTGATAAATGAGTTTGCTCTGGATTAGTTCACTGTTAATTGTTTAAACTGAACTGAGAATGGGCAAAGGTGGTTGGAAAACAGTTTTTTTTAAAATACACTCTCTTTTCTGAAAAAAATTACTGTTTCCTCTTTTTGGAAAATAATCACTTTTTTTAACGTTTGATTACTAAAACAGATTATACACTTAGGAGCCTACTTCAATGTTGTTTAATTGCTTAAAACCTAGATTCTAACACCTGTTAATATGCTTTATATTTAAGCTGTTCATGTACATGTTGCTGTTCTTAATTGTCCACGGGCCCTGTGTTAGAGAGACGGGAAATCAGCCAGGGTCCCTGCTCCTGGTCACTGTCCATGGACCCCTATATTAGAGAGAGGGCGAGGGGGGAGATCAGCCAGGGTTCCGGTTCCTGTTCCTGGTCACTGTTTGCAATTTGATGTTGACAACATCTTTCTGGCTTTTAGGAGACCTGGACACTCCTCATTGTGGACTGAGAAACAACTGTCATTGATCCCTGAGTGGAAATACCTGTAGTTTTCCTCTCCATCAAACAATACAAACCTTTTAGTTTCAAACTACTTGGTCAGGTTCACTATCTGGCAAATGTTAGCACAGTTCACAAGTCCCTCTTGTCATTTGCCTTCACTTTTTAAAATTTCAAATCCCAACTACAACACTAATACAAACCAAAAGCTGTTGTCCTATAACCTGTTTATTTAAATCTCTCCATTTTAACAATAGTTTCACTGACCTTTCCTTCCGTGTGCAGACCCCTCACTGATTTACCTATTGAGGGCTTGACTGTCTGTTCACATCCTGCACATACAACTTTATTTCATTAATTCTTCCTTATCAAACTTTTCCGTTCACTGTCTGGTTCCCTGCCACGTGATCATCCTTTGTAAGGGGAGGAAAGGCCCAGTTTTCATCCCCAGAACTGAGGATACAGCCTGGTGAAACCAGATTGTGGCACTTGCTCACCCTGTCTCTGGATGTTTCTGCTCCTTGTTTGGAGATTGGAATTCTCTGTTCCCTGTTGGTTAATAATTCTGCCAACTGGTCATTTAGCCTACCTCCTGGAATCTTAAGCTGATTTCTGTTTAAAACCACATGTCTAAATAATGTTTAAATGAAACAAAGATTCAGCTTTATATTTGCCAGAATTGAATACATCCATTTCTGCTTTTAGTCGTGATTTCATAGCTAGTTTTTGTATGAATGTAGCACAATTTTGTGTGGTTTTTAAGAAGAAATAAAAGTCTTCAGAAACCTTGTGTAGCTTTCCTCTCAAACAGACTTTGATGTAAATAAGCTCTCTGGGTTTGGAGGGTGTGCTTTCAGCTAAAATGGGACACATTGAAACAGTTGAATGACTTGTATACAATGGGGCTTTTTGCATAAAAATATCCGAACTCCGTCCCCCGCTAGCTTTCTATACCAATTCACATTGTTTTCCCCCTTGCGCATAGCTGATATTTTGGTAACTTCTCTCCCTCTAATGTTTGCCCAGTGGGTCACAGTGGCGAGCTTGTTGAGGTTCTACAGGTGACTGGTTCAACTCCCTGATGTGTGTGGATTTGGGTGAAATGATGTGTTAGAGATGGAGTGAACGATGTTTCCACACCTGATTGTTGTTCAGCACAGTGAATGCTAACTGGTTGGGGTGTCACACTGTTAATGTTGGACTGAAACAGAATCACAAAATTCTGGTAATAACTAGCCAGTTAGGCAGCATCTGTAGAGCGAGACAGACTTAAGTTGATGACCTTATGCCGTTGGAAGGGGCTAAGTGGCCAACTCTTGCTTTCTGTTCAATGCTCCACTTCTGATGAGCGAGGGGTGCAGCAGGACAAGCACAAGAAGAACCAGAGCCTGATGTGTGAAGATAGCTGAAGTTATTGGAAGGATCCAGCTCACAAGCAAGACTTCACGGAATGAAAAATCAGGTAAGTTCTCTGCGTCAAGATGTGACTTGTTGCAATTTACTAAAGACTGCAGATCATCCACTGTATCAAGCACAATGTCATTAACAGTGAGTATTTGCTAGACATCAGCCAGAGGAGGCTGGGAATGTCACTGGACTTGTAATCTGGATCCCTATGTTAACATTCTGGAGACAAGGGTTCAAGTCCCTATCTCTCCCTATAACTCAACCTCCAATCCTGGGAACATTCTTGTGAATCTTTTCTGAACCCAGCCTAACAAAGCCAACAATATTAATTTTACATTGGAAGACTGGAAGGAGTCAGTGAACTTGTAGTAAACAAATAGGGACTGAGGGTGAATGATTACCTACATAAGGACACTCAGGATGAGAGTTATTCTGAAAAAGTTTCCGTAACAATGCAAAGCAGTATAGTGGCGGTCAGGTACAGTAGCCAGAGATAGTAGGACCTGCCGATGCTGGAGAATCTGAGATAACAAGGTGTAGAGCTGGATGAACACAGCAGGCCAAGCAGCATCAGAGGAGCAGGAAAGCTGACGTTTCAGGTGTTCATCCAGCTCTACACCTTGTTATCTCAGGTACAGTAACCATCCAGGTTTGGATTTTACCACTTCCTAGAACCATGATCATAGACAACAACAAATCTTAAAAATTCACTTCACGTTGTAATAGTTTCAACATAACTTTCTCAAGTTACAGGGAAAACTTGACGTGCAGCCACAAGGTCGAGAGAAAGCCAAAGAGACCATTCTTGAAGCTGCACAGTGGTGGAGCGGGGGGGTGTGGGTGAGAGGTTGTAGTTCTTTTGGCACACCTCTCTCCTTCTGGGAACAGGAACTGTGGGGAGGAGGGGAACTACAAGTCCCAGAAGGCTGCTGGAGGTAGGGTCAAGAGTGAATCCAAACTGCGCGCGGAGACTTCCCGGAGGTGGAGGTGGAGGGCGATGACGGCGCGGTATCCTGTGGGAATTGTAGTCCAACGGAGGGCACGCAGTAGGGGAGAGCGGAAAGGAAAGACTACAAAGCCCAGAGGGCGAAGCGAGCCGGTCGGGCAGCATTTTCTTTTGGCTGCCTGTCGAGTTGTTTTGACGTGTTTAATGTGGCTGCCGGCCGCTTCGCCACCCCGGCCGCGCCGATTCCGCCCGCGAGCGGCGGCGGAAAAAAAATCGCCATCAACATGGCGGGCGGCAGCAACCCGCGGAAATTCAGCGAAAAGATCGCCCTCCACAACCAGAAGCAGGCGGAAGAGACGGCCGCCTTCGAGGAGGTGATGATGGAGCTCAACAACTCGCGGGTAAGCCGCTGGCGGCGACGGCCGGGGCCGGGTGAGGCTACACCACAGACCCGGGCCTAGTACCCAGGCTCAGGGCCGTCCTGTCACTCCCAACTCGGGGCCTCCAGCTGCGGTTAAACAAACACCCCCCCGACCCACGGGCTCTAAACTCACACCCAGGGCGACAGCAGCTTAATATTGATCTCCAGCCCCAAACCATGTCCCTATTCACCAAAACACAGCCTGGAGCTGCCAGGAAGGCAGGGCAGCTCTGTCAGTGTATAACCCTGGGGTACAGTACCGGTGGGGATGGGTCTGTCACTGTATAACACTGGGGTACAGTACACGTGGGGACAGCTCTGTCACTGTAAAACACTGGGGTACAGTACTGGTGAGGACTGGTTTGTCAGTGTATAACACTACAATACAGTACTGGTTGGGCCAGGTTTGTCGCTGGATAACACCGGGGAACGGTACTGATGAGGGCAGATCTGTCAGTGTATAACACTGGCGTACAGTACTGGTTGGGATTGGTCTGTCACTGTATAACACCAGGGTGCAGTACTGGTGGGGGCAGGT
>NC_063377.1:10018015-10019537 GCF_021869965.1 Rhincodon typus
CAGGTCTGTCACTGTATAATACTGCTGTACGGTACTGGTGGGGACTGGTCTGTCACTGTATAACACTGGGGTAAGTACTGGTTGGGACAGGTCTGTTGCTGTATAACACGGGTGCAGTACCAGTGGAGACAGGTCTGTCGTCGTATAACAGTGGGTAGAGTACTTGTGGGGACAGGTCTGTTGCTGTATAACACTGGGGTACAATAATGGTGCAGACTCGTCTGTCAGTGTATAACACTGGGTATGGTACTGGTGGGGACAGGTCTGTCACTGTATAGCACTAGGGTACATTATCAGTGGAGACAGGTCTGTCATTGTATAACAGTGGGTAGGGAACTTGTGGGGACAGATCTTTCGCTGTATAACACTGGGATACAGTGATGGTGTGGACTGGTCTGTCACTGTAAAACACTGGGGTGCAGTACTGGTGAGGACTGGTTTGTCAGTGTATAACACCAGGGTACAGTATCAGTGAGGACAGGTTTGTTGCTGGATAACACCAGGGAACGGTACTGGTGAGGGCACATCTGTCAGTGTATAACACTGGCGTACAGTACTAGTGGGGACTGGTCTGTCGCTGTATAACGCTGGGGTACGTACTGGTCAGGACAGGTCTGTTGTTGTATAACACTGGGGTGCGGTAATGTTTGGGACAGGACTGTCGCTATACAACACCAGGGTGCTGCACTGGTAGGGACAGGTCTGTTGCTGTATAACACAGGGGTGCAGTACCAGTGGGGACAGGTCTGTCAGTGTATAACACTGCAGTACAGTACTGGTGGGGACAGGTCTGTTACTGTATAACACTGGTACAATACTGGCGGGGACAGGTTTGTCACTGTATGACAGTGGGGTACATTATCAGTGGAGACAGGTCTGTCACTGTGTAACAGTGGGTACAGGTCTGTCAGTGTATTACACGGGTACAGTACTGGTGTGGACAGGCCTGTTGCTCTATATTACTAGGGTACAGTACTGGTGGGGACAGGTCTCTCGCAGTATATCACTGGGGTACAGTACTGGTGGGGACTGGCCTGTCAGATTACAACAGTGGATAGAGTACTTGTGGGGACAAGTCTGTCTGTGTATAACCCTGGTGTACACTACTGGTGGGGACAGGTGTGTCACTGTATAACACTGGGTTACAATACTGGTGGGGAATGGGTTGTCAGTGTATAACACAGGGGTGCAGTACCAGAGGGGACAGGTCTGTTACTGTATAACACTGGGATACAGTACTGGTGGGAACAGGTCTGTTACTGTATAACACGGATACAGTACTTGTGGGGATAGGTCTGTCAGTGTATAGCACTGGGTGTAGTAGCAGTGAGGACAGGTCTGGTGCTGTATAGCACTGGGGTCCAGTACTGGTGGGACAGGTCTGTCAGTTTATAACGTTATCAGTGGAGACAGGTTGGTCACTGTATAACAGTGGGTACAGTACCAGTGGAGAGAGGTCTGTCAGTGTATAACACTACAGTACTGGTGGGGACAGGTCTGTTACTATATAACAGTGGGGTAC
>NC_063377.1:10019547-10021664 GCF_021869965.1 Rhincodon typus
TACTGGTGGGGACAGGTCTGTTACTATATAACAGTGGGGTACAGTACCGGTGGGGACAGGTCTGTTACTGTATAACACCAGTGGGGACAGGTCTCGTGGTGTATAGCACTGGGGTACACTACTGGTGGGACAGGTCTGTCAGTTTATAACACTAGGGTACATTATCGGTGCAGACAGGTCGATCACTGTGTAACAGTGAGTACAGTACCGGTGGGGACAGGTCTGTCAGTGTATAACACTGGGGCACAGTACTGGTGGGGACGGGTCTGTCAGTTTATAACAGTGGGGTACACTATCAGTGGAGACAGGTCTGTCACTGTATAACAGTAGGTAGAGTACTGGTTGGGACAGGTCTATTGTTGTATAGTACTGGCATACAGTACTCGAGACAGGTATGTTGCGGTACAAGTCTGGGGTACAGTACTGGCAAGGACTGGCCTATCAGTGTATAATACTGTGGTACAATACTGGCGGGGACAGGTCTGACAGTGTACCCCAGCATTTATATAGTACTGGTGAGATTGGGTTGTCACTGTATAACACTGCTGTACAGTGCTGGTTGGGACAGGTCTGTTGCTGTATAGCACTGGAATACAGTACTGGTGGGGACAGCTATGTTGTGGTACAAGACTAGGGTACAGTTCTAGTGAGGGCAGGTCTGTCAGTGTATCAAACTGGGGTACAGTACTGGCAAGGACTGGTCTATCAGTGTATAATACTGTGGTACAATACTGGCGGGGACAGGTCTGTCAGTGCATAACACGGGTACAGTACTGGTGGAAACAAGTCTGTTACTGTATAACAGTGGGGCACAGCACTGGTGGGACAGGTCTGTCAGTGTATACTGCTGGTATGCATTACTGGTGAGGGCGAGTTTCTCAGTATGTAACACTGGTACCGTACTGGTGAGGACTATTGTGTCACTGTATAACACTGGGGTACAGTATTGGTGGGGACAGGTCTGTCACTGTATATCCCTGGGGTATGGTACTGGTGGGGCCAGGTCTGTCAGTTTATAACAGTGGGGTATGTTATCAGTGGAGACAGGTCTCATTGTATGGCAGTGGGTAGAATACTTGTGGGGACAGGTCTATCAGTGTTTAACACTGGGGTACAGTACTGGTGGGGACAGGCCTGTTGCTGGAAAGCACTGGGGTACTGTACTGGTGGGACAGGTCTGTCGCTATATTACACTGGCGTACAGTACTGGTGGTACCGATCTATCGCTGTGTAACACTGGGGTACAACACTGGTGGGGACTGGTCTGTCACTGTATAACACTGAGGTACAGCACTGGTGGGGACAGGTCTGTCTCTTTTTAACACTAGCATGCAGTACTGGTGGCGACGGTATCCTGGGGTACAGTTCTAGTGAGGATGGGTCTGTCAGTGTATCACACTGGGGTACAGTACTGGCAAGGTCTGGTCGATCAGTGTATAATACTGTGGTACAATACTGGCGGGGATAGGTCTGACAGTGTACTACATAGGAGTACAGTACTGGTGAGGAATCGGTTGTCAGTGTATAACACGGGTTCGGTACCAGTGGAGACAGGTCTGTTACTGTATAACACTGGTACAGTACTGGTGGGGACAGGTCTGTCAGTT
Organism: Rhincodon typus; assembly: GCF_021869965.1. Classification (NCBI taxonomy): domain Eukaryota; kingdom Metazoa; phylum Chordata; class Chondrichthyes; order Orectolobiformes; family Rhincodontidae; genus Rhincodon; species Rhincodon typus. The sequence goes on from NC_063377.1 coordinate 10,021,155, forward strand.
TATAACAGTGGAGTACATTATCTGTGCAGACAGGTCTGTCACCGTATAACAGTGGGTAGAGTACTGGTGGGGACAGGTATGTTGCGGTACAAGACTGGGGTACAGTTCTAGTGAGGGCAGGTGTGTCAGTGTATCACACTGGGGTACAATACTGGCAAGAACTGGCCTATCAGTGTATAATACTGTGGTACAATACTGTCGGGGACAGGTCTGACAGTGTATAATGCTGAGGTACAGGTCTGTCGCTGTATAACACTGTGGTACAGTACCTGTGGGGACACGTCTGTTACTGTATAACACTGGAATACAGTACTGGTTGGGACAGGTATGTTGCAGTACAGGACTGAGGTACAGTTCTGGTGAGGGCAGATCTGTCAGTGTATCACACTGGGGTACAGTACTGGCAAGGACTAGTCTATCAGTGTATGATACTGTGGTACAATACTGGCGGGGACAGGTCTGACAGTGTATAACACTGGTGTACAGTACTGGTGGGGACAGGTCTGTCAG
>NC_063377.1:10021674-10025582 GCF_021869965.1 Rhincodon typus
TGGTGGGGACAGGTCTGTCAGTGTATAACACTGGTGTACAGTACTGGCAGGGGCAGGTCTGTCAGTCTATAACGCTGGGATACAGTACTGGTGGGGACAGGTCTGTCAGTGTATAACCCTGGTGTACAGTACTGGCGGGGACAGGTCTGTCAGTGTATAACCCTGGTGTACAGTACTGGCGGGGACAGGTCTGTCAGTCTATAACGCTGGGGTACAGTACCCGTGGGGACAGGTCTGTTGCTGTATAATACCGGAATTTGGTACTGGTGGGGACAGGTCTGTTACTCTATTACATTGTGGTACAGCACTGGTGGGGACAGGTCTGTCACTGTATAACACTGAGTTACAGTGCTGGTTGGGACAGGTCTGTTGCTGTATAGCACTGGAATACAGTACTGGTTGGGACAGGTATGTTGCAGTACAGGACTGGGGTACTGTTCTGGTGAGGGCAGATCTGTCAGTGTATCACACTGGGGACAGTACTGGCAAGGACTAGTCTATCAGTGTATGATACTGTGGTACAATACTGGCGGGGACAGGTCTGACAGTGTATAACCCTGGTGTACAGTACTGGCGAGGACAGGTCTGTCAGTCTATAACGCTGGGGTACAGTACTGGTGGAAACAAGTCTGTTACTGTATAACAGTGGGGTACAGCACTGGTTGGGACAGGTCTGTCAGTGTATCACAGTGGGGTACAGTACTGGCAAGGACTGGTCTATCAGTGTATAATACTGTGGTAAAATACTGGCGGGCATAGGTCTGTCACTGTATAACACTGGTGTACATTATCAGTGGAGACAGGTCTGTCACCGTATAACACTGGGATACAGTACCAGTGGGGACAGGCCTGGTGCTGTATAGCACTGGGATACAGTACTGGTGGAGACAGGTATGCTGCAGTACAGGACTGGGGTACAGTTCTGGTGAGGGCAGATCTATCAGTGTATCACACTGGGGCATAGTATTGGCAAGGACTGGTCTATCAGTGTATGAAACTGTGGTGCAGCACTGGTGGGGACAGGTCTGTCACTGTATAACACTGGGGTACAGTACCGGTGAGGACAGGTCTGTCACGGTATAACACTGGGGTACAGTACCGGTGAGGACAGGTCTGTCACTGTATAACACTGGGGTACAGTACTGGTGAGGACAGGTCTGTCACTGTATAACACTGTGGTACTGGTGCGGTACCAGTGAGGACAGGTCTGTCAATGTATCACATTGGGATACAGTACCGGTGGGGTCAGATCTGTCACTGTATAACACTGTGGTACAGTACCGGTGGGGACAGGTCTGTCACTGTATGACCCTGGGGTACAGTACCGGTGGGGACAGGTCTGTTACTGTATAACACTGGGATACCGTACTGGTGGGGACAGGTCTGTCAGTATAATGCATTGGGGTGCAGTACTGGTTGGGACGTTTGTGTGACTGTATTACCGGGACACTCATCTGGTGGTCTGTGATCTGTCACTATTTAGTAGGGGCAGTATTTGTTCATGTCCTGACAGTGTTGAAGGGGTTAGTGTGGAGGATGCTTTTCTTTAAATACGCATTACACTTTTGAAATCATTCTCCATCTGTCCTACATTTTCCCTTCCACTTGAAATTTGTGTCACTTCTACTTGACTGTTTGTCTATATTTGTTTATATTATGGTATATTTACAAATTGATGGTCCCTGGGACTCTAACAATTCCTGGGGCAAAGTAATGAGAGTGGTTTGAAGCTCACGGTTCAATTGAAACTGTTTTTATGTGTGTACTTTGTCAGCTTGTGATGTCTTTTCCCTCTGGCCTGTCACACCTCCCCCTGGGCAGTGCCAGCCCCTGTTGCCTTTTGGTGTTGATTTGACCCCAGGAAACCTATTGTCTGTTCCTCCCCCAGTTACAGGCTCAAAAGGTACACCAGCTCCGCCTGTCACATACCCGAGGGCCGTATTATGGTGGGTCACTGCCTAATGTCAACGCCATCTCCAGCAACAACACTGAATTCCAGGTAATCGGGCCTGTTCACTACTCATACTTAATATTCACAGCATCTGGGGCGAGAGGTTCACACTGGGGCAAGTCGGGCATTTTCCCTTTAATCTTGGGCTACACAGCCTCGACTTTGAAGATCTTTAATTAACTCCAGTCAATTTCTGCTTTTACTTATTAATTTTGTGTTTGCTGTGTCTCAGTAGTTGAGGGACTCACTGCTCTGTTGAGTGTTCAGATTCCACATTGAGCACAAATTCCAATTGGTGTCTGTTATGGGAGAGCAGCACCGTCTGAGATTGAATACTGTCCTGTGGGAGGGCCCAGCACGGAGGGAGCGCTGCACTGTCGGAGGGCCAGCGCGGAGGGAGCGGGCATAGGGTAGAAGTTGGTTGCAGTATTCTCTTTGTGACCTCAGTTACTGAGGTTTCTCTTGGCTCTAAAGTGCTTTGAGAAGGCCCTGATGTTGTCACTATATAAACCTGTTGTGTGGAGAGGGCAGTGTTATCTGAGGTGATTGGGGCAGAATGTACTGATCACAGCTGATTTCTTTGTGCAGCATGTGTGCTTGTTTTGAATTGATTTGTTGTTTGTTGTGTTGCAGAGTCCCTTCAGCTCTGTGCTGGACTCCAGTCGTGGCACACGGCATCACGGATTGGTGGAGCGGGTACAGAGAGCCAGGCTGAATTCCCCTCACAGGCGACAGATATCCTTTTACACTGGGCGGTCTGCTGTGACGTCCCTTCAAACAGGGTGCCTGTGCGGGAAAGCTGAGCTTCAGTCCATGTCTCTGAGCAGCTACTGACCTGTTAGTGATGTGATCAGCAGTCAGTTTCCTCCCTGTTCTCCTGCACTGACGCTGCTGACAGCTCGAGTCGGAGCTCAGAGCCTGCTCCCCATGAGGGCTGTCGGGTGTTTTGCAGAGTGGCAGGGGGCTGTGGATGAGTGTGACGTTTCTGTGGGTTGGTCCAACCCCTATCCTATACCCTTGCTGCAGTCTGAATGCCCCATTTCATTACATTCTGGGCACGGTGTCCACAGTCATTCCCCAGCCAGTGCAGGTTCTGGTGTGAGCTAGATTCCTTGACCATTGTGTGCACGTTGATAGCTCGCCGTACAGTTCTGCGTACCTGTCACCTCCCCCAGACACCAGCTGGAGAAGGTAAGGAGCTTTCACTCCTTTTGCTCTGCTGTCTCAGCTTGGTATTCGGCAGTGGGATTCAGCCCCGGCTTATTGGGGCCCGGGTAACTTCTGAGGCCAGTGAGGGAGTGCAGCACAGGAAGGAAGGAAGCAAGCAGGCAGGCAGGCAGCAGGGTGCAGTGGGCAGTGACCCCTGACATTCGACCCCACATTCAGTCTGCCAACCTTGGGGGGGGGCGGGGGTGGCCCTCTCTCACAGCAGGTTGCAGCCGTCTCAGTGGACCCACCGGTGTCTCAGCAGGGCCCCTTCCCCTTCTGTTAGCAGCAACCCAGTCTCTCTGCAAGGGATTCTGATTCAACCGTTTTTAACCAACACAGTCTTTCCAAGAGGTGTTCGTTATGCAGGCTCATTATTTTGCCCTTACACTTTCTTGGTCTGTTTCTCACCCTCCCTCTCCATATGGAGGGACTGCAGTGAAGGTTTCACAAACTGATTTCTGGGATGGCGGGACTGACAGAGAGAGAGAGAGAGAGAGACTGGTTAGGACAATATTCAGTGGAGTTCAGAGGAATGCGGGGGTGATCATGTGGAATTTTATAAAACTCAAACAGACCGGAGAGTAAACATGGGAAGAATATTCCCAATAATCAGGGAGTCCAGTACCAGGGTGTCATTTAGGACCAAGGTGAGGAGAAATTTCTACAGCTAGAGTGTGAGAGTCAAGCGGTTCAAACAATCACATTGAATATTTACAAGAAAGAGCTTGATATAGTTCTTAGCACTAAA
>NC_063377.1:10027603-10030226 GCF_021869965.1 Rhincodon typus
CACACACACCCTCTCTCTCTCACACACACACACACACCCTCTCTCTCACACACACACACACACCTACAACCTACACACACACACATACCTACAACCTACACACACACACACACACCCCCCACACACATCCCCTCTCTGTCTCTCACACACACACTCACCTTCACACACACACACACCTTCACACACTCACTCACACTCACTCACACCTTCACACACACACACACTCACTCACACCTTTATACACAAACACTCACACCTTCTCACACACACCTGTAACACACTGGCATGATGCTGGCACATTGTTAAATGTGTGAGAAATGAGTGGTGAAACACTTAGGAACATCTCTGTACCACTCAAGAATCTGCACTAAGCAAAAGTCTGCACTGCTGATAGTGCACCTCAATCTCTCCCCCATTGTTATACACTGACAGACCTGCCCCCACCATTACTGTACCCTCGTGTTATACAGCAACAGACCTGTCCCCACCAGTAATGTACCCCAGTGTTATACAGTGACAGACCTGTCCCCACCGGTACTGTACCCGTGTCGTACAGTGACAGACCTGTCCCCACCGTTACTGTACCTCAGTGTTATACACTGACAGGTATGTCCCCACTGTTACTATGCCCCAGTGTTATACAGTGACAGACCTGTCCCCACCGGTACTGTACCCTAGTGTTATACAGCGACAGACCTGTCCCCACCCGTACTACGCCCCAGAGTTATACAGTGACAGACCTGTCCCCCTGTGGTGGACTGGATTGTACTGGGGTTTTGATGCACAGACCATGCAGCTTTGAGAACTATGTCACCGTACAGTTGACAGTCCAATCACACAATCCATGCAGAAGGTTAAGGGGACAGAATTCAATCCTGCACTGACTACACTCCTCTAAACTCCCTGGTGCCATGTTGCCCTCTGTCCTGCAGGGATCCAGAGAGAATATCCCAGAGGGGAAAGATGGTCTCATGTTGAGCGGCAATGGAGGCCCTAGCTGTACCAAGTGCAGCAAGAGAAAAAACAGGCTGTATCGATAGGAGTTAGGAGTTAGAGTGCTGCTGAAGAAATGTGGGCACCCTTGGCTGTGAAGGCCTCCAGGGTCAAACAGCCGATTCACACTCGCTAATTTTGGATCAACAGTTGTCCTGGTTAGTCCCTGTATTGGTCTGGATTAACTGTGTAGAATGAATCGAGTGAGCTGTGGTGAGAGTGGCGGATTGAGCCCAGCCTGAAATCGAGATAGTGCTCCCTGCAGTGTATACACAACAGAAAGAGCCAGTGTTGCTGCACCATCAGTCTTACTGCAGCAGGCATCAGACCAATGAGAGCCAGTGCAATGCTGGCCAGAGACCAGGGAACATCAGCCTCACACATACCAATGCTGGCATCTCCCTGTCGCTCACTCTCCTCCATAAACATCCCTCAAGGCTGCTTATCATAGAATCTGCTTCCTGCAGTATCTGTACTCACCCTCCCTCTCCCTTTCCCACCCTTCCCACAAGTGCCTAGCTTTCTTTAAATCATTTGATATATTTCTTCTTTTTGTAAAATAGGTAATTATTCACAAATATCCTTCTTTTTCAAAAAAAAAAGAGAACTGGAAACCCACATGGGGTGCTCTCTGTCTACAGGTTAGGTGGTCATTTCACATCTACAGACCACAAGCTTAATACACAGTATTTACACTTTGTGTGTGAGCGTGTGTGTGTATGTGTGTGAGAGAGCGCGCACGTGAGAGAGCGCGCGCGTGTATGTATGTGTGTGAGAGAGCGCACGTGTGTATGTATGTGTGTGAGAGAGAGAGAGTGAGAGAGTTTTTCAAATCCCACACCAAACCCACCCCCCACCCCCCACCCAATTAGTGATGGGATCTGCAACAGGCACCCTGGGGGTCAGGCAGCTTGCTGTATAGCGTGAGGCTGGGACTAATCCGTGCACAGTGACGATGGGATGAGCTCCAAAGCTCTGGTGCCACACCTTGTCAGGCTCTCCACACGGGCCGTTACTTCAGTCTGCTTGGCTCCCAGTGCCCTCGGCCACATGCCAATCACTTTTCCATTCGCCTGCACCCCCCCACCCTCGGGCACCGAGGTGGGGGTTGAGGGGGTAGGTTCCTCCCTGCAGCACCATCCCCCGTCGGTCTCTCCCACTGCCCGCCATCACAGACGCTCATTTCGAAACGAATCCTCCACAGTGGGATCCGACAGAAGGGTCAGGTTGGGGTCACTGAGCATGCTCAGTCCATCTAGAGACAGGGGCTCCACCTTGAGCTCATCATCCAAAGGGTATTGGGAATCCACTTCAAAGCCTGGGACACCAGCCAAAGCACTGGTGATCTCCTTGGAGAAACCAGGAGGGGACTCACCTGGGGAAAGGGTAAAAGAGGCGTCAGGGAACCACTGCACAAAACATACATCGCCCAATGAAGCAATGAATATGAAATGAGGCAGCGGGCACAGTCGGACAGTGTCGGTGAGGCAGCGGGCACAGTCGGACAGTGTCGGTGAGGCAGCGGGCACAGTCGGACAGTGTCGGTGAGGCAGCGGGCACAGTCGGACAGTGTCGGTGAGGCAGCGGGCACAGTCGGACAGTGTCGGTGAGGCAGCGGGCACAGTCGGAC
>NC_063377.1:10030326-10030414 GCF_021869965.1 Rhincodon typus
AGGCAGCGGGCACAGTCGGACGGGCAGGGACAGTGTCGGTGAGGCAGCGGGCACAGTCGGACGGGCAGGGACAGTGTCGGTGAGGCAG
>NC_063377.1:10030424-10035864 GCF_021869965.1 Rhincodon typus
AGGCAGCGGGCACAGTCGGACGGGCAGGGACAGTGTCGGTGAGGCAGTGGGCACAGTCGGACGGGCAGGTAATAACCGTGCAGATGATAACTTCAGTCTCTGAACCAAACTCCACAACAATGGAAACAAAACTAATCTTCAAAGAGTGTGGCTAAAGGACAAGGATAGGAAGTCAAAGTTCAGACAGTGAGGAGCAGAGGGAGGGATAGTTTGGCTCCAGGTTTAGAGACACTGATACGGAAGAGCAGACAGACAGAGGGAGAGACAGACAGACAGACAGAGAGGACAGCTCGTGTCTCGCTTGCTCCATGAGTGTGTAATAACATTGCTGAAGCAGGCTGTTTATAAAATATCTCCACTCAGGCAGTGAGGAATACACAGAGGTCTGGGGGAATTGAGTCAGTGAGAAGCAGGGAGGGGACGGAGCTCTGGGAGTACCTGTGAGAATGATATCGGGGATCGAAGTCATTTGATTGGAGGAGTACATGTTCTGCTTGTTGAGAAGCTGTGGGTCCTGAAGGCTCTCGCTGCTGTCTACCAGGCCCACCATTGCAGCCTGCGTGAAACTGCTGCTCCCGGTGTTTCCACACAACGCGTTCATGTTCATTGGCATGTTAGCAACCAAAGTGTCCGTGCTGCATGACCCAAGCTGGGGCGGGAGGGTGTGGTGTGGAGACAGGGAAAGATAGAGAGAAAGGACAAGTGTACAATAAACAGTGCTTTCCCAGTCAGTGAGGTTGCTTCAGTCTGTACACAGAGATAGTCAACTTCAGATTCAACAGTTATCCCAGAACCAACACGTTGCCAGATCCCCCAAGAAGACCGGGGTACGGGTTACCCAGTCTCTCTCTCTCTCACACACACTCGCACAGGCACACATACACAGACACAGGCACACACTCGGGTACAGGTTATCCAGTCTCTCTCACACACACACATATACCCAGGTATGGGTTACCCAGTGTGTCTCTCACACACACACACACACTCCAGGTATGGGTTACCCAGTGTCTCTCTCTCTCTCTCTCTCACACACACCCGGGTATAGGTTACCCAGTCTCTCTCTCTCTCTCTCACACACACACCCGGGTACAGGTTACCCAGTCTCTCTCTCTCACACACACACACCCGGGTACAGGTTACCCAGTGTCTCTCTCTCTCTCTCACACACACACACACACCCGGGTACAGGTTACCCAGTCTCTCTCTCTCTCTCTCACACACACCCGGGTATAGGTTACCCAGTCTCTCTCTCTCTCTCTCTCACACACACACACATACCCAGGTACAGGTTACCCAGTCTCTCTCTCTCTCTCACACACACACACCCAGGTACAGGTTACCCAGTCTCTCTCTCTCTCTCACACACACACACCCAGGTACAGGTTACCCAGTCTCTCTCTCTCTCTCACACACACACACACACACACACACACACCCGGGTACAGGTTACCCAGTCTCTCTCTCTCTCTCACACACACACCCGGGTACAGGTTACCCAGTCTCTCTCTCTCTCTCTCACACACACCCGGGTACAGGTTACCCAGTCTCTCTCTCTCTCTCACACACACACACACACACCCGGGTATGGTTACCCAGTGTCTCTCTCTCTCTCACACACACACACATACACACACACACATACACACACACACCCACATGGGTTACCCAGTCTCTCACACACACACACACACACACCTACACCTCCCCGGGTATGGGTTAGCCAGTCTCTCTCTCTCACACACACACACCTCCCTGGGTATGGGTTACCCAGTCACACACATATCCAAAGACGAGGAGGGCAGCAGAGTGTTGAAAGGTGAAGGAGGGTTGAAGGTCCCCAAGGTCAGTGAGAGGGTGGACTAGGTTGGAGAGATAAATGGGGAGGGACAGTTGAGTTCAGGTACTGGGCTAGTGGAGGAGGGATGCTGAAGTAGTTCAGACTCACCTGGTGAGACAGGTCATTCGTGGGTTGGCTTGAGAGCTGCTGCTCAAAATAGGAATCTCCAAAGAAGTTTTTCAGCAGCGAGGTTCGCTGTGAGGAAAGAGCAAGTCAGAGTGTAGACACCACTTACTGACACAACAGCCAAAGCTTCAGCACTCATGACTTTGCTGCACAACGGGATCGGTGTACAGTTCCCTTTCTGATCAGGGTACAACTCCACCCTCTGTGTGTCCCCATTCACAGCCCCATCACTCTGTCCTCAAGCTCTGACCTGCCTAAGCTGCTCTCTCTCTCTCCACCCGTCTCAGCAGTCAGAATCAGACATCAGATTGACCACAAAGCTGTCAAACAGCCCTCCTAGCCTACTCCACCATTTTATATGATCATCTGCTTTTAATTCCACGTTTCTTCCTGTACCCTGTTTCCCTTGGAGATCAAAGCCCCACCTCCAACTCAAATAGACTGAGCATTCACAATCATCCAGAAGGTGTGATATTATCTCTAGACTATTAATCTAGAAACTCAGCTGGACCTGGGTTCAAATCTCACCGTGGTAAATTGTGGAAGTTAAATTCAGTAATAATCAGGAATTAAGAATCTATTGATGACCTTGAAATCATTGTCGATTGTTGGAAAAACCATCTGGTTCACTAATGTCCTTCAGGGAAGGAAATCTGCCATCCTTCCTTGGTCTGGCCTACATGTGACTCCAGACCTACAGCAATGTGATTGACTCTCAACTGCCCTCTGAAATGGCCTAGCAACCCATTCAGTTCAAAGGCAACTAGGGACGGGCAATAAACGCTGGCCAGCCAGCAATGCGTTCAACTGAATTAAAAAAATAAATTCCAATGATTCCAGTCTTTGGACTAAAGACCTTTGTCCTGATCAGAATCTGAAATGGCCTTGATCACATGCCTGCTCACCCATGTGCTTGGTTCCCCAGTCAACTGTGTGTAGGTGGCAGGGGGCAAAACTCATCGAAACACCTCTCTGTGTTCTGAAGTTAAGGGAGTAATATCCAACATATGGATTCTCTCATCAGAGTACAACGCTTTCACTAAAGAAGCAATGCTCCCTGGATGGTCTCCTTACTTTGAGTTGGGCACAGAAACTGTTTACAATATTCCTGGTGAAGTCTCACCAAAAACCAGCGTTGTTACAGCACGGAGATGGCCATTTGGACCACCGAGTCTATGCTGCCCCTCTTTAGTTCAATCGAGTCAGTCCCCATCCCTACACTGCGAGTTTCAATTCCTTCAGGCAACCAACCTTTCTCATTTTGAAATCATTCATCACCTTTGCTTCCAGCTCCCACAAGTCAGGATCAACACTTTGCAGTTTCTCATCTGGCTCTGATCAGGATCTTTTGCAAGAATGCCAATTCAAAGAGAAGACCGACTGCATGAACAAAAGTGCTGATTGGTTGGCAAGTGGATTTAAAGGGTAAGAGCGTTGCCACGGAGAATGCACCCTTTCATGACGATTGGAAGTTACTTGTCAGGCTTTGTTTGAATTTTAAGGTTGACTCAGATTGGTCAGGACTAAGTGTTCCCCCTAATACCTCCCCCCCACGACCCCCCACCCACTGCAAAGAACAAGGCCCTGTGAATTAATATGTGCAGCTTCTCATAGCCTGACTGACAATGCTTCAGTGCAATCCTTCACACATTCGGGATTATCCAGCAGGTGTTAACCAATTGCAGAATCTCATCTAACGTTAGGAATTGTCACAGATTTTGCAAGCAGCGTTGGATTGAGTATGATTAGCATCTTAGTTGCTCTGAACAGTCTAAGGGGCATGTTTGATGTGATCCTCCAATCTTTAGGATATATGGTCCAAGTACTTGGCATCATACTGGCACTGAAATCCTTATACCATATTACATCTGTGAGATAAGCAGACCATTTTTTTAGCTTGAAGGCAGCATCCTCTTTGTGGTGAACACCACTTGTGTTGCTACTGCGTTGTTCTAGTACACAACGGGGAGATTTACCTGTTGCTCAAACTTTTTTGAGATACTTTTCAGGTTAATCAGAGATAGACTGGGCACTATTCAGGGTAATGGGAGATAGACTGAGTGCTTTTCAAGAACAAGAATGACCACCTTTGGGCCATCCGTCAGTCTGTGTGATAATATGGTGAGAAATGACAGTAGCTATTAATGTGCAGGATAACTTTGACATACCCTATTTCAGCCTCAGGTTTGCATGGTAAACAAATGGCTTGGGTGCTGTCTACAATGTTGCTGATAAGGCCGGCCGTTTAATGCACTTACCATGAATGTATCATTTCCACATCAGAAAGATGCAAGGGGTATGAGGTTGGATGTCATTGATGATAAATGGTAGATGTCGTTCCATCAAAGACACCTTTCCTCATGGAATTGAAGAAAGTTAACTGTAAAAGCTGGGTCGAGTTGGGACCCCATCTCTTTGGACACGCACGCTGCTATTGCAACTGAACTCAACTGTGTTGAGTTGCTGACTTTGTAAATTCACCGATTCACGCAATAAATGGTGAGTGACATCGCCATGATACAGTACTGCAGGGCAGATGTCAATGGCCTCTCGGAATGGTACATTGGTGAACGGGCTATCATGGTCAAATGAGCAGGTAGACACTGCGCTGTTGTTGATATGCAACGCCTGTGTGCTCATGCTAATTCCTTCACTGCGCACGTAGGCGCAACTGCTTGCAGCTGTCCACCTAATCATTTGGGCTGCTCATGGTGTGCACAACAAGGAGAAGGCAGTAAAGGCACATTACTTACACTAACACAGTGTGGAAGCCCTTCCCATTCACTAACACAGCGTGTGGAAGCCCTTCCCATTCACTAACACAGTGTGTGGAAACCCCTCCCATTCACTAACACAGCGTGTGGAAACCCCTCCCATTCACTAACACAGTGTGTGGAAACCCCTCCCATTCACTAACACAGCGTGTGGAAACCGCCCCCATTCACTAACACAGTGTGTGGAAACCCCTATCATGTGGATTGCGTGACAGCTCTTTTTCAGCTTGTTATCCAGTAAGGTTGTCTTGGCATGCTGAGCAACACATTCACATCCTTAAGAATAATATAGTCACGCTTGCTTTCGAGGTCTATTTCAGTTTCTCTCTGTGTTGACTTTCACCTTTAATTTGTTTTCTTGCAAAATATCCTGATGAGTCCACGCTTACCAACATCAATACCTTCATTTCGGAAGCTCAAGCTCCCTCGGTTTACTAACTATTCTCCACCATGTCCTACCTCCTCCACAGGTCAGGGCCCAGTGCTCAGTCCAATCAACTGGGGAAGGGCACTGACTGCTGGTCTAGTCAGTGGCGCCCAAATCCCAAAGAAACTTAAACAAAAAGCAAATACTCACACTCCCAGGGTTGGTGTCTGATTGAACACAAGGTGATGTGGGCTGTTGCTGCCGCTGGGATAGGCTGGTTTTCGGAGACTGCTGGTAGCCTTGCTGCTGGGAGGGCTGGGACTGCTGGTAGCC
>NC_063377.1:10035874-10037765 GCF_021869965.1 Rhincodon typus
CCTTGCTGCTGGGAGGGCTGGGACTGCTGGTAGCCTTGCTGCTGGGAAGGCTGGGACTGCTGGTAGCCTTGCTGCTGGGAAGGCTGGGACTGCTGCGATTGTTGGTAAGTTTGCTGCTGGGACGGTTGAGACTGTTGGTAGCCTTGCTGCTGGGAGAGCTGGGACTGTTGATAGCCTGGCGGCTGGGATGGAGGCTGTTGGTACGTTGGCTGCTGGGATTGCTGGTAGCCTTGCTGCTGGGATTGCTGGTAGCTTTGCTGCTGGCAGAAGGAGTATGGGGGCAGTCGCTGGTCCATTGAAAGATTGCTGGTGTCTAAGGGAATACCCTGCAATATGGAGCAGACAGTTAGATTTCCTCAGAACATCCTCACGTCATTACAGTGCACCGGGGCAGAGGGAGCCACACAACAATGCTTCAGAATTCACATCTTCAATAAACAAAGCCTTCAGTCCTCTTCCTACTGCCATGAGCCTGTCTAGTCCCTCCTCTTGATATATATATACGCACCTCTCCCCCCAAAGTTACAGAGGCACTGCGTGGCTCTTTGTGCCCCTACACCCCGCAGCCCCACACTATGGCCTGAAGAAGCTCCCCTTTGGCCTGTGCCTCTTACCTGTGTGATGGAGGAGAGGGTGGGAGACATGGTGGGAGAGAATTGCTTGCTGTGGGGCCTCCTGGAGTCGCCACTGGACAGGACAAGAGGGTTAAGTGGTACCCTCCTCCGAGGGGACGTGCTGATGGAACCAGGCGGTAGGGAGCTGCTCAGTGAAGAGTGCAGTGATGAGGTGCTCAGCGGAGACTGTTTGGAGGCAGCGTTGACAGCAGGCTGCAGTGGAGGGTTACCCGTCGGCGACTGTAATGATGGGTTGCTCAGCGACGTGCGAAGGGATGAGCTGCTGAGAGAGGACTGGAGGGAGGGGTTACTGAGAGAGGACTGCAGCGAGGAGTTACTGAGGGACTGGGTACTCAGCGAGGATTGCAGCGACGGGTTACTGAGTGAGGACTGCAGAGACATGTTACTCAGAGACCCCTGTAATGAAGAGGACAACCCTGGGGAACAACACAAGACAAGTCTGTATTAACAAAGCTAAGTCATTTCAACACATCTCCTTGTTCATCCAACATAAACAGTTAGTCCCAGGCCTGCAGCAGTGTTACAGCCCAGGCAGCAATTATTTGGAGGCCATTCGACCAAGGAAAGAGTCACAGATAAGCCTCTGCCAATCTCCGCACAAACACCACACTGCCAGTGGCTGGTGATCTGGAATGGGATGTCTTACTGATTCCTGCATTCCCACCCACACCAGCTAAAAAGCAGCGAAAGGCCGATTGCAGCTCCCTCCCCTTTGGGTGGCTCAGTGGTTAGCACTGCTGCCTCACAGTGCCAGGGACCCGGGTTCGATTCCACCCCAGGGTGACTGCCTGTGTGGAGTTTGCACATTCTCCCTGTGTCTGCGTGGGTTTCCTACGGGTGCTCCGGTTTCCTCCCACAGTCCAAAGATGTGCAGGTTAGGTGGATCAGCCATGTTAAACTGTCCGTAGTGTCCAAGGAATGTGCAGACTAGGTGGATTATAGAATAGAATCCCTACAGTGTGGAAACAGGCCCTTCGGCCAACAAGTCCACACTGACCCTCAGAGAATCCCACCCAGACCCACCCCCATATAACCCACCTAATCTACACATCCCTGAATGCTATGGGTTTATTAGTCGTGGGAATTGCAGGGTAATGGGGATAAGGTAGAGGGATGAGTCTGGGTAGGGAGTCGGAGTGGGCTCGATGGGCCAAATGGCTGTTTCCACATGGTAAGGATTCTATGAATCTTTGGGGAAGTCAGTAAGGGTGGAGAGGAGATTTACCAGAATGGAATCAGGGAGGAGAGTCCTCGAT
>NC_063377.1:10037865-10039150 GCF_021869965.1 Rhincodon typus
TGGAGAGGAGATTTACCAGAATGGAATCAGGGAGGAGAGTCCTCGATCACATACAGAGCCTGCTCTCCTCGGGGTAGGAAAGGTGAGGGGGAGTTTTAGCAGACAGCTGAGGCTGAGTAATTAAGGAGAAATGGTTTTCTCTAGCAGGTGTCTGTGTGTGTGTGCGTGTGTGTGTGTGCGTGTGTGTGTGTGCGTGTGTGCGTGTGTGGGGATTTAGGATAATCGGCAATAGAAACAAAGGAGGGATGAGGAAACACATATTGCACACTGAGTTGTTGTGATCTGGAACATGCTGCCTGAAAGTGCAGCAGGAGCACATTCAACAGGAGCTTTCAACAAAAAAATGGGAACGGAGAAATATTCAAAAAGCAAAAACACATTCCCAGAACGCCGTGGGGAGTGGGAATCATTGGAGAGCTCTTTCAAAGACAGCGGCCCAGGCAAGGTGGGCTGAATGGCATCCTGCAGTGCCATTGGGATTTTATCATTTCCACCTGAACTTGCACGGCACAAAGAGGACACAAGGAATGAGTAACTTACCCCCTGCAGACTCATAGTTGGAGGCCATTGCCAGGGAACCACCAATTCCCAGGTGGGTCATGGTCGTGGTAAGGTTGCCCGTGCTGCTCCCTCCACTAATACTCGAGAAGGTTGACTCTTCAGGATCGAGTGGGGTGGGCAGCGGAGGTGGGAAGTGCAGATTTGTTAGATCTGGGAGAGATCCGCCTGTGTTTAGTGCACCAGAGACATGGGACATGCTGCTGACTTGGTCTGGAGATGGGAAGATGCTACAACGGAAGGTTCGCAGTTAGTACGATAGGAATACAGCACCAGGAGATGGGCCATTCAGCCCTATAACCCTGCTCCACAAGTAGTGGGGGGGGGCAGGAGGGAAGCACAGGACTTGGGGGAGGGCAGGGAACAGCAGGGTACAGGCAGTGGGGAAGGAGGAAGAACAGATGACAGACGGGGAATAGTCGGGGAAGAGAATGCAGGATGGATGGGAAACAGTGGGGGGGGGGGAAATGGGTAGCAGAGCACAGAATGGGCAGGGAACAGGGGAAGAGAACGCAGGAAAGGTGGGGAATGGTGGGGGGAGAGCAGAGGACAGGCAGGGAACGGGGAGAGAGCAGAGGACGGGCAGGAAACACAGGGAGAGAGCACAGGACGGGCGGGGAGAGCGCAGGATGGGCAGGGAACAGGGGAGAGCGCAGGACGGGCGGGGAACTGGGGAGGAGGAAAGAGAGCACAGGATGGGTGGGGAACGGTGGAGTGTGGAATAGCG
>NC_063377.1:10039458-10042444 GCF_021869965.1 Rhincodon typus
GGAGAGTCGGGGACGGGTGGGGAGACGGCACGGTGACTCCGCGTACATCTTGAAGCATGCAGTTTACTTGCCCCTTCTTGGTGGCTCGTCTCCACAGGTCATCTTTCTGCTGGGCAGCTGGTGACCAGGTCATGGCCTCTTCCATGCCTTCCAAAGGCTGAGCACTAAACAGCGGCTGGGTTTTACTGTAGGTGTGAGAATTACAGAGGGTCAGCTGCTGCAGGAGGCTGCCACTGCCCTTTTTAAACAACACCCCCCTCCCCATCCCGCAACCACACGCCCCCCCCAACCCCCACCCGCAGTTCCCCTCAAACCGCAGCTACAAGAGGCTGTGTACCAGTCAGACAGCTAACCTCACAACAAAAGGACAGCTCCACACTCAATATGAAAGACTAACACGGTCCTGTGTGGGGAGAGGAGGTCTGCTAGCCGAGGGGGCATCACTAACACCCCGACTGGGGGTGGGAGGGGGAGGAGAATCCCCACCTCGCCCTGTCCAAAATGGGGGTGGAGCGGGACTGGGGATATGTGCTGCCCCTCCCCACTGACAGGCCTATCCTTACCACAGCATGCCCTCCCCCATAATTACCCATCCAGATGCCTTTTAAATGCTGTAATTATACTCGCCTCCACCACTTCCTCTGGCAGCTCATTCCATACATGCACTCACCCTCTGTGTGAAAAAGTTCCCTTAGGTCTCTTTTAAATCTTCCCCCTCTCACCTTAAACTTTCTAGTTTTGGACTCCCCAAGGCAAAGAGCTTGGCTATTTACCCTATCCAGGCCCTTCATGATGTTATAAATCTCTATAAGGTCATTAATTTAAATTTCACTAATTGTGGTGATGGGACCTGAACACACATTCCCAGAAGCAGCCTGGGCCTCTGCATTGCTAGTTGAGTGATTTAACCATGATACACCTGCCTCAGTTAAGGACAGTTGATTAATTCACTGATATCAGAGCCGATGAGGTGTCTGGGAATGCTTCTTTGTTTGACATTGAATAGTCAGCGTTGAACCAAACACAGACTTACTTGATGCCAGGGACCTCGCAGGATCTGGGCCGTGACGTCACACTCTGTACCTGTGGATCAGCAGAGTTCAATCAATGTGCTTATCACAGCTCCAAGCTGTAAGTTTCACAGTTCTGTCCTTTATCACAGGCAGTGCGTCAACACTGACATACTTACTTTCCTTGTATCCCAGAGAGCTTTGGGCAGCAGCGTATCCTCATCGTGGATATTGTCACGTGGTGGAACAGAGAATGGGAAACCTGGAGTAAAAGAAAAACGAAAAGTAATCGCAGAGAGTCAGGCAGGAACAAACAGAAGTGGACGTCACAAGTGAAAATCCATCCAATGCCACAGAGATCGTGCAGGGAGAGCCTCAGGCCGTGCCTCAGGCCGTACAGGCCGAGGCACAGGGAGAGCCTCAGGCCGTACAGGCCGAGGCACAGGGAGAGCCTCAGGCCGTACAGGGAGAGCCTCAGTCCGAGGCACAGGGAGAGCCTCAGTTCGTACAGGCCGAGGCACATGCGGTTGTGTCTGTAAAAACTGCTTCTGGTTTGCAGGATGTGCATGCAGAATCCAAAGTGTACTCTAGAGCAAGGACCAGGTCCCTCCGTTTTTGACAAACTCACCTTTTCCAAGGGTGTCTAATTCCCCATCCATTAAACCTGCTGAATAAACAAAGCAGAAGTTAGAATGATCCAGATTTATTGCAGCATAGAACACAGGAGGAGTAGAGGGTCATTTTAATCAAAACCCACATTCTTGTTCAATTGCTGATTAGCTCAAAAACCAAATGGCTTACTCCTGCTGTTAAATCATTGTTCAGATCTATCTGCCCTCAGTGTTTGATGGGGAGTGTGTTGAGGAAGCCTTACCCTATATCTAATCCCTTGTTGTCCCTGTCTTGAGGAGTGTTTGATGGGGGACAGTGTAGAGAGAGCTTTACTCTGTGTCTAACCCTGTGCTGTCCCTGTCCTGGGAACATTTGATGGGGACAGAGTAGAGTTAGCTTCACTCAGTGCTATAGCTGATTTTGAAGTTGGACAGAGGCACATACTCAGACTTGTGTACAGTCAATTACTAGATTTCAGGAGATTGTTCCTGTATCCTCCACAAGTGAACCTTTGCTTTGAGTTTGATGCAAAAGATTCTGAAAGCTGTCTTGACAGCAGCAGATTTGAGGAATGGGAGTGAGATTAGTGTCAGTGTGTGTTTGTTTGTAACCCTGGTCCCTGGAGGGAAAGTCAGTCACATTACACCATGCAGCTTCCCCCGCCCACACCAACAGTTCAGTCTGCAGCGAGAGGCAGCTCTATGTACTGCGCACCCCAGTCAGTGGTTGAACAAACAGAGTTTGAACACACACCCACTTGCAGTTGGAGAGCTCTAGTTAATGAGACATACCGCTTCTCTTGGTGGGGCTAAGCACGGCCTGGCCGGGGCTGGCGAATGGACTGGCTGCATTCGGATTATTCACACTCGTGTGCAGCGCTGAGTCCGAGTTGGTTCTGCAAGGAGAAGAAATGTCAAACCCTGACTGCATCCCCAACGTCGCACGAGACAGAGAGAGAGGTGGTGGTGGTGGTGGTGGTGGGGGGGGTGGGGGGGGGGGGGGGGGGGGGGAGGGGGGGAGAGGGGGGGGGGGGGGGGAGAGAGAGAAAGAGAGGGGGGAGAGGGAGAGAGAGAAAGAAAGGGAGATGGGGGGGAGAGAGCGAGAGCGGGCAGGCGGGAGAGCAAGAGAGCAGGAGAGAGAGCGAGAGCGAGAGCGAGAGCGAGACATGGTGATCGCTGCAACAAGGCTATCCCCAGGTGTGAAATTGGAAAACCAGCGGGAAAAACAGGGAATGAGGGCCACAGTGGATGGAGGAGGCAGGAGGTGGCTGACAGGAGAGAAGGGAAATGGGAAGAGGGGTGGTCTGAGAGAGGAAGAGGGATGTGGGGGGAGGGCATGTCTGAGGGAGGGGAGAGGGATCTGGG
>NC_063377.1:10042944-10045281 GCF_021869965.1 Rhincodon typus
CCGGTACCCGCCGGTATTGACGTGGCGTCCCCCGGTACCCGCCGGTACATGCCTTCTGACTCAAGGGAGCTAAATGATTGTTTAAACCACATAGCACTGTCTCTACCCTACTTCCACACACAACACTACATGGTACTACAACACCTTAACACTCTCTGCAAACCTCTTTGCCATGTCGGATGACAGCTGATTGAGGGAAAGAAAAAGTTCAACATGACATTACAGAGTTTATGAACATTCAGCTCTAGCACTGAGTGCCTAACTTCCAGCTTTACTTCACCCAATGTAGCAAAGACATTGCTGTCTCCTGGCACCATACCCTAGGTTCACTGTATAAGTCCGACAGCTCCCTCCAATGTTCAAGTGGCGTCAATGCAGTGATCACCAAGCCACACAATGGAGCCAAACAGCAGTGTGGTTAAAGGCTCACCTGGTTAAGAAGGGGGGTGATAGCATCATCGCTGCGATCCAGGATGAGAAGCAGGGGTGGCACCTCAGTCCTACGGAAGTCGAACAGTTCATACTCTTTGGTGATGATTTGCTGCCATTGGAACAGATGAAATGTAAGCAATGGTAAAGTCACCATAGTCCCAGAGGACCACAGAGCTACGCTCTCATTCAAAATACACTATTGGTGGTGGTTTAACCTAAGGGTGCCCAGGTCTCAGGCAAGAGGTGAGGTTGAGAAGATAACCTGGATGGCTGGTGCAGAGCAATGTCAATAGTGATACTTTTAATAGTAATCCAAAGTGAACAAGCACAAATAAACAACCATTCTTCAACCATTCACAATCATCTTAACACACAACAGTCTGCAATGTGGACCCTTTATTGCTTAAAAACATCTGTGCTTACTGAAGGAGGGACATGGGTGGGAATCAAAACAGCCATTACTGGTATCAAATAAGCTCAGGCAAAGGACAGCATGGTTAGATAGAGTAAATCAACCATTACACTACTACAGAAATTACTTCAGATGCTGAAGATTTATGGGCGGCATGGCGGCTGAGTGGTTAGCACTGCTGCCTCACAGCGCCAGGGACCTCGGTTCGATTCCACCCTCGGGCGACTGTCTGTGTGGAGTTTGCACATTCTCCCCGTGCCTGCATGGGTTTCCTCTGGGTGCTCCGGTTTCCCTCCCACAGTCTAATGATGTGCAGGTTAGGGTGGATCGGTCATGCTAAATTGCCCCGTAGTGTGCCGGAATGTGCACTGTTATTTGGGTTAAGCCATGGGCAATGCAGGGTTACAGGGATGGGGTAAGGGGGTTGGGTCTGGGTGGAATACTCTTTGGAGGATCAGTGTGGACTCGATGGGTTGAATGGCCTACTTCTACACTGTAGGGATTCTATTATTCCACAGGAGGGAGGTGTTACCTGGATGGGAATGGAGCAGTGTTCCACAGTACACCTTTGCTGTCTCGGAGCACAAGACCCCAAAACATCAGCTCATGGCTCTGCTTGGGGTCCCAAGCCCAGCTTTTGGAGTGCCCTGGTCTATGCACTAAATCCAGCAAGTTCCACTTGTTCACTTCACTGATTGGAACTTTGAAAACAGTCCTCTTTTGCATTATGAGCAGTCAGATGCACTCTATTTACAGCAACCACTGATAAATGATGGCTCCAATCAGACCCTAACCCTACCCAGCTGAGATCCATAGATCAGGTCTCACAAACTAAACCCACAGGATGCCTCACCTGAGAAATAAAAATCATTTGCTGACATGATTTGTAGAATCATAGAATCCCTACAGTGTAGAAGTAGGCCATTCAGCCCATCAAGTTTACACCGATCCTCCGAAGAGTATCCCACACAAACCCCAGCCCCCCTCACCCCATCCCTGTAACCCTGCATTCCCATGGCTTAACCCAAATAACCTGCACTTCTCCCCTCTGCCTACCCATCCCCAGCTCCCAAGATTCTCCCTGAGGGCTCACAGTAATTGTCAAACCTTGAAATGGGGTCATGGTGGCAAACAGTTTTCAACGCTCTGTTGTGCAGACTATGGACACTCACTGTCTTCACTACCACTTCAGCTTTAAACCATATAGCACTGTCTCTGCCCAATTTGCACACACAACCATCTACAGACAAGGGTCTAGGCCCGAAACATCAGCCTCCCTGCTCCTATGATGCTGCTTGGGCTGCTGTGTTCATCCAGCCCTGCACCTTGTTGTCTCGGATTCTGCAGCATCTGCAGTTCCTACTATCTCTGATCCACTTTCCAGCCTGTAGCCTTCAATGTTCTGACATTTCAACTGCTCATTCATGGGCTTTTTAAAGGTTGTGAGGATTCCTGTCTCTGCCACCCTCCCAGGCATTGCATTCCAGATTACC
>NC_063377.1:10045381-10050858 GCF_021869965.1 Rhincodon typus
CTGCCTGGCTTGCTGTGTTCTTCCAGCCTCCTGTTTGTCTACCTTGGATTCCAGCATCCAGTTTTGTCTCCAATAAGGCTGCATTAATTGATTCACATTCACAATTAATAATACAGCAGTAGAAATGTTTATTCCTCTAAAAAACCTCCAAACACACAAAATCTCACACACTTCTCAGAGAAAACAAAACAGATTTCTCAGCAGAATTTTTTTTTGTTTCAGAAAGCTAATCACTTGGGTTATTCTTGAAAGCAAAATGACAATGTGTAGGATGATCCAGAGTCTGTGACACTGATATTCTGGCACATGTGGTCATGCCACTAAACATGCACAGTTGTCTCTGCACACTTTTTCAAAGAACAAATAGGAGTCTCCCTGAACCGATACAGAAGGTTTGCTTTTCAGAAATGGGAGATAGCTTGGATAGCCTGTTCATAGCAAGCTTTCCTCCAATTCAAACGCAAAATCAATACATACTCCACATGCCGAACCTTAAGTCCTCCACACAACATTAAATGTAAAGCATCTTCATAAAAACTCCCAAGGCATGTTCTGCACAGGTTACACACAGCAAGGTTCCTTCTACAGTACACTCCAAACCTCAGAAAAGATTGTTGGTAATAACGATGGCACACACAGAGTCACATCTGAACAGTTCATCGTAAGCCCAAACCAACCATTGCACATTGCTGCTTTCTGTCTCAAGGGAAGGCTAAGGTGGTAGGAGTCATCGCCCAGGCCCCCACACTCTCAGTCTTGGCATTTAACTGACTAGACCATCACTGGAACCTAACGTGGACTGAAATTAGCAGTGGTAGAATCTTCGCTGGAAAGTGTTGAGGCCACATATCATTTGGCACCAATATCATACACACCACTGTTCAAATAAATAATAATTCCAGGGTAGGGAAACACCCACTGATCAGAAATCCAGCAAGGGGAAGCTCACTCACACACTGCCCACACCTGGGACAACTACAGCAAGGGGGGAATCTCACCCATTTAATCCACAGCAGGAACAAAGCCAGTGATAGAAATCTCAATCCCACACTGTACACATCTGGAACAAATCCAGAGAGGAATCTCACTTCTATGCTGTACGCATCTGGAACAAGCCCAGGGGAATATCATGTCCACGCTGCCCACATCTGGAACAAATCCAAGCAGATGATCTCACTCATACACCGTCATATCTGGAACAATTGCAATGAGGAGGCTTTCGTTCCCACGATGTCCACATCTGGACTATCGTTAGCAAGATGGAATCTCACTCGCTTACTCTCCACATCTGGAACAAAACCAGTGACAGGAATCTCTCTCCCATGTTGTCCACATCTGGAACAAAACCAGAGATGGAAATCTCATACATGCACTGCCCACATCTAGAACTCCAGAGATGGTCTTCTCACTTGCAGTCATTGTTCACATTTATAGTACGTAGAAGTTGTATCAGAGCCACTGTCTCCTCACCTGAGCACAACCAGTGAGATTGAGGGAAAACACATGTGGACTCACAGCAATGAAATCTCCATAAAATTCCTAAAATAGAATCAGAGCAAAGTGAATGACAGAGAGAAATCAGACTTCTCCTTTGTTTAAACTATTCAAATACATCAGATAAGTAGAGTTGTGCAGATGGTGGAAGTCACCAGGTTCTGATGGAGGTCACAGTGCTAAACATTAACATTAACAGTGCTCCTCCATACAAATGCTGCCAAAACCCGCTGAGTATTTTCCCACAAATTTTCTCCCACAAATCCACAAAAGTGTGTCAACCATTTACTGGTATAGAGGAAACTCCGGCCCAGCTATAGGAAGAGCAGTATGGTTAAAGAGGACTGAAACCCAGATACAGGTGTTTAAAAGGAGCATGGACCCAATTACAGAAAGCTACAAAGGGACCCCAGTTAACGGAGGTGTCCCCACCCCACCCCACCATGCTAAGTTCACCTCAATAATTAAAGGGGAAATTGGTCCAGTTCCAGCAGGGTGGGTCCTTTAACTCATCTGATTGACAATCCACCTACTCTGGAAACAGAACTGACAGCCGCTCACCTGAACTTCAGAAACAACTTCTTGCTCATCGGCCTCTGCCAGACTCTTGACATCACTCTTACTAATCACGTTGCTGAAATCTGCAGAGAGTTAGAGACACATTAAGGTAAACTCATAGCCACCTACTGAAATTCAAAGAATTCCAGGGACCAGAAGCTGCAACATGAAGACTTGGCCATGATCCCATACAGATCAATCTCTCACTCAGCAGCAAGGGTCCTGGGATCCATTCCCCGATCTGTGCCCTGACAGAGGTCACTGGGATCCTTTATGATTGACGGCCCTCCTTGATCTCAGGATACTAAGGACCAACTGTAACCTCCAGCTGAGGTCAGCAATCCTGCAGAGTGAACCTAGGTCCCATGCTGCTGCGCGTGGCCTAGTGACTCATATCCCTTTGAACACTGAGCAATCTGGATAGCAGCTCCAATCTCAGAATTCAAATCAGCAATGTGACAGTCAAAGTACTCACAAAGAAAAAATAGGCCGTACTTGGGTCTGCGCAGCTCCTGGATCAGAAATTCGACGTTCTCCTAGAACATGGAAATGGACAATTACAGAAGGAAATGTGACAGTTTGAACTCCATTGTCATCCTGTTCCCATTTACTTCATTCCCAACCACAACTCAGTGCAGCACCGAAATCCATCCTTCACCAGTCGTCACTCTGATATGACCAAACGACTCAATTGCCAAGCTCCATCATTTCACTTTCCACAGTTCCACACACCTTTCCATTAATGAACATGCTGAAGCCACAACAGACCTTTGCTTCTCCAGCATTTCCCAGCTGAATGAACATCAGGTTCTGAGCGCTGGCCCACATTGCTGATATGAATAGGCCACAGGCAGTAAGTGGGTCACACTTACCTTGGTGGGCCGCAAAAAACAGATGGCTTTTAGGTGCTTCATGGTTTCACGGTTCGTGGACTCGATGCGCTCAAAAAGGTAAACTTCCTTCTGTAGGATCTCAGACTGTGTATATACCATGCTAATGATGCTGGTCTGTAAAAGCAAGCACATATTTCACACAGGCCATTCAACTTCGCAGTGAAATTCAACATCCTGTCAGCACAGGGTTAGACACAGAGGAAACCTCTCTACTCTTCCAAACTGAAAGTAAAGTTCACTTTATCTATCCCCATCGTCCCAGGACATGTAAAGCATGCGGTTAGATACGCAGTAAAGTTCCATCTACTCTTTTGAACTCGAAGCAAAGCTCCCTCGACACTAGTCCCATTAAACACTCCCAGGACAGGTACCGCACAGGGTTAGATACAGAGTAAAGTCCTTTATGCACTCTCCCCAGGTACACGATGGAATGAGACGAACAGGAGGCTGGAAGAACACAGCAAGCCAGTTAGCATCTGGAGGAAAGGAGAAGTCCATGTTTCGGGTATTACTTTTGTTCAGGATTGGATGTGGGGGTTGGGGGAGCTGCAGGTAAAGAGAGTGGGAGGAGGGGTTGTAGCGGAATGGTGGTGATAGGTGAACACTGGTAGTAAGCATGACCTGGTTGATCAATGGGAGGGATGAATCTGGTTGGTGGCTAGAAGGGAAGGTCTGAAGGTGGAATGGAAGGGAAGAGGTGGGGCTGGCAAGGAAGATGAGGGGTGGGTGGAAAGATTATTTGAAACTGGAGAACTCAATGTTGAGTCCTCCGGGCTGTAGGGTGCCCAGGCGGAAGGTAAAGTGTTGTTCTTCAAATCTGCATTCTGAGTCACTGCGACACTGGAGGAGGTTGAGGACGGACATGTCGGGAGGGATGGGAGTTAACATGGGTGGTTACTGGGAGGTTAGGCTGTCCATCACGGGCCAGGCAAAGATGCTTGGTGAAACAATTACCTAGTGTACGTTTGGTCTCACCGATGTAGAGAAGTCCACATCGGGAGCACTGGACACAATAGACTAGGTTGGAGGAGATGCAGGTGAAGCTCTGTGTCATCTGGAAGGGCTGTTTAGGGCTCTGGATGGAGGTGAGGGAGGTGGTTGTGTGGGCGGGTGTTGCATCTTTTACAGTTACAGGGGAAGGTACCAGGCGCACCAACCACTCCAACCTTCCCCTGTAACCGTAAAAGATCCAACACCTGCCCACATATCACCTCCCTCACCTCCATGCAGGGCACTAAACAGTCCTTCCAAGTGAGATAGAGCTTCACCTGCATCTCCTCCACCTAGTCTACTGCATGTAGATGTGGTCTTCTCTACATCAGTGAGACCAAACGTACACTAGGTAATCATTTCACCGAGCATCTTCGCCTGGCCCAAAACAGATAGCCTAACCTCCCAGTAACCACCCATGTGAACTCCCATCCCTCCCGACATGTCCGTCCTCAACCTCCTCCAGTGTCGCACCCTACAGCCCGGAGGACTCAACGTTGAGTTCTCTAATTTCAATAAACTTCCCACCCATTGCCCGGCTCCCTTTCCAGTCCCACCTCCTCCCTTCCATTCCACCTTCTGACCTTCCCTTCCAGCCACCAACAGGAATCATCCCTCCCACTGACCAACCAGTTCGTACCTACCACCAGTGCCCGCCTATCACCACCATTCCGCCCGCTCTCTTTATCTGCAGCTCCCCCAACCCCCATATCCAGTCCTGAAGAAGGGTAATACCTGAAATGTTCACTTCTCCTTTTCTCCAGATGCACACTGGCTTGCTGTGTTCTTCCAGACTCCTGATGGTCTACCTTGGATTCCAGCATCTGCAGGTTTTTTATCTGTCTCTAACAGAATGGAGTTAGATGGACAGTGAGTGACAGTAACTCTCCCCAGGTACAGTACGGGGTTAGATGGACAGTGAGTGAGGGTCACTCTCCCCAGGTACAGTATGGAGTTAGATGGACAGTGACTGATGGTCACTCTCCCCAGGTACAGTACGGGGTTAGATGGACAGTGACTGACGGTCACTCTCCCCAGGTACAGTACGGGGTTAGATGGACAGTGACTGACGGTCACTCTCCCCAGGTACAGTACAGGGTTAGAGGGACAGTGACTGACGGTCAATCTCTCCAGGTACAGTATGGAGTTAAATGGACAGTGACTGATGGTCACCCTCCCCAGGTACAATATGGAGTTAAATGGACAGAGTGATAGTCCATCCTTACTCTCCCCAGGTACAGTACGGAGTTAAATGGATAGTGAGTGAGGGTCACGCTCCCCAGGTACATTGTGGAGTTAAATGGACAGAGTGATAGTCCCTCCTTACTCTCCCTAGGTACAGTACGGGGTTAGATGGACAGAGTGATGGTCACTCTCCCCAGGTACAGTACAGAGTTAAATGGACAGTGAGTGAGGGTCACCCTCCCCAGGTACAGTACGGAGTTAAGTGGACAGTGAGTGAGGGTCACTCTCCCCAGGTACAGTACGGGGTTAGATGGACAGAGTGATAGTCCCTCCTTACTCTCCCCAGGTACAGTACGG
>NC_063377.1:10050868-10058784 GCF_021869965.1 Rhincodon typus
ATGGACAGAGTGATAGTCCCTCCTTACTCTCCCCAGGTACAGTACGGGGTTAGATGGACAGAGTGATAGTCCCTCCTTACTCTCCCCAGGAAAGGCCTCCCCCGGTTCTCACCGTCTCCTTGTCCATCAGCAGCACCTTCATGCCAGGCCCGCTCTCCTCGATCATTTTGGAAATATACTGCTTTACTGCCAGGACCACATTCATGGCTGCAGCTGACTTCCAGGAGACAGTTCCCGAGCTCCGCGCTGACCCACAGGTAGATGCTGCGGCGGTGTGTAGTCTCCGACCTCTCCTAACCCCACCCGCAGCTGCAGCGGTGTGTCCGGGGGAACTACAACTCCCGGCGTGCCCCGCTGGCCGACGCCGACTTCCGGTTATGTTTGTCAACATTGCAGGCGCAATGTGGGTTTATTGGTTGACGTTGCTCATTCCTCATACACGCAGTCGGCTGTGTTTTAGGGTTTGTGTTTCAGAGGATAAAGTGAATGTCCCAATAAAAAAGAACAAGAATGCAAACATTTTTTCTCACTCAAAACCAGAATTGTGCAGATGCTGGAAATATGGCCAGGTCGTAGTTTGCATTGAATTTGCAGCACAGCAAAAGGCTATTCAGCCCATCCAGTGTTTGCCAATATTTGAAACCTCCTCCTAGCCCATCAGCAGCACCTGTTCCATTCTCCCTGATGTGTTCATCCCGCTTCCATACTGCCTCACTGTCATCTGGATGAAAACCTCTTTCATTTAATTTCCTCTTTAATTGTAACATCACTGCAACCAATCTTGGAGACAAGTGCACTGTCACTCTCGTCCCATTACTTGATGGGCCACGTAAAATAAATATCCTCTTTCCTGTTACCAAAGTCACCGAGCAAATCAAAGTAAAATACTGCGAATGCTGAAAATCTGAAATAAAAACAGCATTTGCTGGAGAAACTCAGCAGATCTGGAAGCATCTGTGGAGACAGAAAGAGACTATAGAAAGCATCCTATCCAGACACATCGTGGGTGGTATGGCAACTGCTCTCCCAAGATCACAAGAAACTCCAGACAGTCATGAACACAACGCAGTCCATCACGCAAACCACACCTCCATCAATTGACTCCATCTATACTCTTGTTGCCTTGGGAAAACAACCAACATAGTCAAAGACCCCACCTACCCCAGTTATACTCTCTTTCGCCCTCTTCTGTCTGGCAGAAGATATAAAAGTTTGAATACACATACAAACAGATTCAAAAACAGATTCAAGAACAGCTTCTTCCCCACTGTTATCGGACTTTTGAATGGACCTGTCAAATGTTAATGTGGATCAATCTCTCTGCAACTTTTCTGCGGCTGAAACACTGTATTCTGCACTCTGTTCTGCTACCTGATGCAGTTTGTATGGCATGATCTGCCAGTAGGGCACAAAAAACAACACATTTCACTGTATCTCACTACATGTGACAACAATAAATCAGTCAAATCAAATAAAAAGAGTTATCATCTGGTATGATTCTTCTTCAGTGTTCTAGCCCTCACTATTCTGAAAAAGAGTCGTATTTGAATTAAAACATTTAACTCTGTCC
Source organism: Rhincodon typus (assembly GCF_021869965.1). Taxonomy (NCBI): domain Eukaryota; kingdom Metazoa; phylum Chordata; class Chondrichthyes; order Orectolobiformes; family Rhincodontidae; genus Rhincodon; species Rhincodon typus. The sequence goes on from NC_063377.1 coordinate 10,052,439, forward strand.
CTCCACAGATGCTACTAGACCTGCTGAGTTTCTGCAGCAATCGCTGTTTTCCTTTCACTAATTAAATACTTTATCGGCTTTTAAACAGCAAGATTTGCCAAGTACGTTTTTTAATGTGCTCAACTATGGGTTTATCACCAAAACAAAGTTTGATAAATAAATAAGTTAAGAAGAAACGTTTATCCCTTTAAGTATCTCCAAAATATACACAAACACTAAATAAAAAGCAAAAGAACTGCAGATGCTGTAAATCAGAAACAGAAACAGAAGTTGCTGGAGCAGCTCAGCAGGTTCGGGAGCATCTGTGAAGAGAAATCAAAGTTAACATTTCGAGTTCAGTGACCCTTCCTCAGAACTGAGGGTAGCTAGGAAAATATCGGTTTATATGCAGAAGATAAGGTGGAGGGAGGGGATAAGGCGTAAGCAATAGCTGGAGATTGAGCCCAAAGAGGGAGAAGACCAGTTGGATAGACGAAGGAACAGATAACGATCTAGCTAGGAGAATGAATAACTGTTAGTGGCTAACAATAGGTAGTGTGTAATGGCAGACTATGTGATAACAAGGCCTAGTGTGTGGGGTTAGGGGCTAGGACATGAGAGAGTTTAGGCCCTAAAATTATTGAACTCAGTATTGAGTCCAGAGGGCTGCAGGGTCCCCAAGCGGAAAATGACGTGCTGTTCTTCGCTGGAGATCTGCAGCAAGCCTGAGTCAGAGATATTGGCCAGGGGACAGGGTGGTGTGTTAAAGTGGCAGGCAACTGGAAGTTCAGGATCATTTCTGCGGGCAGAACATAAGTGTTCTGCAAAGTGGTCACTCAGTCTACGTTCATTTCCCCGAGGTAGAGGAGACCACATTGTGAGCAGCGAATACAGTAGACTAGATTGTGAGAAGTGCAGGTAAAGAGCTGTTTTACCTAAAGGTATGTTTGGGCCCTGGATATTGGGCAGGGAGGAGGTAAATGGGCAGGTGTTACACCTTCAGCAATTGTAGGGGAAGGTGCCATAGCGCTGTGGGGAGTTCTTGGGAGTCAAGGAAGAGTGAGTCAGGGTGTCCCGAAGGGAATGGTCCCTGTGGAAGGCAGACAAGGGAGGGAAGGGGAATATGTGTCTGGTGGTGGTATCTCACTGGAGCTGGCTTAAATGGTGACTGATGATCTTCTGGATGTGGATGCTGGTAGGATGGTAGGGAAGTACAAGGAGAACCCCATCATTGTTACGATCGGGAAGTGGGGGCTGAGGCGGAAGTGGGGGAGATGGGTCAGACCCGGTTGAGAGCTGTGTCAACAATGGTGCTGGAGAATCCTCAGTTGAGGAAGAAGGTGGACATTTTGGAGGCTCATTGTCGAAGGTGGCTTCATCGGAACATATACGCAGAGACGGAGATACTAGGAGAATGGAATGAAGTCAAACACACACAAACACTGTTCAGGAAAAGAGAGAACAAAAAATATCTTTGCAGAAATTAGCCTTCTGGAAGAAAAGGAACTACTTTGACCAATAGGTTATTCATGTTGTCAGGGCTGGAGTGATTCAACTCTGATGATAGACACGGTAGGGTGGAGTTGTTTTCCTTAGAGCAGAGAAGACTGAGGGGTATCTGATTGAGGTGTACAAAGTTATAAGGGATATACACAAGGTAGATATGGAAAAATGTTTCCCCTTATATTGACCTTAGGGGTCAATAATCAGGGAACAAACTTTTAAGATAACATTTTGGAGGTTTGGAGGGAATTTGAGGAAAATTATTTTCATCCAGAGTGTGGTTATCTTACAACTGTGTCCCCTGGTTATTGACTCCCTTACTAAGGGGAATGTTTTCTCTCTGTCTACCTTGTGTATTCCCCTCATAACTTTGTACACCTCAATCAGAAAGTAGCAGGAGTCTGGAATTCACTGCCTAAAAGGGTGGTAGAGACAAGTACCCTCAAGACATTTAAGTATTTAGATGAGCACTTGATATGACACAGCATAAAGGGCTGGAAAATGGGATTAGAATAGATGAATGCTTGATGACCAGCATGGACACAGAGGGCCCCTTTCCATGCTGTAATATCCTATGACTCAGTGACTCAAATGATAGTGTGTAGGATGATCTGGAGTCTGTTGCTCTGATGTTCTGGCACATGTGGTCAAGTCACTAATCATACACAGGTGTCTCTGAAGTCTTTCAGACACGCTTGTTCAGCAAACACAACCTTGAGATGTTTCCTCAATCAATCTTCCAAAAGAACAAACAGGTTTCCCCTGAAATGATGTACATTGTTTTCTTTTCGGAATTAGAATGCATTTTGGCAGGAAGAATAGAGGAACTGAATATTATTTAAGTTTAAAAGGACTGCAGTAAACTACAGCACAGAGGGAATTAGGAAATGTCATGCATAAATCTCAAAGAGCTGGCTTAGAAGTTCTGCATATGAGAAGGAAAGTAAATGGAATGTTAATCTTTATTTCAAAGGGAGTTGAGTATAAATGTAGAGAAGTCTAGAGCAGTTTTCGCAAAAATTATACAAGGCACTAGTTAAACCACAGTGAACAGTTTTGGCCCCCTAACTGAGGAAATATAAATTGGCATTGGAGATAGTACAGAAAAAGTTCATGAGGCTGATCCCAGGTATGGAGGGACTGACTTATGAGGTGACATTGAGTAGGAGTTTAGAAGAATGAGAGGCGACCTTATTAAAACATAAAAGACTCTTAGGGAACACAGTGTGGAGCTGGAGGAACACAGCAGGCCAGGCAGCATCAGAGGAGCAGGAAAGTTGACGTTTCAGGTTGGGACTCTTCTGCAGTTCTTGCTATCTCAAGGACTCTTAGGGGACATGACAGGTTAAATGCAGAGAGGTTGTTTCCCCCTGTGGGAGAGTCCATAAAAATGCAGCATAATCTCAGAATATGGGATCATGCTTTTAAAATAGAGATGAAGAGAAAATTCTTCTCAGTAAATTTGTGTAATTCTTTATCACAGAATGCTGGCAAGTCTGGGTTGTTAAGTATATTCAAGGTTGAGATAGATTTTTAATCAGTAAGGGAATAAAGGGTTATGGGGAAAAGGCAGGAAAGTGGAGTTGAGGATGATCAGATCAGCCATGATCTCATTGAATGGCAGAGCAGACACGATGGGCTGAATGGCTGACTGCTACTCCTATGTCATATGGTCTTTCGGAGAGATCAACTGGGCAGCCTCTTCTGAGCAAGGTTTACACCAATTCAGTTTGCTCTTTGCAACTTACCCAGATAAAACAAGAACCTTTCCAAGGCAGTCAGTGTTCAACACAGGATCTACTGCAAAACAAGTAGTTAGCACCAGTCATTTGATCCTCAGGAAACCTTGTTGAAAAAATATCCACGTTTCCACATGACTTTCAGTGACCCCTTGAAAAAAATTCCCAGTATCTCCACAAAACATGATTTTTTTGTTTTAATAACGCTTCAAAACAATGTTAAATATAAACTGTCTCTGTAACATTGTAGTATAACCTCTAAATTTGGACATCCCTATGAGTGGACACATCTTCTCCATCTATCTTGTCAAACCCTCTCATCGATTTGAAGGCTTCCATCAGGTTAAAATGCAGCCTTTTTTCTGAGGCAAAGAACTTCAGTCTGTTAATATTTCATTGTAGATCTATTCTCCCTTTTTGGTCATGTCCTTGTAATTTTGTTTTGTACTTTCACCACTGTCTCTATATCTGTTATATAGTGTGGAGAATCGAACTGTGTGGAGTACTCCTAGGGCTATCTAACCATGCTTCAATATATAAACTCTCTGCCTTTCAGTTCTTTCCCTCCAGCATTGAACCCTGGTTATTTTTGTTTTGTTGATAGTCTTGACAACCTGCATCATTACTTTAATTGTTATTGGATCTGGCTCAATTGCTGTAATTTCTGAATCATTCAGTTGTGGGTTCAAGCCCCATTCCAGGATTTCAGTTTATGACCTAGGCTGACAATTCATTGCCTGTCAAGTGGCATGAAGAGTCCATCACTACATTTGAAGAAAAACAGAAAGCTTTCTTTTGGAGTTTTCTCGCAGAACAAACAGCAGCTAAACTGTTTAAATATGCAGTTAACTCCCTAATGATTGCAGCAATCTGCTATAGGCAAATTGACTAATATATTCACTTACACAGCAGCATTTTAAGGATCATTCATTGACTGTGAAGCACTTCGGAACCTGAAACACAATTCATCAAATGAAAGTTTATTCTTCACCATTACAAAGCAGTGTTCCAATAGGTTTATTGCTGGGGAAATAATCCAGAAGTTGTCAGCCCCATTGAATTCAATAAACATTGAATCTAATAAACCCACAACATACAAAAATGAAAAACCACTCGATTAATTAAAAATCCAAAATACTTTGTTAACCTTCTCCAGGAAAGGGAAACTGCCACGATCCTATTGATTACTTATGTCAACCTTAAACACTGAGAGCATAGGTTTAGGTGAGAGGGGAGAGGTACAAGAGGTTTCAGAGGGACAATTTTTTCATGCAGAGGATGGTGAGTGTCTGAGACAGGCTCCCAGAGGTAGTGGTGGATTTTGTCATTTAAGAAACATTTAGGCACGTACATGGATGGGAAAGGAATGGGGGGATATGGACGAAATGCAGGCAAATGGGACTAGATTAATTGTGAAAACTGGATGGCATGGCAGGTTGGGCCATATGGCCTGTTTCCGTGCTGTGGATCTCTATGACTAACTTCTGAGGTTTTCTCGCCATAAATAACTCCTAGCTTGCTGTGTGCCTTTAATACTTTCTGAATCCACGCCCTGTGGTTACTTTTGGAGTAATCAAGATCCAGCAATTAAATGGTCTTGTCACTGCTGCTCAGCACAGTCAGTTGTTTCAATGCACACCACCCTTAAATTATATTCCAGCAGCAGTACAAGTGCAGTATTCAGCACTAAGCAAGGCCTGTGCTGTACAACCAGGGCTGCTAAGTGCACAATTCAACAGGAAAATCGGGGCTTACCATTGTTATTTGCATTCTGAGAACAAATTTAAAAAAGAATTAGTTTAAAACCTGAGAGGAAATGAGAAGTGATTTTTATTTTACCAAGCAAGATATGATCTGCAATGTGCTGCCAAGAGGAGTGGTGGGAGAAAATTCAACAGCGACTTTTAGAAGAGAATTGAATAAATGTGTAAACAGGAAAAAATTACAGTGATACAGAGAAAGGCCACAGGGGAACTAGAGTTGAGCTATGAGTAGCTCACCAGCTTGTGAGCTGCAAGGTACTAAGTTCAAATCCCACTTCTGGTCCTATTGATCATGAGGAACTCAGCCACACACGTGTTTTTTAGTACCATGCCAGGTAGATGGTGAGGAGATGTTGACAGGACTAGTGACTGGAAATGAATATACCTACTTGACATGGAGCTGATTAACTTGCTTTGCAGTGACCCTATATAATCTGGGACAAGCTGAAAGAGGAAACAACTAAACAGCACATCAATAATCCGAAGTGGGATTAATTGGCTGGATCTGACAAGGAGCCAGCACAGGCAAAACGAGTGCTCTGTGCTGCGAGGCATAATGAAAATTATAGGAATTAAACATAAAAGTAAAGTTTTAATGTTCCAGTTATTGATGGGCATAGGTGAGACCACATCTCGAATACTGGTCTCCCTATGTAAACAATGATGTTGGGGTACAGGATATGAGAGCATGTTGGAAAGAAGTGGCGTGTTACCACAGAAGGTTTGAAGAGTATTGGAGTGAGTTGATTGAAGTGCGTTAGATCCTGAATTATCTTGACAAGGTAGAGGTTGGAAGAGTGGACGGAGAATAGATGGGAGCACAGGGATTCAAGACACAAGCCTTGATGAACTTCTTGAATCTAGAAGGGGCTGGAGGGGCCAAATGGTCGGTGAACCTGACCTGGCCTGCTGACGTCATGGGGGTGGCGGCGCGGTGACGTCAGCCGCTCGGAGCGCAACCGAACCTGGCGCGCGCGGCCCCGCCCTCTCCACCGTCCCGCGCGTGCCCATTGGTCAGAGCGCCCCGCAAACCGGGTAACCAGGGCAACGCGACGGCTCATTGGCCGAGCGGCCTGTTCGTCCCGCGGCACCTCCAGTTGAGCAGGTTTGGTTGTGCTGGGAGGAGAGAGGTCCGACACAGGACTCACCGCCACCACCGCTAGATATACCGGGGGACACTGGTCCCAAACACTACCCCCTTCCCCAAAACCCTCTCCTTATTTCACCCACACCGACCGGAATGTGGTACTGTCTCCTGTCACCGCGCTAACGGCCCGCCGCAGGTAAGGCTCGGCTTCTCCTTCCACAGGCTGTTGGCTCGGCTAGGCCCCAAGCCTCGGTCTAGAGTTAAGGAGACGAACT
>NC_063377.1:10059284-10085875 GCF_021869965.1 Rhincodon typus
ATGCATCTTTGCCAAGATATCAGGGTGAAACCTGTATGTTCTTCTGGAACAGTGATTGAAAGATCTCCTTAATATTGTACTTCTTCAGCAAGTTACATCTGCCAAGATCACAGATACAACCACGTGATTTAACTACACATGCAAGAACATCCGATCGACAGACCGGAATATTTTATATCATGCCTTTAATTTGCCATCAAGATTAACAATCAATTGCTGGAATATTTGTGGTAAAAGATGAATCTCTACAGAAAGAAGTCAATTTCTCGTCCTTTACTTGAATCATGTGTGCCTTTTTGAATGAGAGGGCATTTAAATAGAAGGGTATTATGAAATGGTATTATGTTTTCATAATAATTGCTGTTCATTGAATAAACCTGCTTGATGCATCTTTTCATTTGGACCTATGGAGGAGTGAGACTGGAGTGACAATGCACTTCTCCCTCCCTGGACGTGGCCTGGGTCCTCCCAGCTTCAACCCTGCAAGGGATGGAATCTGAGATCTTGCTGCTGGTCGAGACTCAGGACCTCACTTGTGGGTTGGGAGAGACAGTGTGTTAAGACATTATGATGCTTGGTTTGACTGTAGAAGATTTTAAAGGGAGATCAATAAACATCTAAGAATATTAAAGGGGAATGGGACTAGATAACTAATAGCATCTGTGTTAGAGATCCGAGGAGAAGCTCTGTCCCACCAATCACTGGTAATTCTACGAGACCCCGACTTCTTGCTTGAAAATCAAAAACACAGCTTTATTCACTTTTCAGTTTATTCCAAAAATAGTGTGATTAAAGAAATGTCCTATGTTCTGTACATTCTAACTAACATACAGCATTCAAAATTTACAGAAAGTCATGTGTGTTACACACTGGACCATTCAAACCTCTCAGAGATAAACAACACTCAGCAGTCTCAGTCATCTCCATGGGGGCTTGGGGGAAAATCAAAACTTCTGGAAGGATCTGGCTGCTCATGTGAGGTTTTAAAAATTATTAACTTTGTACAGTATCAATTTACAATTTTCATCAACAAGGCAACAGGGTTCCAAGGCCCAGGCCTGAATGGTTACTCCTGGCCCCAGAACTTGCTGGGCTGAGACTTCCAACCTGCAGTCGACTGGGGTACAAGTGCCACCAGAACTCCGTGCCCCAGCTTGGTTTCACTAAATATCATCTCTTTCCCATTCCACCCTCAACTCTACCACAAAAATAACATTCAAGGTTTCTAAATGCAAAGGTAGCAATAATAAAGAGAGAGCTCCCATATCAGTGTTGAGCTCTTGTGTTTAATGGTATCTTACTTCCTTTGCTGACCCACTTGTGTATCCTTGCAGATATCTCTCTCTGGAAGGTACACCAGTGCCTGCAGAGCTGGCACCTCTGGGAAGCAAAAGTCAGATAATGCCAAGTGACTACAATGCTGGGGGTAGATCTACAGGTTTTACAATGTGACATGAACCAGGCGTCAATTGCACATCTTCTTCTACCCCCTCAAACAGCTAACCATCAGTTCAATGCCCAAGTCTGTACCTTCCTGACTGGGCACAGACAGCAGCAGTGAGAAATCCGAAGCTGGAGTCAGTGACACCAATTGTTCCCCCTCCTTTTTACACCATCCTTCTCTATCTCACTCCTGAGGACAGTCACAGTGGGGGCAGCATTGGAGATAAAATGAACACTAACTAGTGGAAAAAGTTGTGCTCAATACAAGCTTCTGAATGACCACGTGGCCAGTTGCTCACTCTCTGTGGCATTGAGTAATCCAGTGACAATGGAACCAATGCAGCAGGCTCTATTATAACAACTTACACTTCAAAGCTGAACTTTTCCATTAGGGCCGAGTAAGAGGACAGGGGGGCGGAATAAGGGACAGTGGATTAGGATTAGTGTTATAGGGAAAGTGATGAAGTTGAGACTGAGAAAGCATTCTCTTCACCACCACCCCTCTCTCACAGACAGCCCTGGCATCACAAACCTTCTTCGATCCTGATGCAAAGAAGTGTGACCCATCTTTAATATGGATTTAGGAATGCTGGAGTGCTTTGCAAGCAGAGATGAGAGCTGCAGAGACAATCCTTTAGCTCAGCTGTGACCGAGCAGTGCTCCCTCAGCACTGACCCTCTGACAGTGCTCTAACACTGAACCATGGTAGACACAGTACCTAAAATCTTTTATTGCTGCAAGTTATGTTAAATAAATGGAAAGAAATTTATTTTCTGCTCAATTAACAAACTCTAAACAAAACATTATTCAACGTGGCTAGATCCTGGATGCGATTAGTTAACTTCAGGGAGAAAAGCTAACAGAGCACCTTTTGTTACAATCCCTGGGGATATGTCAGTGATGGGAACTGCTGCAGGAACGGAGCTCCTGACTTGAACAGTAGTTATCAGGTCATAACCCATGATTTAACAGCCAGGTCTGAATGGAGCAGGAATTACAGCACTTTGCAATCTCACTGGCAGAACACGGAGACACAGCAAGGGTGCAGGGAGAGGTCATTTGCACGCACTCACACACACACACACACACACACACACAGAGCGTGTGTGGTGGAAGAGGCCGTGCACACACACACATACAACGAGTGTGGTGGAAGAGGCCGTGCACGCACACGCACGCACACACACACACACACACACACACACACACACAGAGCGAGCGTGGTGGAACACGCCGTGCACACACACAGACAGCAAGTGTAGGGGGGAGGTCTTGCACACAGACACAACCAGTGTGCGAGGACAGGACACACATGCGCACACACACACAGAGCTATGACCCAGAGCTGGGGGAAAGCCTGCACCATTATTATGAGCTGTATGTATGTCCAGATGACCCACAGAGCCATCTGACCAAAGCACAGAGGCTTCTGTACGTCCCTCCATCTGCTACCATGACTTTCTTGTTCAACTCCACTCCAAGCAGATAAGCTCATGGCTGTCAGTGGCTCTGTCTGGAGACCTCAGGCCTTGCTCCCATACAAAGCAGCGACAACGTAGGGACTGCAGTGCTGGAGAACATCAGAGGTTGTGAGACCTCTGTCAGTTTTAGGCCACACTGCGGACGAGCACAGTCTCTCGAAAGCCAGCCAGCTTTTGAAGAGAGGTTCCTCCTGCTTTATGCTGTGGTTCCTCTCCCTCAGGTTCCTGCTGTGGTTCAGGTTAGGGACAGAGGAGAGGAAGTGGGGATTTGTGTCCCTGTGGAGTGTTCTGGAGAGAAGGAATGAAATACTAACAGTTTCTGCCTTGCATGTCACACGTAATGCTCAGTAAACCAAAAATACCAACCAACATCTCTGCAAAATATACGGCTGAGGGGGCTTACTGCAGAAATAAAGGAGGCAAGATCAAAAGAAAAAGTTAACATTTCAAAACTTGTACTTTCGTCTAACGTGGACTCTCCCGGGGCCTGACCTGACTCTGGCCTCTACCCGTGGGATCTTCCTCCTCTGCCCCTTACCTCCAAGGGCAGCCATTATTGCATCTCCCATCTTGTGCTCAGAGCCTGAGCTGCAGGATAAAGTGCTGAGCTCAGAACCTGTGAGACAGGGGCTCCCTGTCCCTCTTTCTCAGCTCCTCCTTGTAGCAACATGAACAGTAGTTCCCCGTCTCCGGGTGCCCATAGAAGTTGCAGTTTGTCTGGCGACAGCGTGTCTGTTGGATGGAGTAGAGGTTCCTGCCTTTGACTGGGTCCTGGGAGCCCTCCGGCCCCAAGCAGTCCGACTGCTCTGTGAAGCCATTGCTGAAGCTGTGGTAGGAGCTGTTGCAGGAGGAGGTGGGGTAATCAGGAGGCTCATCTGTCTCTGTTGGGGGCGGGTGGCAGGAGGAGTGGGCAGGGCTGCCCACAGCAGAGTGTCCTTGCCCGCAATGCCTGGGCAGGGTAGCGTAGGAGGGCAGGTTATTGTAGGAGCCACCAGCAACCTGTCGCCTAGTCTCCTTGTAGCTGGGCTGTGGGGAGTTAAACTCCGTCATTACCAGGCTGGGTCGAGGGATGGAAAGAATGCCAGAGAACGGAGGGTCCTGGTAGTTGGGAAATTTTGCTGTGTGGGACTGCGGCCCACTCTGGCTATTGTAGCCCTGAGCTGAGGGGCTATAAGGGTTAACAGGAAGCTCACTGACAGAGTCCTCAACCAGACGCTCCTGCGAGTCAAACCTGGCTTGAGCAGACAGCTCCTGATCAGCCTTCTTGACTGTGCTACTGTTTGACGGCGCTCTCTTATTCGCCTCCTTCTGCTCCTGCTCTGCAAAGTAACGCTCCTCAGCATCGGTCAGATAGCGTTGGATCATCTCCTCCTGGTACGGGTGCCTGTGGCTGGTGGTAAGTAGCCCTGTGAAGATGAACTTGCGTTCTCCCTGCATGGCCGCTCGTAGAATGCTGAGGCTGAGCTTTACGTCATTACTGTACCTGTAAGGGTCAGCAGGCTGTGATTTCGCCAGATTGCTACCCCCTACTCTGTCTCCAGGTGAACTGCTTTCTGTCAGGCCGCCCTCTTTGCCTCCTTTCTGCGACTTCAGAGATCCCTTCTTCCTGGTCTTCTCCAACGTGCCGTTTTGCCCATTCCCTCTGCTGCCCTTACTGTGGATAAAGCCCATGTTCTTCTTCAGCCTGCTGCCCAGACTCTTACCAAAGCTGCCCAGTTTATTCGCCACTGACTCTGCTCTCCTCTTGTCCTTGTCTTTCTTGGTTTTCTCCTTGCTACCGGCCTTGCTACTGTTCCCATTGGAGCTGCTGCACACTGACTCTTTGTCGGATTCTCCAGACTCAGCCACCGACCTGGTATCATCCCCTCCGGAGGCACTGGGAGACTCGGGCTGGGCCAGGGGAGCTTGCTACAACAAAGACCACAACAGTCACAACACAGCAACAACTCTTCCCAGCCCTTCCACTCAATGGAGAGCTTCAACCTGACCAGGACTGACTGGTCGGTTAAGGGGGTGCTCTCGAAACCATCCAAAAGAAGAACGTGAGCTGGAGATCACTTTGGGTCTAAGGGGAGATGGTGACGCAGCAGTAATCCAGAGGTCAGGCCAAATGCTCTGGGAATGTAGAATCAAACAGTGGCCATTGTACCAGGGTCAGCTGCTGCACACTGATACTTTGTCAAACACTCTGGGCCTGGCATCTGACTGGGCATCAGCCCCTCCAGAGGCACAAGGAGACTCGGCTGGGTCACTACAACAGGTGTTTGGTGAAAATATGCCCATTGGAGAAGGTAATCTCCTCAAGCAGTCTGGCCTACATGTGACTCCAGGACCACCCAATGACTACCACTTACAAAAAGCACAGAGAAAGCAATGGGGTGGGATGTGGACCAGATGGGCTGAATGGCCTGTTTACAAGGGGAATTGAACAGTCACAGATATTAGTCTGATAAGGAGTTCCCGAGCACATTCCCTAAAATGGATCTGGTGAAGGGGTCTCCCACTTGCTCACAAATGATAGGCCAAGGTTAAACAGCAGGTCAATCTCATACAGTCAGTGGGGTCAGCAGAGGGACACTTGGGGCAGGGGGCAGGGGGCAGGGGAGGGGGAAGAGGTCACTGTAAAGACTGTGGCGGCAAGGTGACACCATACAGACTGTGAAGGGGATTTGGGGCAGTCACCGTACAGGCCGCAAGGGGAGGTAAAGGTAATCAAATTGTAGTTTGAGAGCACTCCCTCAGTCACTGCTACCCACCATCACTCACCTGGGCTTCACAGGCCACTTGGATCCAGGTCACACTCATGTAGGTATGCAGCAGGTGGAGCTTGGCTTCCAATGAGAGAGTCACACTGCAGGCAAACAGACAGGAACTTCACTTAAGGAGGACAAAGAGATAGCGAGAGCGCGAGCTAGAGAGCAAGCGAGCCAGACAGAGAGAGCGCGAGGGCCAGAGAAAGAGAGAGAGAGACCGAGACCGAGACCGAGACAGAGAGATGCACAATGCGAGAGGGGTAGGGCATGGGCAGGCAGCGAGAGGGGCAGAGAGAGAGAGGAAGGCAGATACAAGGGAGGGAGACACAGAGAGGGACAGAGGAGGGAGAGAGGCATATTGAAAGGGAGGGATAGAGAATGAAATGGGGACAGAGGGTGACAAGAAGAAAAATGTCCACATACACATCAGAGATGAGAAATCCCACACACGCACACTCCTGTCACTGTCAGGTGACATGTGGACTCCTGTGGAAAGTATCGTCTGCAGACCACAGCAGGGCTGAGTAGGCAGTGAGCCACATTGCCCCCTCTGCTCTGAGCAACAAGGAGATTTTAACAGGGACACCTTCAGTAGCAACTGTGGAAACACAGGGCAATGTTGAATGATTGGAAAACTGACACAGATTGCAGTTCCCCAAAGGCACGGCCTAGTGATGGGCATTCTGTAACCTCAGCCCATCGGCCAACTGATCTAAGACACAGTGAATACTACATGGATATTCTCGCACTGCACTCTCTCCCGTACAAAACTATCATTGATTATTATAAAAACCCATCTGCTTTAGGGAAGGAAATCTGACGTCCTTACCTCGTCTGGCCTACATGTGACTCCAGACCATAGCAACGTGGCTGATGCATATATGCCCTCAAAAGACCTGACTGTCAGTTTGAGGGCTAATTAGGGACAGGCAACAGATACCAGAAACACCTACATCCCCTGAAATATGTGCGAAAAGTTAAAAATGGGTGCTTGCTTTATGGAACACCCACGCCGTCTGTAAAATGACCCCAAGCTTCAGGTTGCCTGCCACTTCTACACACCACCGTGTTTCCTGGCCAACACCTTTCTCTCGGGCTTGCTGTAATGCTCCAGCAAAGCTCAGCGCAAGCTGCAAGAACAGCACCTCATTTTCTACTTGGGAACTCTACAGCCTTCTGAACTCAATGTCAAGCTTAACAATCTTACAGCATGAAAACCTCCTTTCATGTCCTTTACCCAACCCCACACCCGAGACCGTGTCATGACATGGGCTGCTTTCAGCACAGCAATCCATTTTCATCCACTCATAGCCCCCATTATTACTTATTAGCTTCTCGTCTTCCCTGGCTTCCGATCTCAATCCCTTTGTCTGTCTAACCTGTATCTTCCCCTGACTCTCTCTCTCTGGACTCCCTCTCCACCTCCCCACTCACTCCTTTTCCTCCAATCCCCACCTTCAGCATTAACCCCACCCTTTCCCAGCTGCTAACAGTTCTGGAGGAGGGTCACTGGACTCAAAACATGAACTCTGCTTTCCCTCCACAGGTGCTGCCAGACCTGCTATGCTTCTGCAGCAATTTCTGTCCTCGTGTGTTTAAGGAAATTGGGAGTTGAGATTGGGTACAATTTTGTTGTTCTGACAGAAGAATGAAATTATTCACAGATTTCCAGCAAGCTTCATTCAGCTTACAGACTGGTTTATACGTACCTAGCTAATCGCACATTGTCATTGTCATCCTGTCCCCATTCCCAATCCTTCCCTGGATCCACTGCAAAATGTACCGGAAGTAACTTGTGTTCAGAGTCAGTCAGAGGAATCACGGCTGGAGGAGGGATGAGAGGAGATGATTAGAAACTGATGGGAGTGGGAGTGACAGTGTGACTGGAGGACAGGGAGTTGGAGAGCAGCTTTGTGGCCAGGTAAAATTCACAAGCTCAATTTGTCATTATGAGGCTGGTAAGGAAAGAAAGTGCATTTATATAGCACCTTCTACCACCTGAAGGATATCCCAAACTGCTCTGCAGCACTGATATGTGGCCACTTTCATCACGTAGGAACTGTGGCAGCCAATTTGCACATGACAAAATCCCCAAAACAGCACTGACAAGTTCAACTGTTTTATTGATGTTTGCGGGAGAACGAGAGGAGATTGCTGCGAGGAGATTGAGGGAGAATTCTCACAACCACCCGGACTCCTCAGTAACAGGGAAGTGTTGAGTATACCTGCATCAGTACCTTGTTCTTTGCTGGTCTCTCTCTGTTCCATGGATACCAGTGCAGAGAAGTGAGCCTGATCATAGGCCAGGACCAGTGGGGATCGATGGCACTTGTTGGCTGGAACCTCGAGTGGCAGGTAGATGCCCCCGAATGGTATGGGAGCAAATGCTGTAAAGCAAGCACAGTAATTCCCAGTCAATACAGCTGGGCACTCAGTAAAACAGAGAGAAGCTGCCAGTATAACAGTGTCTGCTCGAGACATCCCCCAAGCAAGGAAAACACATTTGGCACCCAATAACTGTCCTTGTGGGCGTCAGACACTGCAAAAAAAAACCCTAAAAAAAAACTAGCATACAACGGGAGCAACAATTCAAGGACACTCTACAGTGTACAAAAATCTAGATTCTGTTCGCAGAGCCAAATACGTGACCCTGTTGGTGGGAGGCCAGTATCAAGCAACAGTCTCAGTCTCAGTCCTGAGTGTATGGGGGTTCACACTATTTCAGAAAGAGAGAATCCAAGACAGGACACCGGACAGCTACAACTGCCAGCTGCAAAGTGTGTGTGGAATTGGGCACAGTGCAGAGGGAGCTTTACTCTGGGCGGCACAGTGGCTCAATAGTTAGCACTGCTGCCTCACAGCACCAGGGACCCAGGTTCGATCCCACCCTCAGGAGACTGTGAGTGCGGAGTATGCACGTTCTCTTTATGTGTGTGCAGATTTCCTCCAGCTTCCTTCCAAAGATGTGCAGGTTAGGTGGATTAGCCATGGGAAACTACAGGGATAGGGTAGAAGGGTGGGCTGCACATTGGAGGGTTGGTGTGGACTTGATGGGCTGAATGGCCTATATCCACATTGTTGGGATTCTATAAGTCTATGCATCTAAGCCCGTGCTGCCTCTGTCCTGGGAGTGTTGGATGGGGACAGTGTCGAGTGCTTTATTTCCAATTTAAAACAGTAGAGTAAGTTTAACCCTATCTGTCCTGTGTTGTATGTCCTTAGGGGTTCTGTGAGGATACACTCACACCTACCTTCTCCACCCGAGTCTCTGAGCATGGTGTCGGCTACTACCACAATCGGCCTTCGCAGGACGTGTGCTAACACAAAGACATGGAATTCCTCCAAACTCTCGTACACAGGTTCCTCCGAGCTGTCCACACTGTAAGAGACATTCTGTTATTGGCATGAACAGTGCCACAGTCTGCTTCCAGAGAACTGCAGATAAGCAGACAAATTCAGCACACGAAAACTAAGCTGATCCTCAAATCCCAGTTGTGAAGCAAGTGGCCAAGCAGGATCGCCAATGTCAGGGCTCCAATCACACTGCTCCGTGGCCCCTGTCCCTCTCTGTCTCTGTATCACGGCCCAGGGTTGGGCCAGTATCAGGAGAATCCCATGAAGGATGAGTGACTTCCTCCCCATGATCTCCCAGGCAGAGTGTGAGAGAACAAACATCACTAGATCCAGTGAATTAATTCCTGAGATAGAGCCTGTCCTCATTGCCCCTGAACTCAGACTAGAATCATAGCTGACACCCCACCACCACCCCGAAAAATGAAGGCCCATCCTCAGCGTTACTTGCCTGTTGAGAGCAGGGAAGGTCGTCGTTGGCAATCTCCTGAACGATACAAACAGCACAGTCACAATCAGCCGCTCACAACAGGAAACTGCCGCCCAATCCTTAATCCCCTCAGCAATCTTACCTCAGAGTTGAAGCCCTCCCTCCCTCTTCCTTCTCTCTCTCTCTCTCTCTCTCTCACCCTAGTCCCAATTCTACACCCAATTCCATTAATTGCCTCAGGCCTGAGCCCTATCTCCCATGAATGCCCCCACCCCATGAACCCAGTCACCCCCATCTGAGCACCCATGTCCTAATCTTCCCCGTACGTAACCTGCCACCCCACCTTCACCATCCACCCCACCACAACGTTCATTCCATCCTCCCCCTCCCCGCCCCTATCCCCCATCTTCCCCCTGCCCACCCCAATCCCCCATCCTCCCCCTGCCCCAAGACTCCCTGCTTCAATCCGGCTCCTCCCTGCCCTAAACCTGGATCTGCTTACTGCCCCAATGCTCCATCCTCCACCCCCACAACCCAATTCTCCCCCTGCCTCCATCCTACATCCACCCATCCTGTCTCACTGCCAGCACACAGAAATCCCCTCCCCTCACACAGACATACCCTCCATCTTGCCCCATTGCCCACATGTACACACTTCTCCTGCCCATTGCCCACATGTACCCTCCCCTCCTACCCACTGCCCATACGTACCCTCCACAGCCACTTCCATTGGTTCCGTAATGAATACGTGGTTCACTGGATGCCAGCTTTATCAACTCGTCCCATTCCTTCTGCCACTCCTCCTCAGTGTAAACAAGCCCAGACTGTGAGGGAGTGAGGAGAGTCACACAGATCAAGAGAGGATACAAGCACTTGTTATGTTGCAGCTTAAACAGCAGTGAGGTTGGGAGCTGGCGTTCTCCACCAGATAAACATAAACATACCACAGACCGCAAGACACGATGAGGAGGAGGGCTTGCGTGTTGCTGAGAGTTATTTACCTCCTTGTTCTGTTGTGTTTGTTGCCACCTCCACCTCCTTTTCAAAGCTTCTTTCTCCCCTCCTTTCTCCATCATGGAATACAGAGACTTCCTTAACATTAGATCCCGATCATGGAATCCCCACATCCCTGTACACAAATCACAAACAATCCAACAATTCATCACTCAGCCTAACAGGGAATCCCGCCCAGAGGGCGAGTCTTACACAGATCCCGAGTCTTCCCCCACCTCCAGAGGTCGGGTCTTACACAGACCCTGAGGCCTCTCCAGATGAAGGCAGTTCCAAACTGGAGTCTGGTGTTCAATAGAACATTGCCTGGATCTTTTATGGATCAGACTTACCTAATGAAGCAGCATGAAGCAGACAGTTCCCATCACCAGTAGTTGCTAGGGGTAACAAGCGCTGGCAGCTGGCATCAACATTTGCCCACCAATTTAAACGTCCTGAGAGGAACAGGAAACAGCAAAATCAGTATCAAATACATTGTCATTTCTCAGAGACTGTATTCAAAGTACACTGTGTCATTAGGACAAATCTCAGTGTCCACAGAGAGAACACTGCAGCAGACTGACAGGAGGAGATCTCAAAAACATGGAACACACTCAGCAAACCTACAGGACCTGACAATTCCAGCTCTCTACCAGTTTCTCAGAAGCAGAAACTGAACTGAGCAGGTCAGAGGCTGGGAATCCTGCAGTGAGTAACTCACTTCCTGACTCCCTAAAGTCTGCCCACCATAAGGCAAGAGTAAGGAGCGTAATGAAACACTCCCCACTTGCCTGGATGGGTACAGCTCCAACAACATTCAAGAAGCTCGACGCCACCTGGATAAAGCAGCCTGCTTGAATGGCACCACATTCATTACTTTTAACTTTCACTGCCTCCAGCTCTGATGCTCAGTAGTAGTAATGTGTACCTCTACAAGATGCACTGCAGGAACTCACAAAGTTTCCTTCGACTGTATCTTCCAAACCCACAACCTGGATAAACATAGGAAAGATGTTCCTGACGACCACCAGACAGTTCAGAACTAAGGGTCAGACTTTTAAGGATACAGAGTAGGCCATTTAGGACTGGGCTGAGGAGAAATTTCTTCACCCAGAGAGAGGTGAGCCTGTGGAATTCTTTGCCACAGAAGGCAATTGAGGTCAAAGCATTGAACATTTTCATGAAATAGTTAAAGTCCTTAGGACAACAGGGTTGAAAGGGTATAGGGAGAAAGCAGGAACAGGGTACTGATTTGGATGATCAGCCATGATCATACTGAATCGTGGAGTAGGGTGAAAGGACTGAATGGTCTACTCCTGCTCCTAGTTTCTGTTTCTGACCACAATCATCAAGAAGGCCTAGTCCCCAGCATCCATGGGCCTGCCACCACCTACAAGTTCCAGCCAAGTCACTCACTATCGTAACTTGGAAGCGTATCATCGTTTCTTCAGTGTCATTGGGTTAAAATATTCAGGGATCAGGGTTGAGGGAGCGCAGTGTTTGATGGGGACGGCATAGAGAGAGCTTTAGTTTCCACTGAAAAAAAAAAGAGTAGAGAAAGCTTTACTCTGTATTCATCCCTGTGCTGTCGCTGTCCTGGGAACGTTTGATGGGGACAGTGTCAAGGGAGTTTTACTTTCAGTTTAAAAGAGTAGAAAGAACTTTACTATCTGTTTAAAACAGTAGAGGTTGCATTACACTGTATCTAACCCCATGCTGTACCTGCCCTAGGAGTGTTTGATGGGTATAGTATAGAAAGAGTTTAACTTTCTGTTTAAAAGAGCAGAGGCATCTTTGCTTTGAATATAACCTCGTCCTGTCA
Organism: Rhincodon typus; assembly: GCF_021869965.1. NCBI lineage: Eukaryota > Metazoa > Chordata > Chondrichthyes > Orectolobiformes > Rhincodontidae > Rhincodon > Rhincodon typus. The sequence continues at coordinate 10,071,555 of NC_063377.1, forward strand.
CTGCCCTAGGAATATTTGATGGGGACAGTGTCAAGGGAGCTTTACTTTCAGTTTAAAAGAGTAGACGTAGCTTTTCTCTGTATCTAACCCCATGGTATCCCTGTCCTGAGTATTTGATGAGGATGGTGTTGAAGTAGGCTTACTTTCAGTTTAAAAAAAAAAAGAGTAGAAACAGCTTTTCTGTCAGTTTAAAAGAAGTTTGAAAGATTAGCAGGAGCTTTATCTAACCCTGTGCTGTCCCTGCCCTGGGAGTGTTTGGTAGCGACAATTTAGAGGAAGCGTTACCTTGTATCTGACCCAGTGTCGTCTCTGTTCTGCAAGTGCTTGATGGGGATAGTGTTGGGGTAGCTCCATTTTCAATATAAAAGAATAGCAAGGCTTTTCTCTTCGGTTTTAAAGACTAAAGGTGCTTAACTGTGCATCTAACTACATTCTGCCCCTGATCTGAGTGTGTTTCATGGGGATAGTGTCAAGGTATCTTTCCTTTCATTTAATTTCAAAAGTGTAGAGAGAGATTTAATCTGTCTAACCACGTGCTGTCCCTGTCCTGGGAGTGTTGAACAGGGACAGTGAAGTTTTACTTTGCATTGAACCACATTGTGATCTCAGTATGCTTTCTTCAGACTGAGGTTTCAGTTATCTAAACACAGAATGTTGACATGAATTCACCAGTGAATTTTAACATCCATGTTGGTCCTGCCCATTAAACCGTGGACACAAGAGCATACTTCTCAATGCACTGACTGAAATTCAATCACTGGGCTTGGGTAAAAATACAAATGGCTTGGGTTCTACTTCCTGGTTTTTGTTCTCCAGTTCAGCCAGAGTGGATCATGATGTTACATTGTCATGAGATCAGTTACCAAGACAGGATGCTTCATTCACGCTGATGTACGCTGCCAACACATTGGTGATATAGCAACACAGGAACAGAGGCCCTTACATTAACCTAATGAACTAGATCGCTAGGACCCTGGCCATGAGAACACATAGCAATGCGCTTTGTCTCTGGCCACTGCACCTAACACCCACTCCCAGGTTGGTGGCTGATTAAACCAAAGCCAATGGCGACTGACAGACAGTCGTGTCACTTACCAGCTTGCTCCAGAGCCACGAGCATGGACTGTTCGATTAAATCTCTCTCAATGAAGTTCCGGAAATCTTCGCGATAAACAGTCAGATCAGGCAGTTGGAAGGTGCAGATAGGAGTATCCACCGAATGCTCATTGCTGCCATTGTTCGACATGTGGGAACGTGCTAGAGAAACAATGGTGGAGCTGGCATGAGAGATTCCCCGAGTCAGCCGCTTCTCTGTTCAAAGTAAAACATTACTGTTAAATGGCAGAATTTTAAAACAAAAATCGCATTCCATTTATTACCAATACTGTCTCAGACCTGGGAAACGGGGCCCTCCCCCCAAACCCGCCCACATGGGGAGGCTGGGGACATGGGGTCCTCCTGCACGGTGACACAGAGCCCCCTCCCTGTCCCTACCTCCCTCCCTCACGGGGATGCGGGGCACCCTTCCCCCTCCCGCATGGGGACACGGAGCACCCTCCCCATCCCTACCCCTGGAGACGTGGGGCGCCCTCCCCCCTCTCGCATGGGGAGACTGAGCACCCTCCCTGTCCCTACCCCCTCCCGCACAGGGACATGGGGCACCCTCCCCCCTCCCGCACAGGGACACGTGCCCCACCCCCGCCCCTCCCGCACAGGGTCGCATGGCCCCCTCCCTACATAGCTGTTGCTGTCCCATCTGACACCTGCATGCAGCATAAAAAAGTTCAGAAAATAGAAGGAAACGGTGCAACAGACCATTTGGTCCATCCAGCCTGACCCACTGTTCAATTCTGCCACAATCCCACTTGTCTACTTGACTCCTCCCCCATATCCATCAATTCTGAGAAACCTCAAATACGTCCACGTCAGCCTTAAATGTACTCAATAATTAAACATTCACCCCCCTCAAGGGTGGAGAGTTCTAAAATGTCACAACCATTTGAGTGAAGAAACCATGCCTTCACTCAGTCTGAATGGACGGAGCGCCTCTTGCGAAGTGTAGACAGAGGTCAAAGCTCACCTGGTACTGGGTCATCCTGTCGCTGCAGTACAGACCGCCCAACTCTTGATGGTTCCTTTTCCTGCATTTTGACCCCTCGTCCTTCATTAAAAGAGTAAGGTAAATTCCCAGCATTCACCTGGCGGAGTTGTTCGAAATCACTGAGCGCTGCAGTGATGTCCCAGTTTTTTCCTGCAAGATAGGCCAGTGTTTTCAACACTCTCAGCACTTGTAAAAGACTGCAGTAGGGGAGGAGGAAAGTGAGATGTAGCTGGGAAAAGTGAGGGGCCGTGGGGGGCATAGGAAAGAGATCGAGAGAGGGCTTGGGGGAATGTAAGAGACAGCATTGGAATGGAGAGATGAATTGATTCATGGCTGTGGAGAGAAGAGTGGTGGGATCGGGTTGAGATTGACAGTGTTTAAGAGAGTGGGACAGTGGGATTAGCACGTGGACGAAGAAACAGCAGGACAATAGAATTAGTTTAGGATTGATACATGGCTATGGGGAGAAAGTAGGGCAATGAAATTATTTTAAGATTGGTACAGGGTTGTGGGGTGAGTTTGTGGCAATGGGATTTGTACAGAGCAATGAAGAGAGCAGGTAGTGGGATTAGCTTGTGGATTGATACAGGGCTACAGGGAAAGAACCAGACGGTGGAATTACTTTAGGATTGGTACGTTATGGGGAGAGAATGGGCAGTGGGGTTAGTTTGAGATTGGTACAGGGCAATGGGGTGAGTGCAGGGCAGTGGGCTTAGTACAGTGTTATGTGGAGATAGCACGGGCAGTGGGATTAGTTCGGGGATTGATACAGGGTTATGGAGAGAGCACAGGCAGTGGAATTAGTTTGGGATTGGTACAGTGTTATAGGGAGAGAGCCAGGCAAATGAATTAGTTTAGGTTTGGTACAGGACTGTGGGGAAAGCGCAGAGCAATGGTATTAGTTTGAGGACTGATCTAGTAAATTGTAGTACATCAGGATTATCAGCCTCAGACTGTGTCTGTATGGCCTGATAATACTGTTAGTCCTTACCCATCCTGGGTCTTCTCACCTTCAAGCAGGTCCCGTGCTAGTCCAGGCTCTGCCCCCGTCGAGCGAACAAAGTCTGACAGGACAGTATCCATGTCGAGAGTCATGTAATCATGAAGTTACTCTGCTCATTTTCCAGCTACCCATGTGGACAGCTCAATGGTCAATCTTACATGTACAGCTGACACACAAGGAGAACCCATGGGCTCGTCCAGGTTTTAGATCACTGAAAATCAGACAGAAAGAGTGGAGATTAGACTGCGCTCGAGACACAGCCAGGATTGCCCACCGGACATCTCTTCATATTTCGGAGTGGTGAGGAGGGACGAAATAGGAGAGTCATACCATTATATTCAAAGTAACACTAGCAATAACATCCAATGTCTTTGGTCTTAAAACAGCAGTGGCATGAATCAGCAGGCAGATAATTGTCCCACAGTCAATGTCGATGTGTACAACATTATCTGGTGAGAGTTTCAACCAACCAAGGCTTCAGCTCACACCCAGCAAGCCCTGCTGGATTGTGTGATGTCCCATGCAGTTGAATTACCCATCAATGAGCACGAGGCTGCAGTAGTCTAGGTCTACCCTCAAAGCCGCAAAACAGCATCAGGTAAAATGACGAAAGATTCAAGGATCCTAAATTAGTGATTGGAGCATTGAGTTCAAAATCAGAAATTCAGTGCAACACCCGAACGGTGAAGTGAACACCAGAAGAAAACACTGATTAGACAGCACAATGCAGATTAACAAGAGGGGCAGGGTGGAGATAGAGGAGGGGTTAGGTGGGGGGGGGAGAAGAGGCAGACCCGGTGAGGAGAGGGTTGGAGAAGAGCCCCAGGATGTTGGAGGGGGAGAAGGGGGCAAACATGGGAAAGGATGGGGATTGGGTTCACAGGAGTAGAAAATAGGTTCTTGCCATTTGATTGCCGATTTTGCCTGCTGTTGATGACCTTAACACTGTGCAGGCAACAAAATGTGCCTAGATTCCCCCTAGCTCTGACCTCCCCAATCCTAGCACACCCCCACTGCCTCCAAACTGTTACCACCACATTGCCACTGGGAAAATAAAACACAAGGTCCCATTCCATTTGATGGAGCAAGAAGCTGGAGTTGGTCTGTCTTCCACAATGGTTTATTTGCATTATGTTACTCAATTCAAACTCCAGTCTGATCTCTCCCCATCCTAACCAGCTCCCGTTGTAGGTAACCAATCCCTTTGATATGCTCCAATGGGCAATCTTTGGAGTAGATCCTTGTTCACTCTTGAAGGAATGATCACTTACAACATTGACAACCTACCATGATAAAGCGAGGGATTAATCCAAGTGACTGATCTGCACAGTCTCCCCCAGATACTTAAGGCGATGTCATCACAGCTCTCTCCAGGAAACATGCACGTCACTTCCTGTTTTCAGACAAAAAGTAACAAATATCAACGTGATTTTTAAAGATATTGACTTGAACAAGTATATCCGGGGCACTGAGTGCGCCCCCTTCCTAAACCCACCTGAGGTTACAGGAGTATCCCCTTCCATCGGATGTCAGCACTCCCATTCCACACATCGTAACCCATAACCCACGCGCACCACTCTCTGCAGCCACATCATTTAAAAACCTGGAAGGCCATCATGTCCTGAAAACTCATCTGCCTTCAATTCCATGAGTTTGTCAAATACTTTGTCTATCTGATATCTTTGGAATGTTTGTAGTACCCTCCGCCACAAAGACTGAAGCCAGTATTTTGCATAAACCATCAGCCATTTCCTTGTTCCCCATTATCAATTTTCCAGTCGAATCCAAGGCTCCCACACTTACTTTCACTATTCTTCTTATAGAATCCCTACAGTGTGGAAACAGGCCATTCGGCCCAACAAGTCTATACCGCCCCTCTGAAGAGCATCTCACCCAGACCCATGCCCCTACCCCTGCATTTCCCATATCTAATCCACCTAATTTACACTCCCCTGGGCAATTTAGTACGGCCAATCCACCTAACCTGCACATCTTTGGACTGGGGGAGGAAACCGGAGCACCCGGCAGAAACCCACACAGACACGGGGAGAATACGCAAACTCCACACAGACAGTCACCCGAGGGTGGAATTGAACCTGGGTCGCTGGCGCTGTGAGGCAGCGGTGCTAACCACTGAGCCACCGTGCTGCCCTATATATCCTCAGAAGCTCTTGTCATTAGTTTTCATGTTTCTTGCTTTCTATTTCCATAATCAATTTTCTCCCTCTTTATTAGCTTTTCAGTCACTTTCTGCTAGTATCCTAAAGGATTGCCAACTCTCTGGCCTACAACTAGTTTTCACCATTTTGTAAATATTTTCCAATCAAACTCTTCAGAGGTGTTCATACAGACCTCTGCACCAGGTGAAACTTGAACCTTTACCTCCTGGTTCAAAAGGCAGGGACATTACAATTCGGCCACAAGAACCCTTTCACTGCTTTGTATGATTTAGTTTTTGATTGGATGCTCTCCATGTCTGCCTTTGTTAACCACGAATTCTTAATCTTTCTCACCCAGTCCTTATTTTTGACTGGAATAAATTTATAATTTTATAAAGGACAAAATATCAGCTTAAATATCTGCCACATCGACAGATCTTCCCCTTAATCTATTTTTCCAAGCTTCTGTTCATACCTCTGTAACGGCCCTTAGTTGAGGATCTGAGTTAAAACTGGAGTTAATCTCAAACTGTATTTCACATTCTACCAGGTAATGATCACCACTCCCAGAGTAACATTAGCTACTAGATCTTTAACAATTCAACAATATTACACTTCACTAGATCGATAATAGCATATTCTCAGGTAGGTGCAGCAGAGTACTGCTCTAAGAATCAATCTTAGAGCATACTACACTCTACAAATTCATCTTCCATGTCACCACTGCCCATCTGATTTATCCAGTAAATATGCAGATTAAAATCACCCACGACAATTGCATTCCCCTCTGTTAATTCCCGATTTATACTTAGTCCTAGTGAGGAAACTCTTTGGGGCCTAGAGACGGCTCTCACCCTTTCCTTCTTGCCCTTATTATTCCTCATTTCCACCCAAATCAATTCCACATCACAATCTATTGCACCAATGTCACCACTGCACTGCTTCCTTCCTTCATTAACAAAGCTACCCCACCTATTTTCCTGGAACTTCGAGTTCCCTTACATATTGAGTTGCCAGTATTACAGTCTTGGAGTCATACAGCACAGAAGAGGTCCTTTGGCCCAAGGGATCTGCATCGACCTATCTACATGAATTCCACTTTCCAGCACTTGGCCCATAGCCTACAATGTTATAACATTTCAAATGCTCACCCACATCCTTTTTAAAAGGCTGAGAGGTTTCCAAGCTCAACAACCCACCCAGGCAGCGTATTCCACAACTCTACTGCTGTGTGGGTGAAAACAATTTTCCTCAACTCCCCTCTAAACTGCTGCCCTTAAAATAAATACTTTAAAATAAAATGCCTTAAAACCTTAAAATAATGCCCCCTTCCTCATTGATCTTTTAATTCACAGGAATAGCTGCTTTCCAGTCTATCCCCCTCAATCTTCTACACCTAAATCAGGTCCCCCCTCAGCCTTCTCAGTTCCAAAGAAAACAACACAGGCACATTCAGCCTGTCTTCAAATCCAAAATGCTTCATCTCAGGCGAGATCCTGACGAATTGTCTCTGCACCCCCTCCAGTGTAATCAAATCTTTCCTGTAGGGAGATGAACGGAGTTACAGACAGTACTCCAGCTCTTGTCTAATCAAAGCGGTGTACAGCTCCAACATGAACTCCCTGCACCACAAGGGAAGGAAATGGCCTAGTGGTATTATCACTGGACTGTTAATTTAGAGACCCAGATAACATTCCAGGGACCCAGGTTTGAATCCCGCCACAGCAGACGGTGGAATTTGAATTCTGGAATTAAGAATCTAATGATGACCATGAATCCATTGTTGATTGTCGGAAAAAACCTATCTGGTTCACTAATGTCCTTTAGGGAACGAAACTGCCATCTTTACCTGGTCTGGCCTACGTGTGACTCCAGACCCACAGCAATATGTAGTGGACTCTGAACTGCCCTCTGGGCAATTAGGGATGGGCATTAAATGCTGTCTAGCCAGCGACACAATCATCCCATTAGTGAATATAGAAAAGAAAAAAAGTGTCCCTTCTTACTTTTCTGTTAACCTGTCCCGCCACCTTCAGGGATCTGTCGTCAAGCACTCCAAGAACCCTCTGTTTCTCTGAACTTCCTAGTGTCCTGCTATTCATTGAATATTCCCTTGTCTTGTTACTTCTTCAAAAGTGCTCACACTTATCATGGTTAAACTCCATCTGCCGCTGGTCTGCCCAGGTATCCAACCTGTCTATATCATCCCGCAAACTTCTTCCTCACTGTCACCTACCGGGCTAATCTTGTGTTATCTACAAACTTACTCATCATCTCATTATTGTTCGTGAGATATACAGGACCCAGCACTGATTCCTGTGGTGCACCACTGGACACCAGTGTCTAGACATACAAACAGCTTTTAACCACCACCCTCTGTCTTCTGGGGATGGTTCAAGATGGAACAGTCCTGGTCAGCCTGCAACCATATCTCCAAAATAGCTACCAAGTCATATTCTTTTATTCTATTTGTGCCATTGACCCCTCTATCTTGTTACAAATACTGTGTGCATTCAGATAAAGAGCCTTAAGCTGTGACTTGTTCCCACTGTTACTTAACACTGGTTGTAATTTCTGCTGTGCTCTTCGGTGGATATTTTCTGCCCCTTCCTGTCACACTTTGATTATTGCTTGCCTCCTCACGATCTTGCACTCTGCCCTCTCATTTCTCTTGGATTTTAAAAAATTCCCCTTCAATTGAATCCACCCCCGTTCCCAAATTATTGCAGCCTATGCCAGGGACACTTTTCTTTATTAATTGCTCTCACTCCACCCACTCTGGTACTGTTAATGGTTTATGCACCGTATACACCCAGATTCCTGTGCGTTGTGGCCCTGCACACTCCCACCTCCCACTCATTCCTGCCTCCATTCCCAGACCACAAACCAGTTTCTGCGCACTAGCCATCGGACCAGCCTCACAGACTGCCCAGAGCAGCAGTCATGGTGCCTAGGCTGATCTGTAAGACGTTGTGTCATTCAGTTCCAGATTCCTTCTTTTCCGCTGCATCCTGTGTGTGTTTATTGCGGTCGTGTCAGGTTTCTTGCCCTGGTAGTTTTCCCTCTATCCAGTTTTTCATCGGTGTCTAGTGTTGCCTGTTAAATATTTAATGTTCACCACATGCGTCCATAATACCAAAACGCCAGACAAAGGGGTACAGATTCGGACTCAGTCTGCAGCCTCCCTCTGGACAGCAATTCCTGTCCACAGTCAGAAGCCTTCAGCAGTAGAGGCATTCCTGAAGAGGCCACTCTTCAGTGCAGACAGTGAGATTTGACAGCCTGGAATGCACAACAGTGCAGCCTGCTTAAGTCTGAAGGAACAGATGCCATTTAGCAGCTCAAGCCTGTTCTGCCGTTCAGTTTGATCGCAGATGACCTCAACTACTGGCTTTGTGGGAGAGAGTTCCAGATTTCCACTGCCCTCAGTGTGAAGTATCTCTCCCTGACATCACCCCTAAACAGCCTCACTTGCATCTGGGCTCTGGACTCTCTCCTCAACCAGAGGAAATGGTTCTCCTCTATGTCTGCCGTAACAACCCTTTAGACTTCTTAAGCTGCTCAGCTGCTGTAACTAGTGAGCGGCCCTGGATACAAATGTGTCACTGGGAGAGGGAACCATTTTAAAGCAGGATAGGTTAAAATCAGCCCTATTTTAGGGAGGAGCGCTGTACAGATTTACCAGAACAACGACTGTGCTCCAAGGGTTAATGTACCAGGGACAGATGACAGAAACCAGGCCCTCACTGCTATTTAGGAAGGTTAAGGGGTGATCTGATCAGAGTTTAAAATATTAAGGGAAACAGAGAAACTATTTCTGTTGGTTGGGGAGTCTAAGACTAAGGGGGCAGGGTGTACACATTTGAACCAGTTCTTTGAAGAATGAAATTAGGAAATATTTTTCCATGAATGGTGGCAGAAGGTTAGAAAGCTCTTCCACAAATAGAAGTTGATGCTCAAATACAGGCAATTTTGAAATTGGAGACTGATTGATCTTTGTTCACGTGAGGAATGAAAGAAGGTGGAACAAAGACAATTGTATTTAAAATTAAGTTATAGATCAGCTATAGTCTCAATGGATGATGGGTCAGATAATAGGATCAGCAGTCTCTGATCTCAGCCCACAGAGACAGATCTTTTGCAAAGTTTCAATCCAAAAGGAAATCTCTCTGTTGCACAGAGTCACAGTACTGAATAGGCCGTTTAGGCTATTGAGTGTCTACTGCCAAAAATACACTATTTCTGTTCTGGTCACTACCATGAACATATTGGAATGTGGGAACTTGTATTTACCAAGTGTCGAAGAGAGAGGAGCAGTTTGAACTGGCCTCCATGAAGGGTGGTGTCAATGAAGGGAGTTGTGCTCTCTGGGAGTAGCGAACCACAGTGAGCACAGAACTCTGGGTCTGTGACAGACAGACAGACCACAGGGTAAAAGAGATTAACTTGTTTCATGAGTACCTTCAACACCGGTCAGTGTCGCTTTACATTTATTCTTAGGATGTCAGTGTTACTGGCATCGCCAGTATTTGTTGCCCATCCCAGGTTACCCCTTGAGGAGGTGGTGGTGGTGATCACTGCAGTCTGTGCAACATAGGTACGTCCGCAATGCTGAGGGAGTGCCAGAATTTTGAATCAGCGAGTGTGAAGTAACAGTAATATGTTTGGAGTCAGGATGGTGAGTAGCTTGGAGGAGAAATTGCAGGTGGAGCACAAATGGTTGTCCCCTCACTACAGAAAACAGACTGTCTCCTGCCAGCAATTACCCTAACTCACAGACAGGAGGGGGTGATCTGCCCTTGGGCCTGATGCCCTGGGCCTTCTGGTGGTAGAGGGCGAGTTTGGTGGCAAGGACGCAACAGAGGGCGGGAGAAGGATGAGAGGGGATTTGTGTTGAGCAAGAATCCCCCAAAGAAGCCAGAGGGAATGGCTAACTCACTGCTGCAACACTAAGGGAGGCGTAGTCACACCAAATGTGCCCTGATATGACAGAATCCCTCTTTCAATACAGGCGGTTGCTGCACCGTGAAATACTGTACACCGTCCCTCCAACTAAGCTGTCGGACAACTATTCTCGGTGTCACTGGGTAGACTTACCACTAACCATACTTGCCAAGACAGCAGCTTCAAAATATTGAGCATATTTGTAGCAGTAATGAGTCAGAGATAAGCTGTCTGAGCCTTCGCCCAGCTTGTGAAAAAACACACACACACACACACACACAACTGCATTACAGGGAGCAGAAAGTGAAACAACTCAAGGGTCTGGAAGGAAAGGCAGGAAATGCAGCTCAGCACAAAATAAAACCATGTCTGCTAGTGAGGTATTCAAGATAAAAACCAACCTCTTACGCTCAGTGCTGACACTAGACCACACCTCCAGGGTCAGTCCAACACAGCTCTGAAGGTTGAGTGCGATTGAGGTTGATGGTCAAGTCTAAGTTTGGTCTGGCAGGAGGGATTGGCTCAGGGATCATGACTACGAGAGCAAACGTGTGTAAGATCAATGACAAACAGAATGTCAATAGACCCTAGGTATGAAGTGCCACAACATGTGACACACTGCACCAAAGTCCTGTGTCAAACATTCACAATCTAAAACTTGCCCCGGCTGGGCAGGGTGTGTTCTCACTAGTTCAAACAGTGCACGAGATTATTGGAACAGGATGTGTGTGTGTCAAAGTGTGGGGCAGCACAGTGATAGTGGTTAGCACTGCTGCCTCACAGTGCCAAGGACTAATGCTCAATTCTAAGCATGGGCAACTGTTTGGGTAGTGTTTTCATGTTCTTCTCGTGTCTGTGTGAACTTGGATTCTCAGGTTTCTTTGCACAGTCACAAAGATGTGCAGGTTAGGTGGATTGGCCATGTTAAATTGTCTGAAGGCGGATTAGCTGTTAACCATGGTAAATGTGGGGTTATGGGGTTGGGATGCTCTTTGGAGGGTCAGTGTAGATTTGATGGACTGAATAGCCTCTATCTGCACTGTAGGAATGCTATTATTCTAAAGCCACTATGGCATTCCCCAACATGATTTCACAAACACAATGAGCTGAAGGTTCACAAAAAGGGTCACTGGGACCTTTGGTTGATGGCACACAGCTGGGATGTGTCCTGTTCTTTTCAGTAATGTCCCTGAAGCCCAATCATGGGACAAGGGAATCCACTTTCCAACTCTGACAAGCATGGCAAGGAGGAATGGAAACTATGAAGCGATACAACTGGTATCAACAGAGCATGAATGCTTGTGTAGCTTTGTGAAGATGCTCACTAACATTGAACCAGACCACTGAAAACCGACCCTCTTGGAAAGAAGGAATGATACTGAATCAGCCCACAATCATTTACTTCAAAAATCAGATGTTAAAACAAAACAGAACAAAACTTCTTTCATCTAAGCCACAAGAGCACGAAACCCCAATATCAAAACACTGTTTTCCAGTAAACAGACATGTCACCCCAGAATGCACAACTAACCATTCTTAACTGACCATGGAGACAAAGGCCTGAAATCCACTCCACACATCATGATACACCAGACAACTCGTCAATCTCAGAACAGTCATCAGTGGAAACATTGACAGACTTGTCCCCACCAGTAGTGCACCAGAGTATTATACAGTGACAGCCTATCCCCACCGGGACTGCACCCCAGTATTATAGAGTGACAGACCTGCCCCCAGGACCATATCCTAAGATTTGCAGTGACAGACCTGTCCCCACCAGTACTGTACCCATGTCATACAGATAGACCTGTCCCCATCAGTACTGTATTGCCAAGGGTGTGGAGTCCAAGAGGCTTCAGAATCCCTGCTAAATGATATGCTAACTGCCCAGTAATTGTATCTGCAGTCTCCATATCTATGGAGTTTTTATTTTATTCATACATGGGATGTAGACATTGCTGACTGGTCGGCATTTATTGCCCATTTCTAATTGCTCGAGAAGGTGGTGAGCTGACTTCTTGAACTGCTGCACTGCATTTGTAGACACCCATAATGCTGTTAGGGAGACAGTCCCAGGATTTAGACTGAAATACTGAAGGAATGGTGATATATTTCCAAGTCAGGATGGTGAGTGGCTTGGAGGGGATACAGTGGCTTGCAGGGGTTGGTGTTCCCAGTGTCCTGCAACCATGGTCCTTCTAATGGAAGAGGCTGCAGGTTTAGAAGGTGCTTTCAGGGGAACGCTGCAAGTCCCTGAGAGAATTACAATGTCCAATTTGGTATGTGACTCTGGGCAAGGAGTATTTTGCTCTGTTTGAATGGATTTAACTGTGGCATTATGTTAAATGAGCAGGATTTGACACCAAGCTGCTTTTGTCACTCACTAATTCAGGACCAGATCCAAAATCCGAGTTTCAGATATTTAAATCAGCACAGAGTTCTTACTTTGATGAACTTTGGTCTGCTGAGGAGTTAATCTGCTGGGTCTGCTCTGATGCAGTTAATAACCCCATTCAGTAAGTAAACATTCAATTCCTTTCAAACTTGTTTTTCCTGCATAGATTGAAAATGATAAAAGTGAGGCAGCACGGGGGAATTGATGGAACAAGTTAAGTGCACTCGGTCATGAACAACATTCTGTACAGAGTCATAGCATGCTCAGCATGCTCTCCTGTGCTGGTCTATCATGCTACACACCCACACTTGGGAAAAGGCTTCCGAATTGAGCACCACCACAACTGCTCTGGCCCACAGACTCCTGAGCTCACTCCACATTCCTTGCTATCCATATTGGGAAACACAGACAGAAACTGGTCAGATTCTGAAGTCACGATACTCCCAATTACGAGTTTTAGGTGACTAAGTAAACTGCTGGGCAACTCCGGGGGAACATGATACCACAAAACAAAAAAAAATCTGCTCCATCACATAAACCTGGGCATGGCAAAAGGTAAAGGTGAGGTATGAGTGATGGCAGAACACAGAAATTTATTCAGTCCCCAACTAGTGTCTTGTTCATGATTAGACTTGCCTTTCATACTGGTATTGACTGATGAATAAAGAATTCTTCCGAACTTGACCCATCAGCCACATGCACAGCATTTGAGAATAAAAACACTCCTCCTTTCCAGAGAACATGACTGAAGGACACAGGGTTCACACCAAAGCAATGACAAGCTAAGTGGAATGATGGACACACACAGAGTCTCTGGTGATTTGGTTCCCTGTTGTAGGGGTGCAGCCATGTAGGTCTGCACTTCAGCTTAGACCACATTCAGTCTGTAACTGCCCCGGACATTAAAACACCAATCTCCACCGGGCAGTGCTTTGAAAACAGAGAGGAAGAACAAGTGAAATTAGCACTTGGATGTGTTGAGTGGATGCAGTGACTACAAGTTCACAACGTTGATTCACTCACTACCATGATTAACTGACGCCCAGCTATAATCACACAATCATTTCACAAGACAGCAGTTAAACCAGTATAAACGAATGAAGAATAATCACACTGAAACAATATAAATGTGGTATAAAACTCAACACTCAACAAAAAAATTAAGCAAATTCCCAGTCACAGGCCTGTCCCCACCAGTACTGTACCCCAGTGTTATACAGTCACAGACCTGTCCCCTTCAATATTACATCCCAGTGTTATACAGTCACAGACCTGTCCCCACCAGTACTGTATCCCAGTGTTATGCAGTGACAGACCTGTCCCCACCAGTACTGTATCCCAGTGTTATGTAGTGACTGACCTGTCCCCACCAGTACTGTATCCCAGTGTTATACAGTGACAGACCTGTCCCCACCAGTACTGTATCCAAGTGTTATGCAGTGACAGGCCTGTCTCCAACACTACTGTATCCCAGTGTTATGCAGTGACAAGCCTGTCTCCAACAGTACTGTACCCAACTGTTATACAGTGACAGACCAATCTCCACCAGTACTCAACCACACTGTTATACAGTAGGTGGGTGATCAGGTAGACTCAGGGGATGGGGAGGGCAGTTGGCACGACCAGGGAGACAGGTGGGAAGGCAGCTAGATCAGGGAAACTGGGGGAACTGAGTGGGGTTGGGAGGAAAGACGATCAGGGAAACTGGGAGGGGGGGGG
>NC_063377.1:10105875-10106789 GCF_021869965.1 Rhincodon typus
GGCGGGTACCGGGGGACGCCACGTCAATACCGGCGGGTACCGGGGGATGCCACGTCAATACCGGCGGGTACCGGGAGAATTCAGTGCCAAAAGTTATGCGGAGTGCTGTCTTGTTTTGCAGTGGACGTACCAGGCCATGGTTCATGAGCTCCTGGGAATCAACAACAATCGAATTGATCTTTCCCGTGTGCCTGGAATCAGCAGGGACCTGAAGGAAGTGGTGCTCTCTGCTGAGAATGATGAATTCTATGCAAATGTAAGACTGGGCTAAAAGGTTTTGTATTCTCCTCGGAGGAGTTTTTGTGTTCCTGTCACTCTCCTAACCACTCCTGTCTTACAGAACATGTACCTCAACTTCGGTGAAATCGGCACCAACATCAGGAACCTGATGGAGGATTTTCAGAAAAAGAAACCAAAGGGCCAACAGAAACTGGAGTCCATTGCAGACATGAAGGTAAATGGGAGTGGCTGAGGGAGAACCACTTTAACAAGGAGCAGAGAATGGGGAGCAGGGTTAATGGAGGGTGGGGAATGGGGGAGCAGGGTTAACGGAGGGTGGGGAATGGGGAGCAGGGTTAACGGAGGGTGGGGAATGGGGAGCAGGGTTAACGGAGGGTGGGGAATGGGGGAGCAGGGTTAACGGAGGGTGGGGAATGGGGAGCACGGTTAACGGAGGATGGGGAATGGGGAGCAGGGTTAACGGAGGATGGGGAATGGGGAGCAGGGTTAACGGAGGGTGGGGAATGGGGGAGCAGGGTTAACGGAGGGTGGGGAATGGGGGAGCAGGGTTAACGGAGGGTGGGGAATGGGGAGCACGGTTAACGGAGGATGGGGAATGGGGAGCAGGGTTAACGGAGGATGGGGAATGGGGAGCAGGGTTAACGGAGGGTGGGGAATGGGGGAGCAGGGTTAAC
>NC_063377.1:10106799-10118450 GCF_021869965.1 Rhincodon typus
AGGGTGGGGAATGGGGGAGCAGGGTTAACGGAGGGTGGGGAATGGGGAACAGAAAATAGGGCAATGTTAATTGGGAATGGCAGCAGCTTAATGAATGGTATGGAATGGGAGTAGGGTTAGCAGGGAATGGGAGCACGGTTAATGGGGAATGGGGCATGGCAGTGGCTTGCTGCCTACATTTTTGAAGGAGTGAACATTGGTAATGTTGTGCTGTGCTGCTGTACTGTTCCATTCCACCAGGTGGAGCCCAGAGCACACTGTTAGGAAGCTGAAGTTTTCAATTGAGTCGAGGTATTCTGGATTCTCCCTGTCTGTCAATGATGACTGGATACAATTTCAATGAAGCTTTCCCATTCCCAAGCAAGTGTGATAGGGAACAGCTCTGACCTTCTACCTCCTGTAACTGCAGTTCTTTGTTCACTCTTCTTTTTCCCACAGGCCTTTGTGGAGAACTACCCACAGTTTAAGAAGATGTCAGGGACTGTGTCCAAACATGTCACAGTGGTTGGAGAGTTATCGCGATTGGTCAGTGAGCATCACTTGATGGAGGTGTCTGAGGTGGAGCAGGAGTTGGCCTGTCAGAATGACCACTCCAGTGCCTTGCAGGTGAGAGAGGGGAGGGAGAGAAGGGTGGGACTATTGGAGTGACCACTCTAGTACATGGTCCAGAGGGAGGGAAGGAGGACAGAGCGGGATACTGAGAAGTTCCACTCCAGTGCCCTTCAGGAGTGGGAGGAGAACAGAATGGGTGTGTAAAGCAAGTGGTTGGAGGCAGGAGAAGGATAGACCATAGCAGCATGATCCTTGAACAAAGGCATCTTGTTTCATCGCTTGCTTCATCATGTCAGCAGCAGGCAATTCTGAGAGGAGCCAGGAGAGAGGGTAGTCTGATTCCCAATGTCTGTCTATCCTGTGGGTTTTTAGTGGGCTGATACCCTGTTCCATTTAACTTTGTGCTGTGCACAGCAGCAAGAATACTATGCTCCAGTCTGATGGCCAAGACATTAATGCACTTGTTATACATCTATACTTCATGAAGTGTGTGTGTTGAGGGTTTGGTAGTTCTGTGTCTAAGATCAGGCCTGAGCAGGAGCAGAGGATCAAGTGGGTGGTGATAGTGGGGTATTGAGCAGGGGGACTGATAGTGAAAGCTCCTGCTTCCAGTCTTGGTGCTGGGCGAGAAGTTTGGAGACGATGGAACTGTTTATTAGCAGGCCTGCCTGTTAATGGACACAAGCAGGGAAAGTTTCAGAACAGGCAGAGTGAATCAGCCCATGTACCCAGTGCAGGGCCAAACCCAGGTTCAGATGTATTGCTGATGCTGCAGGCCTCGATGAGGGGGAGTCCTTCACGCAGTAAGATGTGAAATTGTTGCACTGCTTGAAGGGCAGCGACAGGGAGTGTGTTTATCAGATCCGGGAGAGACCTTGCAAGAGCTCAAATTGATACATAGAGGCACACTCTTTCTTCACACTGTCTAATCTGTGCGCTGATTGTCTTGCACTGTTGCAGTTTCTGCGGCCTCCCACACATTCCACTGCTATTGACTGTAAGCGGGCTGTGAGCAGCTAACTCAGAACAGACCACAAGTTCCAACACTTAGCCCCATCTCCTTAGAGCTGAAACCAGTCTCAGTTTGACAGAAACTCTCCTGCTCCAGGCAGGAAGCTGTCACAACTGCTTGCTTTTCTGATACTCAACAGATCACAGAATTGAAATGGTCTGCCTCAGGCCCACCATTCTCGCCACTGAGTTGAGAGTTTAATTTACTCCAGGGCTTTGAGCACTTAACGTAGGCAACAATATAGTGCAGTACTGAGGATGCACTACAACATCAGGGGCCAGGGGTCAGTGCTCAGGGCGCACTACAATCCCGGGAGTAAGTACTGGGCACTCTACAATGTACTGAGGGAGTTCTGCAGTGTCGGAGGCTCAGAGCTGAGGGAGTGCCGCACTGTTGGTGGATCAATAGTGAGGGAACACTGCTCTACCTAAGGTCCTGGTTAATAATTTTCCATCAGTTTGTATGTATGACTGATGATCTGGCTATGTCTGATTACTATGACTGAGTTCTGCCTGTACTGCTGCCTGTATAATGATTGCTGCAATTCCTACATGACAACAATGTCTGCACTTCAAAACTAAACTATTGCCTATGAAGTAGTTTGGGCCATCCGAGAACTGTATCTGTACACCTTTTTTTTCCAGGGAAGCCTATCACCTAGCCTGCCTTCTCCTGATTGCTGGGTCTGGCTGGAGCCTGATTGGTCAGGGTGGCATGGTGACTGAGTGGTAAGCACTGCTGCCTCACAGTGCCAGGGACCTGGGTTCAATTCCACATTTGCATGTTCTCATGGGTTTCCTCCAGGTGCTGTAGTTTCCCCCCACAGTCCAAAGATGTGCAGGTTAGGGTGGATTGGCCGTGCTAAATTACCCATAGTGTCCAGCCTAGGTGGGTTAACCATGGGAAATGCAGGGTTACAGGAATAGGGTAGGGAGCAGTGGGTCTGGGTATGATGCTGTTCGGAGGTTTGATATGACTCGATGGGCTGAATGGCCTGCTTCCACACTGTAGGGATTCTATGCTCGCTGGCAAAATGAACAGAGTTGTTTTGTGTATGGTATGCCCCTTCTCACCCAGTGATCAAACATCCTGCCTCTTGCTGCTTGCTTCAGGAAATTTGCTACTTCCTCTCTTTTGAAACTCCTGTTAGCAAGTTTAAGACTTTTGTCCCACAGCTCTTCCCCGGGGGAGGAGAGGGACTAATCTCTTGTTATCCTTGTTCACATCCTTCCCAGACAGTTCAAAAGCTGTAGTTTTTGTCACCTGTGGCTGCTGCTATCTCCGATGCTGTTAATCTATATCTACCTCTAAGCTCTGGTTCCTGGTACAAGATGAGAACCAGAGTCCCTGACAGATAAATCGTTGATTTAGCCTGGTCTATTTCTTGCAGGTACTTGCTTTAACTGTCTTGCTTACTTCCGTTCTCGTTGCTGTTCTATGATTATCCTCATGATGCAGAATAATGTCAGCTTATTTATGGAGATGTTGTTTCATAGTGTGCTGGGTTACCCCACACTGTACATCTTCTGTTGCGCTTTGGCAGCAAGCCAATGCCACTGACCTTCAGCCCATCTCTGCAACATGTTTCCGGCCAGTTTGCATTAAGAATAGGAAACATTGTTGACATCCTGTTATGTGATCTGTGCTCCTTTATTCTGCTCTCCTGACACCAACAATCGCCTCCACCGCCCACCTCCAACCCATCCTCCCCACCTCCTGGTACATGTATGTCACCCCTTCCCCCCCGCATTACGTCCAAACAGCCTTGTTATTTCTGATCAGAGTTCAGCAGTCTCTGCAATTACTTCATTTTGTTTCTAAGCAGACTTGGTGCTGCCTGACTAGAACTAGACATGAATATCCATTACTGTTAAATAACCTTTTCCTTCCATTCTCTTCAGTATACAATCTACAAGAGGTACGAGTACACAGAGGGTCGTTACTCTGTATCTAACCTGTGCTCTACCTGCCGTTGGTGTGTTTGATGGGGATGGTGTAGCAGAAGCTTTACTTTGTTTAAAAGAGTAGAAAGAGGGATCTTTACTTCTGATCTGTTGAAAAGTCCTTTCCTTCATTAAATCCTATGACAGTGGAGGTGCTGTCATTGTGTCATGTGCCAATTTTGTCACTGAATATGTTAACACACTGATTGCTTGTGGTCTGCTATTTTGTAAAACTGTCTCTACGAGCTGGAGAAAAGCAGAAACACTTAATGGTGAGTTCTTTGGCTTTAAAGCTTAGCTGAAGCGGTTCTGTGCTGTATAACTCTGTGTTTGCGTGCAGCTTGCAGTGTATGGAGGGAAGCATTGTGAATGTTTTCCATGTGAAACACACCCCCTAATTCTCTGCAGGGATTAGATGGCTGCATGTAGTAACAAGGTTTGTGGGTCAGAGAGTGAGGATTTGAACCTGACTCTAATCCAGGCTGAGAAGGTATGCAGGGCAGCAATGGAATGCTGCGCTGCCAATGATGCCATCTTACCCAGAACCTGTCTGCATCCGGTACTTGTTCTGGTGAATGATGAAGATCTCGGAGCTTCAGCAGAAGGAGAGAAAAGAGTTCTCCTGCTGGGTATCCAAGTTAGAATTTCTTTCAAATTCAAAAACTATATTAAAAACAATAAAAGGGTGGATGCTGGAGATCTGAAATATAAACAGAAAGTGCTAGGGCAGCACAGTGCCTCAGTGGTTAACACTGCTGCCTGACAGCACCAGGGACCCAGGTTGGATTCAACCCTCGGGCAACTGTCTATGTGGAGCTTGCACATCCTCCCTGTGTCTGCATGGGTTTCCTCCCACAGTCCAAAGATGTGCAAGTTAGTTGGATTGGCCATGCTAAATTGCACCATAGTGTGCAGGGATGTGCAGGTTAGGTGGGTTAGCCATGGGAAACATGGGTTATGGGGACAGAGTGAGGAGGTGGGGGAGTGTGCTGGGTCAGGGTGTATGGCTGTTTGGAGGGTCAAAGCAGACTCGATGGGTCGAACAGCCTCTTTGTGCACTGCAGGGATCCTATATTTCTATGTTTCCATCCTATGTGATGCCTTAAGTCTGAAATGAATCTTCAGAACTGCTACTTTAAATGGAATATGGCTTTGGCTGTACTGAGTTTATATTTGCACGTGGATTAACGTGTTCTGTGGTGAATTCTGGGATACTGTTAAGCTGGGCAAATAACATTCACTTTCAGGGAACTATTATCTGAGCATCATCAGCAGTATTATCTATTTATATATGAACAATTAAGAATGACAGACATCTAAAGGCCAGTTAATCTTTTCAATATACATTCATGATAACTGCAGCAGACACCACCTACTCTCTGCCTTCCCTGCTTGCAGACATGTCATTGTTAATAACAGGAAATCAAGATAAACCATGAACACTTAGGGAGAGAAAGTTCTTGCTACTTTCTCTCTAACTCCTGCAGATGATCCAAATCTATCCAGACATTCACCATGCCTACATTAAGGAAAAAAATGTCTACGTTAAATGTCAATCCACTTAACTCTTTATGATATGACCTTTTAACAGTTTCCTCAGTACTCACCATAAAAATAAGCCTGACTCACTGTGGTAGGAATCAAAATGTTTGTGTGGTCGATGTATGTGAACATGTTGGTGTTTTGCACACTGCTTTGTATTTGCAGCAGAGAAACAGGCCATTCTGACCACTGGTCTCCATCTGCATCGTGAGCCGACCCCGTACTGCCGTTTTTCATCTCGACCTATCAGCAAATCCTGCTGCCTGTGATAGGACGTGTGATTCTCTGTTACTGAGTAGGCAGTCCACCCACTACTCCAACCTGATCAATAGCAGGGACGTAGAAAATAGGAATAGGCTGTTTGGCTCCTTGAGACTGCTGTACCATTCAGTAGATCATGTCTAATCTTCTACCTCATCAGCATTTTCCTCCACATGATCCTTATATTTCAAGATATCTTTAAATCTAAGAAATCTATGAATCTGTATCTTGAAACTACTCAATGACTGATTTTCCACAACCTACTTGGGTAGAGCATTCCAAAGATTCACCACCCTCTTGGTCAAGGAATTCTCTCTTAAATTCTCAGTCTTAAATGACTGTCCTAAAAGGCAATTAATGATTTAGATCAGGGAAATATATCTGTGTTTGCAGACGACACAACGGTGGGCAGGAGGGTGAGCTGTGAGGAGGATGGAGATATGCTTCAGTTTGATCTGCAAATGTTGAGTGAGGGGATGAATGCATGGTAGGTGAAAATGTGGATAAATGTGAAGTTATCCACTTTGATAGTAAAAACAGGAAGGTGGATTATTACCCGAATGGCAGGAGATTAGGAAAGGGGGAGGTGTAATGCGTTTTGGGTGTCCTTGTGTACCACTCGCTAGAAGTAAGCATGTAGGTACAGCAGAGGGTGAAGGAAGCAAATGATATGTTGGCCTTCATAGAGGATTCTGGTACAGGAGCAGGGATGTCTTGCTGCATTTTTACATAGGGCCTTGGTGAGACCACACCTGGTATTGTTTGTATTTTGGTCTCCTTATCTGAGGAAGGATGTTCTGGCTATGGAGGGAGTGCAATGAAGGTTTACCAGATGACAAGACTGATGGTTAGGTTAGAATTATATTCACTACAGTTTCAAAGAATGAGGGGGTTTCTCTTAGAAACCAATAACATTATAACAGGACTAGACAGGGTGGGTGCAGCAGACTGTTCGTGATGACCGGTCAGTGCAGAGATCGGGATCACAATTAATGAGCCAGGATATGTAGTGATTGTGATGAGATCAGCCAGGTAGACATCATGGAATCTGAACTAAAATAAAAACCAAAAGAACTGCGGATGCTGTAAATCAGGAACAAAAACAAAGTTGCTGGAAAATCTCAGCAGGTCTGGCAGCATCTGTGAAAGAGAAAACAGAGTTAACGTTTTGGGTCCGGTGACCCTTCCTCAGAACTTGAATCTGAACTCCCTGACTGGGGCAGTTAACCTGGTCCAATCAGGGAGCCCTGGCTGACAGATAAAATCAGGATTGTCAGACATCCTGTTCACTCTGGGAGCTGGCTCCGAGGGAGCGGGATCAATGTCAAGGACTCTTCAAATGTAAATAAAGGATGATTTGGTGATGGGATACTGGCATCTATGGAGTTCTTTCAGGACATATCTTTTAAGATTCAGAAGAGAAGTGTCCTCCCTCAGCATGGTAAGCCTATACAATTCTCTGCCACAGAAAGTGGTTGAGACCAAAACATTTAATGTTTTCAAGAAGGAATGTGATATAATTCTTAGAGCTTAAAGGATCAAAGGGTATGGGGAGAAAGTGGGAAAAGGGTACTGAGTTGGATGATCAGCCATGATTGTATTGAATGGCAGAGCAACCTGGAAGGGTTGAATGGTCTATTTTGTTCCAATTTTCTATATTTCTCTGACTGATACCTTTATTCTGAGACTTTGTTCCCTGGTTGGAGACAAGCACCTCTCCAGTCAGGGGTAACATCTTTCCAGCATCTACCCTGTTGCGTCCTGGAAAAATTCTGTAAGCTTCATTGATATCCACCACTTTTAGATTCTTGAGGGGTTTTTTTTAATTCACTCAATGGACGTGGGCTTTGCTGGCTTATGCCTGTCCCCAGTGGCCCTTGAACTGAGTGGCTCACTTGGCCATTTCAGAGGCAATAAATGCTGGTCTAGCCAGCCACGCCATCATCCCGTGAATGAATAAAAAAAAGCCACATCGCTGTGGATCTGGAGTCACATGTCGCCAGGCCAGGTGAGAAATGGCAGTTTTTTTCCTTCCCCGAAGGGCATGAGAAAGCCGAATGGGTTTTCCCCAACAAATCGACAATGGTTTCATGGTCAACACTAGACTCTTGATTCCAGATTTTTATTGAATTCAAATTCCACCTGCGGTGGCAGGATTTGAACCTTTAGTCCCCAGAACATTTTCTGAGTTTCTGGATTAATACTCTAGTGATAATATCACTAGGCCATTGCCACCCTAGGTTTCATGCTCCTGGTCAGCCTGCAAAGCCCATTGGAATATGTACCTGAATGGGCATCAGACCCCCAGTACTGTTTCATCTCAGGATAAAGGGTCTGACAAGTTTTTTTTCTCTTTATTCTTTCATGGGATAGGGTTGTTTCTGGAAAGGTCAGCATTTCTGCAAATCCCTACCTAATGATCTTACAAGCCACTAAGTTCAAGGTAATTTCAGAGGGTAGTTGAAAGTCAATCAGAGTCAAAGACTTACAGCACAGAAAAAAGGCCCTTTGAATCTGTGCCAGTCAAAAACAACCACTTAACTACTTGTAATCCCATTTTTCAGTCACTTGGTCCATAGACTTACATAGGCCCAGTCTCTCCTTGATCTTAACTCATAGAGCAATCTCACCAGCCTAAGGATCTATTTGATGACCTTTTTGCTGCATTTACTCCGCGGTGAGATATCCTTCAGATTAGGAGACCACCCAGGCTCTGTACAACTGCAGCAAGATGGTTTTACTCCTGTACTCAAAGCCTCTTACATTTTAAGACCAATGTATTGTTTCCCCTCCTGTTGACTTGCTGCAGCTGCACATTAGCTTTCAGTGATTCAGTAACACAGTCACCCAGGTTCCTTTGGACATCAACAGTTCCAACCTCACTGTTTTAGAAATAGTCTACACCTTTATGCTTCTTACTAAAGTGGGTAACCTCAATTTATCAAAATCATGTTCCATCTTTAAAAGAAATACTCTGGTTGCTGGAAATGAGAAACATAAACAGAAATTGCTGGAAAAACTAGGCAAGTCTGGCAGCATTTGTGGAGAGGAGGCAGAGTTAATTTTTCATGTCCAGTGACCTTTCTTCATAACTGAAGTTCTCGCCTCCAAAGCATTGATATTGACAGTGTATAGCTTGGCCCCAAGTGGTGATACTTACAATATTCCACCTGATGCATCTTGCCAGCCTGAAAATGATCTGTTTATTCCGACTTTCAGTTTTCATCTATTTCTCAATCCGTGCTAGTGTATGCTCAGGTGGCATGGTGGCTCAGTGGTTAGCACTGCTGCCTCATAGCGCCAGGGACCCAGGTTCGATTCCACCCTTGGGTACCTGTCTGAGTGGATTTTGCACATTTGCCCCATGGGAATCTGCATGGGATTCCTCCACGTGCTCTGGTTTCCTCCCACAGTCCAAAAATGTGCAGGTTGGGTGGATTAGCCATGGGAAATGCAGGGTTACAGGGGGGTGTGTCTGGGTGGGATGCTGTTTGGAGGGCCTGTGTGGACTTGATGGGTTAAATGGCCTGCTCTCTCACTGTAGGGATTCTATGCTCTCTGTGCCCCATATATGCTGTAATTTTGTTTATCCACCAAGTGTTTCATTGGTTGCTATCTTTGACATATAAATATTCCCTGACTAGACATACTGATGCCACTGCCTTGATCATGCTGTGATATTTTTTTCCTCCAAGGTTCCCCAGGTCCTAACCAGACAACCTGCTGACCAGTCTCTCCCTCAAAACTGTTCCACATGCTTCAGTCACACACTGACTTTGTGCCCTGTTCCTTCATTTCTATGGCACTACTTACAGTCCACTTGACACAGTGTAGCAGGGCAAGTTATTCTTGGTGATTTCAGTTCATTGGTATTTGAGCTGTTTGAGAGGTGAGAGGAAGTTTTACAGGAGTGTTATGATTGACTCTTTCTCTTGTAATTCTTTGAACTGACTGTAGGTTGTTTGGAAATTGCAACCGTGAGATCACACAGACTTTCCCTATCATTTGGTTCTTTAAGATTTTATGAGAAATAAGGCCAATTGACGCTTTGCTGTTGAAGATGAAAGCCCGGTCCCAGAAAGAGTTGTGTCACGATCTTCAGACACTGGACTGTTTCTCTGTTCTTGAATTTTTGCCATTCTGCTCAAAACCCCTCTGACCACAACTTTTAAATAGTCTTCTGCATTTTAATTCCTTAATTATGGTGGTGACAAGGCCTTTTGTATTTTTGCAGAAGGATACTGAGATTTGAGAGTGCATGGTAGTGAGAAAGACAGAGTGTGCTCTGTTTAGCTGTGACCCATGGAATCGCAGAGCCCCAGTCTATGACCTATGACGAATTAAATGTGTGCACAGACTGTCGCCAACGGACTCACAGCTAGCCCCTCACTCCTGCTGCTTGATATTTTTCTCCTGTCTGATATTCTGTCTCTTCAAAGGCCACATGCAACTTCCTTGCCCCCTACTTCCAGATCTGGAGGGTAAACTTTCACTTGTACTGTCCTCACTACTCACTGCACAGCTACACGTTCGCAGTTCCAGGAAACGAGCAATCATGTCAACCCCCCCCCCCCCACACATTAAGATCTCTTACTTCATGTGAACAGCTCACCACTTGAGCCCTCCTCTTACTGATGGGCAGTGTTTCTCTTGAAGTTAGGAGAAATTGGTGGATTGGGTGACTGAGCATTAAGCACTGACTGAAATGGAGATTCTGTCACATGGAGAGGTTCAGGGGCTTGGGCTGCTTGGCGGAGGAGGGTCTTCATGTTAGAACATAGAACAGTACATCACAGGAACAGGCCCTTCGGCCCATGAGAGAAGAAGGTTAAGAGTGACTTGATAGAGACATACAAGATGATCAGAGGATTAGATAGGGTGGACAGTGGGAGCCTTTCACCTCAGATGGTGATGGCTAGCACGAGGGGACATAGCTTTAAATTGAGGGGTGATAGATATAGGACAGATGTCAGAGGTAGGTTCTTTACTCAGAGAGTAGTAAGGGCGTGGAATGCCCTGCCTGCAAAAATAGTAGACTCGCCCACTTTAAGGGCATTTAAATGGTCATTGGATAAACATATGGATGATAATGGAATAGTGTAGGTTAGATAGGCTTCAGATTGGTTTCACAGGTCGGCGCAGCATCAAGGGCCGAAGGGCCTGTACTGCGCTGTAATGTTCTATGTTCTATGTTCTATGTTCTATGTTCTATGATGTTGTGCCGAACAGGACGCCAAATTAAACTAATCCCTTCTGCCTGCCTTTGGTCCATATCCCTCCATTCCTTGCATATTCATGTACTTATCTTAAAGTCACTTAAACACCCCTATCGTATCTGCCTCCACCACCACCCATAGCAGCACGTTGTAGACTCCACCACTCTGTGTAAAAAAAACTCCTCACATCTCCTTTGAACTTTCCCCCCTCACCATAAATGCATGCCCTCTGGTATTAGACATATTGTGCCTACCAGTGCAAAAGGTGAGTGGTCAGTGACAGCCACAACCATGGTGTATTGCAGGTTAGGGAGGAGGGAAAACATTTTCTCACACAGCAAGGAGATAGGGTCTGGGATGCACTGCTTGGAAATGTGGTGGAGGCAACGTTTGGTTGAGGCGTTCCGGAGGGCACTGGATAATTAGTTAAATAGAAATGGTGTGAAGGGTTATGAGGATGGCACAAAGTCAAAATGCTCAGAAGGTCAGTGCAGCCTTGATGGCCCAGAAGGCCTTGTTCTACATTGTAACACCTCTGTCATTCTGTGAATTGAGTTTGGATGTAGCTCTGGTGTTGGTGTTTGGAGGAGGTACTGTGATTGCTGCTGAAATAACTTTCCCTCTCCATGTCCTGCAGAATGTGAGGAAACTGCTGCAGGATCCCAAAGTGACGGACCTGGATGCAGTGAGGCTGGTGATGCTGTATGCTCTGCGGTATGAACGCCACAGCAACAGTAACCTAGCCTCACTGAAGGAGGCACTGACCCGTAGGGGAGTATCAGACAAGTACAAGCGGGTGAGTGTGGCCTCTTGCACTGTATAAATGAGAATCCTCCATTAACCTCGATATTATTGATCAATCTGATCAGTTATCCATGTACAATCATCCCCACTTTCACACAGGACTAGAATCTACTGATCGCCTCTTCTGCACAACCACAAAAATTTGAACAAGACCAGGCCATTCCCACTAGTGCAGCACACACCATACATAAGTTAGACAACAAGGTGCAGGGCTGGATGAACACAGCAGGCCAAGCAGCATCATAGGAGCAGAGAGGCTGACGTTTCGGGCCTCGACCCTTCATCAGAAAAGGGGGAGGGGAAGGGGGTTTTGAAATAAAT
>NC_063377.1:10123450-10127947 GCF_021869965.1 Rhincodon typus
ATGCTGCTTGGCCTGCTGTGTTCATCCAGCCCTGCACCTTGTTGTCTCGGATTCTCCAGCATCTGCAGTTCCTACTATCTCCCATACATAAGTTAGTTGATTTTAGCCATTCTACAATGGACTTTGGCACCCCAGGTTATAGAGAAAGGCAGGCAGCTGGGTTCCTGCTCCTGCTCACTGTCCGCTCACACCTGAGTTAGAGAGAGGGGAAATCATTGAGTCATACATCGTGAAAACAGACCCTTCGGCCCAACTTGTCCACGACGACTAAGTTTCCTAAACGGAACTAGTCCCTTTTGCCTGTGTTTGGCCCATATCCCTCTTAAACCTTTCCTATCCATGTACCTGTCGAAATGTCTTTTGAACGGTGTAATTGTATCTGTCTCTACGACTTCCTCTGGCAGCTCATTCCATACACGCACCACCCTATGTGTGAAAAAGTTTCCCCTCAGGTCACTTTCAAATCTTTTCCCCCTCACTTTAAACCTATGCCGTCTAGTTTTGAACTCCCCTACCCTGGATAAAAGACCTTAGCTATTCACCTTATCTATGCCCCTCATAATTTTTTAAACCTCTATAAGGTCACCCCTCAGCCTCCTATGTTCCAGGGAAAGAAGTCCCAGCCCATCCAGCCTCTCCTTATAACTTAAACCCTCCAGTCTCAGTAACATCCTTGTAAATCTTTTTTGCATCCTTTCCAGTTTAATAACATCCTTCCTATAGAAGGGTGACCAGAATTGTATGCGGTACTCTTACCAATATTCTGTACAGCTGTAACATGATGTCCCAGCTCCTGTACTCAGTGAGTTGACGGATGAAGGCAAATGTGGCAAATGCCTTTTTCACCACCCTGCCTACCTGTGAAGCCACTTTCAAGGAACTCTGTACCTGCACCCCTAGGAATCTCTGTTTGACAACACTCCCCAGGGCCCCATTATCAACTGTACAAGTCCTGCCCTGGTTTGCCTTATGAAAATGCTTCACTTTGCATTTATCTAAATTAAACTACATCTGCCCACTGGCCCAGTTGATCAAGATCCTGTTGTACTCATAGATGACCTCCTTCACTATCCACTATACCACTAGTTTTGGTGTTATCCACAAACTTAGCAACCTTGCTTCCTGTTTTCTCATCCAAATTGTTTCTATAAATGATGAACAACCGTGGACCTAGCACTGATCCTTGTGGCACACCATTGGTCACAGGCCTCCAGTCTGAACAATAACCCTCTACCACCACCCTCTGTCTCCTAGCCTTAAGCCAATTTTGTATCCAATTGGCTAGATCTCCCTGGATCCCATGTGATCTAACCTTGCTAACCAGATTATCATGTGGAACCTTGCCAAAGGCCTTGCTAATGACCATGCAGACAATGTCTCTGCCTTCATCTGTCTACTTGGTCACCTGTTCAAAAATCTCAATCAAGTTTGTGAGACATGATTTCCTACACACAGTCATGCTGACTATCCCTAATCAGTCCTTGCCTTTCCAAATGCATGTTGATCCTGTCTCTCAGAATCCCCTCCAACAACTTACCCACCACTGACGTTACGCTCATCCGTCTATTTTCCTTTTTCTCCAGTCTTCCTGCTCCTTACCTGTGACTATCGATCACCGTCCACTGATCGCTGGGTCACAGAGAGGGTAAATTAACCAGACTTCCTGCTCTTGATCACTGACCAGTGACCCTTGGGTTAGAATACTCCCCACTTGCCTGGATGAGTGCACCTCCAATAACAAGAAGGTATTATATATTGGTAAAACAAACAAGGACAAGACTTATACAATTAAAAGGAGGGCCTTGAGCAGTGTTGTTGAAGAGAGAGACCTAGGGGTTCAGGTAACATAATTCTTTGAAGTTTGCATCACATGTAGACAGGGTGGTTAAAAAGGTATTTAGCATGCTTGTCTTTATTTGCTCTGACCTTTGAATATAGGAGCTGGGACGTTATGTTGAGATTGTATAACGTTGACGAGGCCTCTTCTGGAGTACTGTGTCCAGTTCTGGTCACCCTGTTATAGGAAGGTTATTATTAAGCTGGAGAGGACTCCGAAGAGATTTACAAGGATGTTGCTGGGTATGGCAGGTTTGAGTTATAAGGGGAGGCTGGAAAAGCTGGGACTTTCTTCATTGGAGCGTAGGAGGTTGAGAGGTGACCTTGTAGAGGTTTATAAAATAATGAAGGATATAGATAACGTGAATGGCAGGTGTCTTTCCTCAGGGTGGGGGATTTCAAGACTAGGGAGCACATTTTTTTAAGGTGAGAAGAGAAAGATTTTAAAAAGTCATGAGAGGCAATATTTTTTACACAGGGAGTGGTTTGTGTGTGGAATGAACTTCCAGAGGAAGTGGTGGATGTGGTTACAGTTACAATGTTTAAAAGATATTTAGAAAAGTACATGAATAGGAAGGGATTGGAAGGATATGGGCCAGGAGCAGGCAAGTGGGACTAGTTTAGTTTGGGATTATGTTCGGCATGGACTGATTGGACCAAAGTGTCTGTTTCCGTGCTGTATGACTCTATGACTCTAAGAAGTCTGACACCTTCCTGGACAGAGCAACCCATTTGTTTGGCACCATGTCCACAAGCATACAGTCCTTCCATCACCAGCGCTCAGTAGCTACAGTGTGTACTACCTACAAGGTGCACTGCAGAAGTTTACAAGGCTCCATATCGGGTACTTTCCAAACCCACAAGGTCTACAATCTAGAAGGACAAGGGCAGCACATATACATAACACCACTACTTTCAGGTTCCTTTCCAAGCCACTCACCATCCTGACTTGGAAGTATATTGCTGTTCCTTCAGTGTCGCTGAGTCAAAATCCTGGAACCCTCTCCCTAACAGCATTGTGGGTCTATCTAAAGCAGAAGGAGGTAGAGGTTCAAGAAGCAGCTCACCACCACTTTCTCAAGGGCAGTTAGGGATGGGCAATAAATGGTGGCAAGCCAGCAACGTTCACAATCCATTAATTTTAAAAAGAGGGGTAATCAGCTGGGGTTCCTGCTCCTGATTACTGTATATAAAGCTGATACACAAAGTCGTGGCTCACTATCAAGGGTGGCTATTTGGGGTGAGGTTTGGTGATGAGACAAACAGCCAAAGTTTAGCACTAAGTTACAGCACTGGTGGGGTTAGGTTTGTCATGGAATAACGCCAGGGTGCTGTATTAGTGTGAAACAAGTAACATCAAAGGACCGTGGATGCTGAAAATTAGAACGAGGAACAAATTTCTGGGAAAACTCAGCAGGTCTGGGCAACATCTGTGGAGAGAAAGCAGAGTCAATATTTTGGGTCCAATAAAACTTCTTCAGAACTGAAAGCTGAATTTTCCCAGCAATTTCTGTTTTTGTTACTCAACAAGTGTGGACAGGTCCCTCACTATGTAACTCTGGGTGGGGGTCTGTCGCTTCATAACACTGGTGTACTGGCAGGGAAAGGTCTGTCAGTGTCTCACACTGGGGTACAGTACTGCTGGGGACAGGCCTGTTGCTGTATAACACTGGGGTACAGTATTGATGGGGACAGGTCTGTCACTATTTAACACTGGGCTACAGCTCTGGTGAGGACAGGCCTGTCAGTGTATAACACTGGGGTACAGTACCGGTGGGGACAGGTCTGTCACTGTATAACACTGGGGTACAGTAGTGGGGGACAGGTCTGTCACTGTATAACACTGTGGTACAGTACCGGTGGGGGACAGGTCTGTCACTGTATAACACTGGGGTACAGTACCGGTGGGGGACAGGTCTGTCACTGTATAACACTGGGGTACAGTACCGATGGGGACAGGTCTGTCACTGTATAACACTGGGGTACAGTAGTGGGGGGACAGGTCTGTCACTGTATAACACTGTGGTACAGTACTGGTGGGGACAGATCTATGGAATGATCCTGGTGGGGCCAGGTCTGTCACTGCATAACACCAGGGATTGTAAGTTCATCTCTGCCTCTTCTGTTAATTTTGTTCTAGTTGGTGTCGGTCATTGTGGAATATGGTGGAAAACGATTCCGGGGAAGTGACCTCGTGACTCCAAAGGATGCTGTTGCCATCACGAAGCAATTCTTTAAAGGATTGAAGGTAGAGGTTAAATATGTCAGCTGAATTCACAGCAGCTGCTTTCACCCAAAGCTCCCTGCTGTGCCTTGCAGTACTGTCACAGGATGCCCAGTGATGTTCCCAATCGTTGGAGTGACAGGGACATTGGTGTGACAGGGTTCTCACCCTCAGTACAGGGATGTTTGGTTGACAGGGTTCTCACCCTCAGTACAGGGATGTATGGTGTGACAGGGTTCTCACCCTCAGTACAGGGATGTTTGGTGTGACAGGGTCCTCACCCTCAGTACAGGGATGTTTGGTGTGACAGGGTCCTCACCCTCAGTACAAGGACCCTTGATGTGACAGGGTCCTCACCCTCAGTACAGGGATCCTTGGTGTGACAGGGTTCTCACCCTCAGTACAGGGACCCTTGGTGTGACAGGGTCCTCACCCTC
>NC_063377.1:10127957-10128410 GCF_021869965.1 Rhincodon typus
TACAGGGACCCTTGGTGTGACAGGGTCCTCACCCTCAGTACAGGGTCCCTTGGTATGACAGGGTCGTCACCCTCGGTGTGACTGAGCCTGAGGAGGGTAGGACAAGGTAGGATCAGGCCGAGGGGAGCACACTAACATATTGCCTTTTTGTGTTCAGGGTATTGAAAATGTATACACACAACACCAGCCACTGCTTCAGGACACCTTGGACCAGCTTATTAAAGGGAAGCTGAAGGACAGTCAATACCCGTATCTTGGACCAAGTACACTGCGAGACCGGTAAGGGAGGATCCTGTCTCAAATCAACACACTGGGAGCTGGCATTCACTTCTTTGATGTATCTCCACAATGACTGGCTTCCACTGTGACCTTTTGAGAGTCAGCATCTTCAGGAGAGAACGGGGACCCCGTACCCCAGTGAGAGTCAGCACCTTTGGGAGAGGGACCCTGTAC
>NC_063377.1:10128420-10135910 GCF_021869965.1 Rhincodon typus
CACCTTCGGGAGGGGGACACCCGTACCCCAGTGAGAGTCAGCACCTTCGGGAGAGGGACCACCGTACCCCAGTGAGAGTTACACTTTGAGGAGAGGAGGAGGACCCCGTACCCCAGTGAGAATCAGCACCTTCAGGAGAGGAGGGAGACCCTGTACCCCAGTGAGAGTCAGCACCTTCGGCAGAGGAGAGGGATCTCGTACCCCAGTGAGAATCAGCACCTTCAGGAGAGGAGGGGGACCCCGTACCCCAGTGAGAGTCAGCACCTTCAGGAGGGGGACCCCGTACCCCAGTGAGAGTGAGGAGGTAATGGAATTTTCATAAGGAAAGGGATAAGAAAAAAATGAAAAAGAAGCCAGAAAACCAAAATTGATGGAGAAACTCAATGGGTCTGGCAGCATCTTTGGAGAGAGAGCAGAGTTAACCCTTCTTCAGAACAGGTCACTTTGCTTCCCCTTCACAGCTTCTGCCAGACCTGCTGACCTTCTCCAGGAATTTCTGGTTTTGTTTCAGATTTGCAGCATCCACAGTCCTTTGTTTTATGTTAATAGATAAGAAATAATGTGTCTTTGTGTTTATTAAATTATTTAAAAATGCTGACAATGGTAAACCTTTTACAAGTCATTCTTATAGAACTGTAGGAATATCCTTCAATTAACTAAAAAACAAGTACATCAAGAGAGTGTTGCAGATGTTTACAGGATCTGCAGCGGATGGTTAAAAATGATGCACAATGATGTTAATCGTTTTTGCTATCACTGGAAATCCTGCTCATCGGTTTGTCCCTTTATATCTTGTACGGTATTTTAGATGCCCTCTGTCTTTCTGGATAAAGGCTGTTTTCTGTGCCTCTCCCATGCTGACCGCTGCTTCCTGTGAGGGTCTCGCACTGACCGCTGCTTCCGGTGACGATCCGATGCTGACCGCTGCTTCCCCTGACTGTCGATCACTATTGATCCCTATGACACTCGATCACTGACTGCTGTTTCCTATGTCACCCTGTTCGCTGAATCCTGTGACACTCTCCTCACTGACTGTTGTGTCCTGTGCCAACAGGCTTACAATGTAGTGCGATAACAAATGCCTTGAATTTGAAGCTCAGTAGAATAGCTATGTGCACCTGTCAGCTACAAACAGTAAGGACACAGTCTCCTTAAACTGTTGACCTCTGACCTTTCCGTTGTTGAGCCAGTCAGCTACAGTGAGATGCATGCCTTTGCAGCTATTCCACATTCTCCGTAACCCAATCCCTTCACCTGTCAGCTGAGCCTACCCCTGGGACCGAACTCTGGTTCAATGCAGCATCATCTGTCAGAGTCAAACAAGAAAGTGGTATCGAGAAACTGTGCCATCACTTATGTGTGCAAAAATCAGCTCAGAGGGACTGAGTATTTCTGTTGTTGGTCCAAGGGTTCCTACTTTGGTGTGTGAAACTGGAATGAGTTTCTTCCCCATGTGGTCTGAGCCATCCCCCGCATTCCTGATATCTTTCTTTCATTTCCCTTCTCTCTATCTCTCTCTTACACATGCTCAACTTCAAAGTTTTGGTTTGTGAAATTGGTGATATCCTGAGACTTGTCTGTTCCTGTGCACTGGTAACCCTAGAATCTGTTCTCTGCTTTTAGTCACCAGTCTATGTTTAAATATTCATTACTCAGTCCTGTCTGACTGGTGCATATTAGAGCATGGCCTGACCCCTGTTGCGTTTAACAGTGTCTGTGCTGGTGGTGATTGCTGACCTCGAAGACCATCTAGACCCCAGCGTCCAAAGCTTTTTTCTAGTGCAGCACATCTGGCCTTGCGTTCCCCTGGCTTGGATCAGGCTGCCCTGATCTCTTTCCAGAGACTCCCTTTAGGAGGTCTGAATAAGCCTAAGAACGAATTAGGCAGCCTTGTTGCTGGTAATGGGGTGGTCTACCAGCATTTCCATGCTCATGTATGAGAAATGTAAACTTGAGTAAAAAGCCAAATGAACGGTAGCTATACCCCGAGGGAGGGAAGGAAGAAGACAGACTACACTGAGAGGACAGGGAGCTTTCTCAGAGTAGAGACTGTCTGGGGGGAGGTAGACAGCTGAACTGTCTATCTGTTGCAAATGAGTTAACGGTGGTCCTATGCCCATGAAGAGTTTAATGCCAGCTGTGGGCCCTTTGAAGGGGTTCCCTTGGGCCTCATAAAGGGGTTAACATGAGTTGCATACCCCATGAAGGAGCTAATACGAAGCCCTTGTTATTTGTTGTGTACATCAATGATCTGGACATGAACGTAGGAGCTATGATCAGTAAGTTTGCAGATGACACGAAAATTGGTGGGGTGCTAAATAGCGAGGAGGAAAGGTTTAGACTGCAGGATGATATAGATGGGCTGAACGGTGGCAAATGGAATTTAATCCTGAAAAGTGTGAGGTGATGTATTTTGGGAGGACTAACATGGCAAGGGAATACACGTTGAGTGGTAGGACCATAGGAAGCGCAAAGTATCAGAGGGACCTTGGTGTGCATGACCCTGTAGATCCTTGAAGACAGCGGGACAGGTAGATAAGGTGGTTCAGAAGGCACACAGGATACTTGCCTTTATTAGTTAAGGCATTGAAGACGAGCAAGGAGGTTGTACAGAACGAGCTCTCTATAGCATTATTTGGGCCACAGTTGCAGTATTGTGTGCAGTTCTGGTTACCACACTATAGTGATTGCACTGGAGAGGGTGCAGGGAAGATTCACCAGGATGCTGCCTGGGGTGGATTTAGCTGTGAAGGGAGACTAGATAGGCTGGGATTGTTTTCCTCAGGGTTGAGAAGGCTGAAGGAGGGAGTCTGATCGAGATTATAGAGTTCTGAAGGACATGCACAGTGTAGAGAGGGAGAAACGTCTCGGCTTAGCACAGTTAGGGCGGCATGGTGGTTCAGTGGTTAGCACTGCTGCCTCACAGCGCCAGGGACCCGGGTTCAATTCCACCCTCAGGTGACTGTCTGTGTGGAGTTTGCACATCCTCCCCGTGTCTGCACGGGTTTCCTCCAGGTTCCCGTTTCCTCCCACAGTCCAAAGATGTGCAGGCTAGGTGGATCAGCCATGCTAAATTGCCCATAGTGTTCAGGGATGTGTAGATTAGGTGGGTTATAGGGGGATGGGTCTGGGTGGGATGCTCTGAAGGTCGGTGTGGACTTGTTGGGCTGACGGTCCTGTTTTCACACTGTTGGGATTCTATGATCGATGGTGAGTAGTCAGTAATCAGAGGGCACGGTGTTAACGTAAGGAGCGGCAGGTTTAGAGGGGATTTTAGGAAAATAGTACCGTAGCATCAAAGGTCATGGGTCAACTACTGGAAAATGAGATTAGAATAGATGGCTGTTTAATGGCTAGTTCAGTCACGATGGGCCAAAAGCCTGTTTCTGTGCTTTAAATACTATGTGATTTGTAACCAGTGAGGAGTTACTATGTCAGGCAAAGTTGGCAGTAGCGGGTGGGGATGACCTCAATGTTATCCCATTTCAGCACGATTGATCAGATCAGGACACTGTGTCAAAGGAGGCCTGGGGGTACCTTACTTGTCTGGCAGCCATTGTCACCAGTGTTTCCAACTTAACCAATCAGCTGTGTGGAAGGACTTGAGAGCAAGAGCACAGTAGAGAACAAGGGAAGACTGATGAATTAAATGAATTATTTCAATGCATGAGGCTTGACAGGTAAGGCAGATGTACTCAGGACATGGATGGGAACATGGGACTGGGATATTACAGCTATTACAAAAATATGACTGAGGGAGGGACAGGACTTGCAGCTCAATGTTCCGTGGAATAAATGCTATAGGAAGAATAGAGGTGGAGGCAAAAAAGGAGGGGGACTGGCATTTTGATTTGGGAGAACATCGCGGCAGTACTTATATATCTGTATCATCGGCAGAGGATATTCCTGGGGGATCACCCAGTGAAGCTATATGGGTGGAGTTGAGAATTAAGAAGGGGGTTATCACTTGGATGGGATTACTATGGGCCCCCCAACAGTTAGTGGG
The DNA here is from genome assembly GCF_021869965.1 of Rhincodon typus. Lineage (NCBI taxonomy): Eukaryota > Metazoa > Chordata > Chondrichthyes > Orectolobiformes > Rhincodontidae > Rhincodon > Rhincodon typus. Next base: position 10,132,427 of record NC_063377.1, read on the forward strand.
AAATCGAGGAGCAAATATTTAGGGAGATCACAGATAGCTGTAAGAATAATAGGGTTGTAATAGTAGGAGGTTTTAACTTTTCAAACATACACTGGGACTGCCATAGTGTTAAGGGCTTGGATGAGGCTGAATTTGTTAAGTGTGTTCAAGAAAACTTTCTCAATCAGTATGTAGATGGCCCTACTAGAGAAGGGACAAAACTTGACCTCTTCTTGGGAAATAAGGCAGGGCAAGTGATTGAGGTGTTAGTGGGGGGCACTTTGAGACCAGTGACTGTAATACTATTAGTTTTAAAGTAGTTAAGGAAAAGGATAGGCCAGGTCCACAAGTTTTAAATTAGAGCAAAGCCAATTTTGATGGTATTAGACAGGGACTTTCAAAAATTGACTGGGGAAGGCTGTTCGCAGGTAAAGGGACATTTGGCACGCGGGAGGCTTTCAGAAGTGAGATAACAATAATTCAGGGACAGCATGTTCCTACAAGAGTAAAGGGCAAAGCTAGCAGGAGTGGAGAACACTGGATGACTAGGGCATATCAAGACTGTTGTCAATAAAAGAAGGAGGCATATGTCATGGATAGACAGCTGGGATCAAGTGAATCCCTTGAGGATAATAGGGGGGGTAGATGTACACCTAAGAAGTAAATCTGGAGACAAAAAGAGGACATGAGATTGCTTTGGCAGATAAGGTTAGGGAGAATCTAAAGAGATTCTACAAGTATATTGAGAGCAAATGAGTAACTAGGGAGAGAATAGGGCCCCTTAAAGATCAACGAGGCTATCCATGTGTGTGGAACCACAGGAGATGCTAAACAATTTTTTGCATTAGCATTTGCTGTGGAGGAAGACATGGAAGCTAGGGAACTCGGAAATAAATAATGATATTTTGAAGTGTCCACATTACAGAAGAGGAGGTGCTCGAGGTCTTAAAATGCAAAAAGATAGGTAAATCCCTGTGACCTGATCAAGTGTATCCCGGGACATTGTGGGAAGCTGGGGAAGAAATAATGGGCCCCCCTAATGGAGATATCTGTATCATCGACAGCCATGGGGGCGGTACCGGCTATGTGCCATTATTTAAGCAAAGCTATAAGGAAATGCTGGGGAACTGTAGACCGGTGAGCCTGACATCAGTGGTGGGTAAATTGTTGGGATTCTGAGAGACAGAATCTACATGCATTTGAAAAGATGAGGACAGATTAGGGATAGTCAGCATGATTTTGTATGTGGGAAATCATCTCACTAACTTGATTGAGTTTTTTGAAGAGGTGACCAAGTAGATTGATAAAAGTAGAGCGATAGACTTTGTCAACATGGACTTTAGCAAGGCCTTCGGCAAGGTTCCATATAGTAGACTGGGTAGTAAGGTTAGATCACATGGGATCCAGGGAGAGCTAGCCAATTGGATACAAAATTGGCTTGACAGTAGGAGACAGAGGGTGGTGGTAGAGGGTTGTTGTTCAGATTGGAGGCCTGTGACCAGTAGTGTGCCACTAGCATCGGTGCTGGGTCCACTGTTGTTCATCATTTATATAAATGATTTGGATGAGCATATAGGAGGCATGGTTAGTAAGTTTGCAGGTGACACCAAAATTGGTGGTTATAGTGGACAGTGAAGAAGATTATTTAAGAGTCCTAGAGATATACAACACAGAAACAGACTCTTCAGTCCAATTCATCCATGCTGACCAGATATCCTATGTAAATCTAGTCCCATTTGCCACTATTTGGCCCATATCCCTCTAAACCCTTCCATTCATATACTTGTCCAGATATGTATTAAATGTTGTATTGTATCAGCCTCTACCACTTCCTCTGGCAGCTCATTCCATACATGGAGCACATACTTGAAAAAGTTGCCCCTTAGGTCCCTTTTATATCTTTCCCCTCTCACCCTAACCCTGTGTCCTCTAGTTTTGGACTCCCTCACCCTGGAGAAAAGACCTTGCCTATTAACCCTATCCATGCCCCTCATGATTTTATAAACCTCAATAAGGTCACCCCTCAGCCTTTGATGCTCCAGGAAAAATAGCCCCAGCCTATTCAGCCTCTGCCTATAACCTAAACCCTCCAACGCTGGCAACATCTTCGTAAATCTTTTCTGAACCCTTTCTAGTTTCACAACATCTTTCCTGTAGGATGGAGATCAGAACTGCACGCAGTACTCCAAAAGTGGCTGAACCAAAGTCCTGTACAGCTGCAACATGACCTCCCAACTCCTATACTCAATGCACTGACCAATAAAGGCAAGTGTACCAAACATAATCTTCACTATCCTATCTATCTGCAACTCTACATTCAAGAGGATTTTGATCAATTGGGCCAGCAGGCAGAGGAATGGAAGATGGAGTTTAATTTAGAAAATGTGAGGTGTTGCATTTTGGCAAGACAAACCAGGGCATGACTTACACAGTTAATGCCAGGGTCCTAGGGATTGTTGTCGAACAGAGAGACCTAGGGGTGCAGGTACATAGTTCCTTGAAAGTGGTGTCACCGGTAGACAGGGTGTTAAAGAAGGCATTTGGCATGCTTGCCTTCATCAGTCAGAGGATTACATACACTGTTCGGCAGTCACGTTACAGCTGTACAAGACATTGGTAAGGCCATGTTTGAAGTACTGTGTACAATTTTGGTTGCCCTGTTTTCGAAAGGAAATGATTAAACTGAAAAGGGTGCAAAATTGATTTACAAGGATGTTACCAAGACTGAAGGATTTTGAGTTATGAGAGGCTGGATAGGCTGGGACATTTTTCCTTGGAGTGTAGGAGGCTGAGGGGTGATCTTATAGAGGCTTATAAATTCATGAAGGCATAGATAACTTGAATTGCCAAGGTCTTTTCTCCAGGGTAGGTGAGTCCAAAACTAGACAGCATAGGTTTAAGGTGAGAGGGAAAAGATTTAAAACCGACCTCAATGGCAGCATTTTCTCACAGGGTGGTGCGTCTTTGGATTGAGCTGCTAGAGAAAGTGGTAGAGGTGAGTATAATTACAACATTTAAAAGACATTTGCACAGGTACATGGATAGAACAGGTTTAGAGGAATATGGGTCAGTTTAGGAAACCTGGTCAGCATGGACGAGTTGGGCCCAAGGGTCTGTTTCTGTGCTGGAAGACTCTGACTCCTCTGACACACACCACATCAGTATTTGAACAGTGCTCAGGAGGTTTTGCAGGACAATCTGCTTTTGAACTCACTACTGATTCCATCCCATTGGTCATACTTGCTAATCGGATTAAGATGTAGAATCTTTTTAAGAGCCAGCTCTGGTTGCAGGTTCCTGATCTCTGCTATGCCTTTGTTTTTGAAATTTCCATTAGCTCTGACGGAAACCACATTTGCCTCTTTTAAATGGCTAGCTTCATTGACAAAATGAATGTGGTTCAGACCAAGCAGCTTCGAATAGCCCAGACGAAATGGCTTCTGCCTGACCTTCTCCCTTCCCAATCTCTGTCACCTCCTCCAGACCCTACACGCCTCCTTATCTC
>NC_063377.1:10135920-10151276 GCF_021869965.1 Rhincodon typus
CCTCCTGCAGCCCCTACACCCCACCCTATTTCTGTCACCTCCTCCAGCCCCTACTCCCCTCCCAATCTCTGTCACCTCCTCCAGCTTCTATACCCCGCCTCCTCTCCGTCACCTCCCGTGGCACTTACAAACCTCCATCTCTGTTACCTCTTCCAGCCCCTACAACCCTCCCTACCCACCTCCTCCAGTCCCTGCAATCCTGTATGTTCTTCCTGTTCTGGGTTCTTGCTCATCCCCTAGTGTTCACAGTGCTGCTGTTCCTTCCACTGCCAGGGCCCTAAGCTGTGGAATTTCCTTTCTGCATCTCTCGATCTCTGCCCTCTGCTCTATTGTAACACTCTTGAAAACTGACTTCTTTCACCGAGCATTTATTCACCAGCCCTAACTCCTCCATCTCTGTTTTTTTATTGAGGTATTCTCTGTGAAGTACCTTGGAACATTTTATTATATTCAAGGCACTATATACATACTAGTTGTTTTTCTACCCAAGTGCCCAAGTAACTTTGTTTCTTTCTGATTTGAAGCTATAGATTTTTTCGTAGAGTTTAGGTCCTCAGTATTCACCTGGAACGTGGTGTCACTTGGAGACTAGACCACAAAGAATGTCATATCAGTTCGGACCTAATGCAAGATGACCATCACTAATAGAGATAGATCCCATTGAGAATTATAGTCCTGGATTTGAATACACAGTGAGTCCATGTTGGAGTATCTTCCATTTATTAAATTAGGAACCTCCTTACAATTGATTGGATATAGATTTCTCAGCAATGTTATGCTCAGCTAAGTAGCTCCTGGATGATACTAACATCACCTTTTCCTTTCTCACAGTCCGCAAGATGTCATTGTGTTTATCATCGGAGGAGCGACATATGAGGAGGCACAGACTGTCTACAATCTGAACCGTACCAATCCAGGAGTGAGGATTGTGCTGGGTGGAACGACCATTCACAACACCAAGAGGTAAGGGCAAGTCAGGGCACCTGGGAATGGAATTTCTAATACTGGCCAGCTGATGAGCAGATTCCCACGGGGTTACAAACCTCAGACCTGGTCAGTTAGTCCTGACCCTCAGTGTGTCTTACAGCTAAGCTTGTGCTATTCTCAACAGCATGCTGGTGAAAACAGTAAGATTCCAGGATTGAAGCCTGTCAAGGAGAAGGGAGGGACCAGAATGAGAATCTTGCATAAATAGTAACCAGGGTTCCTATACCTGATCAGATTGTGGTGAAACAGAGCGAACTTAGATTCCAGGTGCACAGTTCTCTGGAAGTGGAGTCCCAGGTTGGGGATGGGGGGTTTGGCGTGCTGGTCTTCATCGGTCGGGTCATTGAGTGTGGAAGTTGGGAAGTTATGTTCAGTTGTGCGGGACTTTGGTGAGGCCGCACTTGGAAAATTGTGTTCAGTTTTGGTCACCATTCTATAGGAAAGAGTGCAGAAGAATATTGCAGGGTTGTTGCCAGGACTCAAGGGAATCAGTTTGGGGAGAAGTTGGACAAGCTAGGACTTTTTTGTTTAGAGCATAAGAGAATGAGGAGATATCTTATAGAAGTATATAAGATCACGAGAGGCATGGATCGGTTGAAAGTCTTTTTCCCAGGGTTTGGGAATCGGGGACTAGAGGGCATCAGTTTAAGGTAAGAGGGGAAAGAATACATGGGGACCTGAGGGGCAACTTTTTTACGCCGAGGGTGGTACACATATGGAATAAGCTGCCAGCGGAAGTAGTTGAGGCAGGTACATTAACAACATTTAAAAGACATTTGGAAAAATACATGGATAGTAACAGTTTCGAAGATCTGGGCCAAGTGCAGGGAAATGGGGTTAGCATGGATGGACAATTTGGTCGGCATGGATCAGTTTGGACCGAAGGGCCTGTCCCCGTGCTGTAGGCCTCTATGCCTGTATGTTGGGACAGCTTGTGAGAACAAGATTGGGCTAACTGCAGTGCTGTTGTTCTGAAGGATGGTTTAATGTATTTGGTCCATTGGGATTAGAAGTAAAATACATTAGAAGTAAGAGTAAAAGGTGTTGATCCATTGACAACATCTACATGGTTGTGATTGCATTTTAGGATATCCTTGTGTGGAAGAACAGTTTTATTTTCATTTATGTATTGTGTTGCCCCAAAAGGGAATTCAATGAAAGTAAATTACTTTCAAATACAGTTCCTGTTGTTGTGTGATGTAGCCAGTATCCACACTGCAAGGTCTCAGTTACATCAGTGGCATGAAATAGTTCATCTGCTTTTAATATTGCATGTTAACTTTTGGGTTTTTAAACAGTAAAGTAAGTAATTTCAGACGACAGGATGTTTGTGTTTCAGTTCCAACTCCATGAACCCTGTCTGGTGGTCATATACAACTAAGACATCTGCTACTTGGAATTTATTCAGGGCCCTTAAAGAGTTTGTGAACCAGGCTTTAAACCACAAATGTTGGAGGTGCAAATGTCTGATAAAATGTGATAGGTCAGAACTGACCTTGGTCTAAGCCCCAGTTCTTTACAGTTTGATGTCATTCCCTCCTGACTTAATGTCACTTTCCTCAGTCTCAGTATTTAGACACATAAATTGCACAATAGTACAGCCTGCAGAAATCAGCATGGTGAGTTACACACCCTCCCCCACTCGAGGTCTGAGTTAAATGCCTACTCCAGCAGAAAGTCCAATTCCTTCTGCTGGGAAGTATTCTCCTGTTAATGAAGCTTCCTTTGTGTTCACAGCCAGTGCAGAATTTGACTAGGATTTATCACAGTTCCTGGAGACTAAAACACCTCTTCTTTAATGGACACTTCTCTTGCAATGCCATGCCCTCACCCCAACCCTCTGCCTCATACATTGAGTCAGCCTGTTACAGCACCTGCCCTCACTCTGTCCCATGCCCCTTGGGGCTAGTAACATGAGGCTTCTCAAACAATGTGACAGGTGCTTGTCACTACACCTCTCCCCATACTAGCAGCTGCTCACAGTCCCTGTGGGAGTACTCCCTCCTGAATAAAGAACTGAAAAGTTTGATTGGAAACTAGTGTGTAAATTATTGCACTAATTCATGTAGCTGTGCGCTTCGAGGACAAATGTTGTTTTAGTTTAGATTTTTATCCCTGACAGACATACTGGCCATTCTTACAGCTAGGTTTATCCTCCATTTTAAGATGCCAGAGAAAATGTTTTGGTTTATTTATTACGTCTGCTGAGATTGAACAATTAAAATCTGTATTTGGTAATAAAATGCCCTGATTCATTGTGAGCCTGTTGATTGGTGGCCACAGAGCCATTCCAAGACCTCGCTAGTCAGTAACTTTATCGCACTCTCCTCTGTTACACGCAGCTCAGCTGATGCTGCCTCTCAATAATTTAAAGCAGGTTGATTTTCACCAAAGACAATGATGATAACAAATGGAAATTTCACATTACTTCCATAATATTTGTACTGTGTGTAGGAAGGGTGCAGGGTGACTGAGCAGGGGATGAGGGAATAAGGCAGAAGCGAGTGACTGGGGAGAGGACACTGGGCTTGTGAACATGGTAAAGGGTAAGTGAGCTAGAGGTGAATGGCAAGGGTGAGGAAAGGGGACTGTGGCATGGGGGGTGGGAAACAAACTAGCTCAGGATGGAGAGAATTTGAGTATGGTAAGTCTATTCCCTTAAGATTAATAGAATGAATGATGATCTCATTTCTTAAATGGTTTTGCAGAACAAATGCTGAGAACAAGTTTCCCCTGACTGCAAATGTAAAACATAATGTCACAATCTCAGGATGATGGCTTGGCCATTTCGAACTGACATGAATTTTTTTTCATCAAAGGATTGTTAATCTTTGAGATTTTCCACACCAGAGAGCTGTGGATGCTCACCTGTTGGGTATATTCAGGACTGAGAATGGTAAAATACTATGGGAATTAAAGGATATTGGGAGAGTGTGGATGGTCACAAGGAGATCAAGGATCAGCTATGATCATTGAAAGATGGAAGAGGCTTGTAGGGTCAAGTGACCTATTGCTAGTCCTTTTTCTTATAGTCAGTGGACAGAGAGTTGGGGAAACCGATGAGAGGGGACTAAAACACTGTCTGGTCCATCACCTCTGTGGTAGCTCTGTGAAGAATCTACACATTAGATCCAATTCCCTGCACTTTTGAAAATTAAGAAAATATTTCTCCATAAGAACTATTCTGGATCCCATTTTCACTCTCATTTCTGGTTGGACGTTTTGTATCCTGAATATGCTCCTAGTTGCTCCCTCGATGTTATTGGCATGATCTATTTTCTTTTTAATCGTCTGGTTGAACCAAAGGGTCTGTTTCTGCGCTCTATGACTCTATGATATGATTTTTCTCTACTTGCATTAAGAAAATCCTTCAGAATCAGAGCATCGGTATCAGATCTTCCTCTTTTTTTTCCCCGACTTTGGTGTCTCTCACCCTGTCTCCAATTCCTATTCCTTTGACCAGCTGGTCTTTGAGATCTTTATTTCCTTCTGTGGTTTTTACAGCCTAAGCCATAGGTCCTTTAACTGTAACAGAGGTTCTTGGTAGTACTGTGAATGTTGGGCAGCTCAAATAACAATGCTAGGATGTTACTGCTCCAAGGTGTGTGCACAGGAGAGAAGTTAATATTTCAGTGCCTGAAGTTGCTGTTGGGCCTTGGGATCCAGGATCCTTGATGTGTTCCTGAGATTTGTGACTTGTAGACTATAGCCCTGGAGGGTCGGTTCCTGTGTTCTGTGATGGAAGTCCTTTTCCATGGGAATCTACTTGCTTTCATGCCAGCTGCTACTTCTGGGTTGCAATCTCATCTTTAAGTTAGAAGGTTGTGGTTGAGAGTCCAACTTTTGCAATCGCAACAGGAAAAATTCAGTGCAGAACTGAGTGAATGCTGCACTGTCGGAGGGTCAGTGCTGAGGGAGCATCCCACTGTCAGAGGGTCAGGGCTGAGGGAGTGCCGCGCTGTCGGAGGGTCAGGGCTGAGGGAGTGCCGTGCTGTCGGAGGGTCAGGGCTGAGGGATTGCCGTGCTGTCGGAGGGTCAGTCCTTGAGGAGCACTCTTCCGTTGGACAGTCAGTACTGAGGAAGCGCCGTGCTGTTGGATGGTCAGTTCTAATGGGATGCTGCACTGTCGGAGGGTCAGGGCTGAGGGAGCGCCGCACTGTCAGAGGGTCAGTCCTTGAGGAGCATTCTTCTGTTGGACAGTCAGTACTGAGGAAGCGCCGTGCTGTTGGATGGTCAGTTCTAATGGCATGCTGCACTGTCAGAGGGTCAGTGCTGAGGGAGCGCCGCACTGTCGGAGGGTCAGGGCTGAAGGAGCGCCGCACTGTCGGAGGGTCAGTGCTGAGGGAGCGCTGCACTGTCGGAGGGTCAGTGCTGAGGGAGCGCCACACTGTCGGAGGGTCAGGGCTGAGGGAGTGCCGCACTGTCAGAGGGTCAGGGCTGAGGGAGTGCCACACTGTCAGAGGGTCAGTCCTTGAGGAGCACTGGCCCGTTGGACAGTCAGTACTGAGGAAGCGCCGTGCTGTTGGATGATCAGTTCTAATGGCATGCTGCACTGTCGGAGGGTCAGTGCTGAGGGAGCGCCGCACTGTCGGACGGTTAGTATTGAGGCAATGCTGCGCTGTCAGAGGATCAGTCCTCAAGGAGCACCATCGTACTGGAAGGTCAGTGCTGTGCGTGAACCATTCAGTTGGTGTTACTGTATTTGTTTTTAAACAAGACATTAAACTGAAACTCTCCCTGCTGTGAAGTGTTGAATGATTCCATTATACTATTTTGAACATGAACAAAGGCTTCTCCCTGGTGTCCTTGTTCACTATTTATCTCTCAACCAACATCAGTGAAACAGAGTATCTAGTCATTATTCCCATTTATGGGAGTTTAGTCTGAGTATGTTGGACTTTGCATTTCCTACATTTCAACAGTGACTACACTCCGAAATGTACTTTGAGTTGTAAAGTCGTTGGGAAGGTTGTGAATATGTGGAAGATGCAATTTAAATGCAAGCCTATCTTTTCATTGGAAGCGTTGGAAAAGGTGCAGAGGAGATTTACCAGGATGTTGCCTGGAATGGAGGGAAGGTCTTACGAGGAAAGGTTGAGAGAGCTAGGGCTTTTCTCTTTAGAACGACAAAGGATGAGAGGTGACTTGATAGAGGTGTACAAAATGATCAGAGGTATAAATTGAGTGGACAGCCAGAGACTTTTTTCGTAGGGTGGAGGTAGCTATTACGAGGGGGCATAGTTTTAAAGCGAGTGGAGGTAGATATAGGGGAGATGTCAGAGGTAGCTTCTTTACTCAGAGAGTGGTAGGGGTGTGGAACGCATTGCTGGAGCGGGTAGTGGAGTCAGCCTCGTTAGGGGCATTTAAGCTGCTATTAGATAGGCATATGGATGATAGTATAAGGTAGGGGTGGAGGTTAGATAGACCTTAGGATTAGGGAAAAAGTTTGGCACAACATCGTGGGCTGAAGGGCCTGCACTGTTCTGTGTTCTATGTTCTATTTTCCTTACTTTCACTAGTTTTCTCGAAGAAGTTGCAGCTTCAGGAATCCAGAGCCGAGTATCGGAGAGACCACGTGGAGTGAGCCGATCATCAAGACGATGAAGTCCTGGGATATCCTTGGTTCTACCTTTCCTAACCATCATATTTCTAAATGATCTGGACTATGATTTGGGCTAGTGTGACTGTTCCTGCTGTTGTGAATGCTTTGTTTCTCCTTGTTTCATTAAATACAAATTTAAATTCAAGCTCACAGACTCCTATTTGGGAACGTTTTCTCTAGAAATATGCTGCTTCATTATTCCTAGGGTCTGTCTGACAAGTTGCTGCTTTCAACTTCCACTCATTCTGCTTTTTTTAGATGATTTAGTATATACAGCTTTTATTGAATGGAATATTTTTGGCTAGAGTTGATGATATCTCCTTGCGACTGATGTGTAGTTCATAGAGAAAAAACAGAAAAGGCTGAGTGTTTTCAGCAGTTTCTGTTTGCGTTTCAGATCTCCAGCATCTGCAGTTCTTTGTTTCATTCTACTGTAGTTCATGAAGACCTACCTATTTGGCTTACCCCACACCTGAGACTATATAATACCCACTTGTTTCTCATTAATGCAAGAGACATCACTATGGTCCTTTAAAGGTGCAGAATAAAATCCTACCCCCAAATCACCCCTCCTTGTTTCTCAATTTACTCAGTGCCATTGGTGGAGAGTCTAGATGGAATGGGAGTTTCAGGATATTAGGTGCTCTCTGATCCTCCTCCAGCTGTCCTTTTTTCTTCTCTGAGCTGAGATGGTGGGTGTCAGCTGGATAGTTTACTATGGAGGAATCAATGTTGGGAAAGATCCTCTCCAGCACTTGTCACTTGGTACCCTTCTGTGTCTCTCTCTTTCTGTCTAGCCCTGGAGTCACTGAACAGTGATCAGAGCAGGAACCCTGGCTGATTTCCCTAACTCAGAAATCATTGGATAGTGATGTGGTGTGGGAACCCTGGCTGATCTTCCTCTCTCACTCACTAACTCAGGGGCATTGCTGTTTGTTGTCCGCCAACTGGCACTGAGCTGATTAGGCATTTTGATTGACCCTGCGTTCTTCTAGTCTATATAATTCACCGCTGCACACTGAGCGTTTTTGACCAGTTGAGACTCAGATCGAGCAGTGTGCAGAAGAATTGATCGTGATGCTATTATTGCAGGTTTAGCAGAAAAAAAAACAATTTGCTGACTGTTAGCAAAGAATCCCGTCTCTGATCATTATCCCCTAACGTAATTGTACTGAGTGCTTCATCACTCTGCTTTCCATAAACACTAAATGTCTCGGTTCCAAGAACTAGGAGCACAAATGTATATATATTGCTGTAGAACAGAACATTGTTAGACCCTTTCCCAGTGAAACACCGGATGCTGGATAATGTTCTGATGCAAGTAGATCAATAATGAAATGTTTATTAAATCAGAGCATATAAAGCTTTGACAGCACTTAAAAATTATTCTGTATTCACTCATTTGTGTTCTGTGCACTACAGACCCTACATGTTGCAGATAACTGTGCGTTATAAATGCAGTACGTTACAGGACCAATGTATTACAGATACAGCACATCACAAACTGTGCTTTACAGATGTAGCACCTTTATAAATTTTGTACATTATGCACTCAATACATTAGACTCGTTTAAGGAGTGTAAAGGCAAAATTGTGCAGGCTCCTCTGTAGCTCACTGAACCATATGTAGCAGAAGAGTGTCAGCTTTGAACCAGGTCAGACAGCTAAGTTAGTGGTTGCATTGCCTGTGAAGTACAGAAAGACGAACAAAGCAGCCAAAATTGCTTTTTATTGATGCTTTAAACAGATGCCATTAGGGCTGGTCTGAGCCACGATGCTGTCCTGTGGTCATATATGTTGGTAACATTCATATTCCAGGCTTTCAGACTCAGATTTGCCAACCTGGTGAAATTATTCCAGGGATGCAGTTGAAACTGAAAGTGAGAAATTGTTCAGTTATATTGGTTGTGGGTGATGGCATCCCTTTTAGTTATTTTTAAAATGTTTTGTTGTGATTTTGGTTGCACTTCAGCCTCATGGTCCTGATCTGTGGGCATCCAGTGTGGAGGGGTGTGGCGAGCGGAGGACCTCTTCGTAGATCTGCTGCTGGGCCTGGCCAGGCTGGCTATAAACAGGTCCAGGTTACAGGCTGCGGAGGTTGTCGGGGTGGGGAGGGGGGAACACCTCTGCCAACTGTCGGCCCCTCTTTTTTGTTTGTGCCCGTGTGTCCTTGGAGAGGGAGCGTGTGATGTCTATTAATGCTCTCGATGCCTTTAGAGAGACATGGGCACCGTGGGGGATACAGTGCTTTATTTCCCCCTCCAAATTTATTTTGACTAAGTCCCTTCCCCTCTCCCTACCTTCCCTCATTTATAATAGATTTCATTGTCCTTAACTGGCTTTGCATGTAAACATTGGATTGGCTACATGGGTATTTTCACTGGTGGTGATTATTAAAACAAATGAAAAAAAAGTCACGGTGGTCTGAGGTGATGATCCTGGAGCTGTTCAAGTGGTTTGGATTATGTACAATGCAGAGAATCCAATGCAGAGTCAGTAACATTTGATGGACCATGTCTGATTTAATTTTATTCAGTTCCAATTTCAGTTTTAGGGGCTGACAGATGCTGTAATCTTGATCAACAGTACACCAACAGACCAAAATATTTTGTAATGAACCTCTGTTGCCCGAAAGCTTCAGACCTTCCCTAAACCATAAGGTCAGAAGTGGGGATGATTGCCGATGATTGATTTGCGCAATGTTCAGCACCATTTGTGACCCTCAGATACTGAAACAGTCCATGTTCAACTACAGTAAGATCTGGACAATGTCCAGGCTTGGGCTGACAAGTAACATTTATGCCACACAAATACCAGATAACAACCATCTCCACTAAGAGACATTCTAACCACCACTTGATAGTCAATGGTGTTACCATCACTGAATCTCCCACTATCAACATCCTGGGGGCTACTATTGATCAGAAACTTAAATGGACTCATCATATAAAAACAGTGGCGACAAGAGCAGTCAGAGAATAGGAATACTGCGGCAAGTAACTGACTCCCCAAAGCCTGTCCACCAACAGCAAGACACAAGTCAGGAGTGTGATGGAATACCCCTCACATGCCTGGATGGGGGCAGCTTCAACAGCTCAACACTATCCAGCACAAAGCAGCCTACTTAACTGGCACCACATCCACAAATTTTTGCTCCCTCCACAAATGACACTCAGTAGTAGCAGTGTACTATCTACCAACATGCACTGCAGAAATTCACTAAGTATCCTCAGTCAGCACCTTCCAAACCCACGACCACTTCCATCTAGAAGAATAAGGGCAGCAGGTACATCAGAACACCACCACCTGCAAGTTCCCCTCCAAGCCACTCACTGTCATGACTGGGAAATATATGTTGTCAAAGTCATGGAATTCCCTCTAATAAGGGTATTGCAGATCTACCTACAACACACAGACTGCAGCTGTTCAAGAAGGCAGCTCACCTTCACCTTCTCAAGGGCAACTAGGAATGCGCAATAAATACTGGCCCTGCCAGCAACACTAAATCCCACAAGTGAATAAATAAGAGAAGGATACAGGTAGTATTGTGGAGCACAGTATGTGCGTCTCTGGTGATGTATAATACTGTAAGGGAGGTGCAACTCCTATCCATACAAACCAAAGCCCCTGTCTAAACTTGAAGCATCTACTAAACTGGGTATTGGCCAGATACAGAGTAAATACTGGCATCCACCTAATATTTGGAAAAATTGTCCAGGTACGTCTTGTGCACAAAATGTCAGATAGATCCAATCCAGCCAGTTACCATACTTTCAATCTACTCTAGATCAACAGCAAAGTGATGCAAAGGGTCATTGATAGTGCTACCAAGTGTCACTGGCAAAGAAATAACCTCACCAGAACTCAGTTTAGATTGTGCCAGGACTCCTCTGTTCCTGACCTCATTGGTCCAAACATAGACAAAAGAGCTCAGTTCCTGAGGCGAGGTGGAAGTGCTCTTTACCAGTGTTTCCTTTAAGCTGCATGCAGCTGCTCCAATGTTCCACACACAGCAATTGGTGCGAGGGTATGGATCACAGCTTTTACTTCCAGTTCCAGAAATTGCTGCCATGCATGGACCTCGGAAGACCACACAGAAGAAACAAATTAGACAGAACACTGCCCTTGACATCAAAGCCCTACTTGACTGAGTATGACATCAAGAAGCTTTAGTAAAACAGGTATCAGGGGAAATCTTTCGAAAAGGAAGATGGTGTGGTTGTTGGAGGTCAGTTATCTCAGATCCAGAACTCCAAGCAGGAATTCCTCAGGGGAGTATCCTAGGCTCAACTGTCTTTAGCTGCTTCATCAATAATCTGGCCTCTCCAGTGCTGTATGATTCTCCGACCTTCCCTCCAACATGAGTCATCGACGAACATCCCTGCCCTGAACTTATGGTGGAGGCAAGGCCATTGAAGAAGCAGCTGAAAATGATTGAGCCCAGGACACTACCCTGAGGAACTCTTGCGGAGATGTCCTGAAGCTGAGATGACTGACCTCCAACAACCGCGACCATCTTTCTAGTGCCAGGTATGAGTCCAACCAGTGGAGAGTTTACCACCTGATTGCTCGGGTCCTGTCACCTTCAATGGTTTGTGCAGACATACATCTAGGTCCCTTTGCTCCTGCACTCCGTTTAGAATTAAACCCACTATTTTATATTGTGTTTCAATTTCTTCCAACCAAAGTGCATCATCTTGCACTTCTTGGCATTGAATCTTATCTGCTACGTGTCCACTCACTCCATCAACTTGTCAATGTCTTTTTGATGTTCCACATTGTGCTTCTCACAGTTTGCAATTCCTCTCAGTTTACTTCCAAGTAAAAAAGCTGGCCCAGCCAATAATGGCCACATCTCCTGACTGAATAAAAGAAAGCTCATGTCCCATCACATACTCCCAGGGTAAATACACCATGGATACAGAGTAAAGCTCCCTCTATGCTGTCTTGACTGTATATCATACAAAAAATACCAAATATTTACACAATGCCTCTAAAGAAGAGTTCCACAAGTCTTCACAAATGAAAACAGAAATGGACACAGTGATGGCAGATGAAAATAGATTGGTATTAAAGGAGGAAGTAGTGGAGATGTTTTGAAATATGAAATAATGATTCCAAAAATGTACCCTAGACAGGGGACACATACAAGAGATCAAGGTCAGTAATCTGTAGAGTTTCCACTGAAACTCCTCAGACTGCTCCTTGAAGCAGAAGACAGTAAGTCTATTTCCCACAGCAAATGAATATGAATTTTTGCTGCATTTCTGGTCTATTCAGACATAGCCAGAGAATCTCCTGAAATGACTTCGCCTCCCATTCCTGCACAATTACCTTTGTTGGTTCTCAAGGAATGTTGCTTGACTCTATTCTATCTTGCTTTTACAAGCTGCCCCTTAGTGACATCATTTTAAAACACAATAGGTTCCACATGTACACTGGTTACAACCAGTGCTACCTCACCATCAATATTTGACTGCTTCAGTTTCTTTGGACTAAGCACATGAGAAATAGGAGCAGATGTGTGTCATTTGGCACTTCAAGCCAGCCTGCCACTCAGTACAATCATGGCTGAACTTTGACTTCAGATTTCCCATACCATGTCCATAATAGCCAAATTAGTAGATAAAAATTGATGAGTCTTTGTTTTGTACATAATCAATACATCTACATTGGTTCCTGGGACAAGAGGGTTTGCCTATGACGGGAAGCTGTGTACATTGGGTCTGTGTTCTCTGAGGTTTCGAAAAATAAACATTGATCTCATTCAAAGATAAAAGGGGAGACAGCTTTCCTCTTTCTGGGGAATCTCGAACGTATGGAGCTGGGACAGAGGCCCAGGGTAATAGGTTAATTATTTAGAACTTAGATGAAGATAAATTTCTTCAGTCAAAAGATTTTGAGTTTTTAGAATTCTCTGCCCTGGAGGTTTATGGATGCTTCATTGGTGAGTATGTTTAGGGTTGTGATATACAGATTTCTGGGGTCTCAATAAATTAAAGCATGCGGTGAGCAAGGGTTAAAGTGAAGTTGAGGTAGATTAATATTGATCATGCTTGGGGGGGGGGGGTGCTATATGTCTACTCCTGCTCCTATGTTTTACGTCCAAAGTCTGCTATCCACAACTCTCTGTTCTCGATTCATGACCCATATGATTGAAAACGTTTCTCATCTCAGCCTGAAATGGCAGGTCCCTTCCTCTGAGATTGTGAGTCTGCATTTGTCACATTGGTTGTCCAACATCCAACGATGGATGAGCTGAAATTTAGGTCCTGGAAAGAAGGAATCCTTATCTTTAGTTTCTATCATAAATTCAGTTTCCCAGCTACCAATACCAAACCTCTCCCTGGCCACTGTGACTTTCAAAGAGACTTAGCAGAATTATAGTATCCTATTTGACTCCCTGCTAAGTTTTCAATCCTGTATCCTTTCCATCATCTGGATGGCTTCCTTACAGATTGGTAACATTTCCCCTGCCTCAACCTAGCTGCTACTGAAGCCTATAGCCATCGTCTGTTACCCTTGGACTCCTACTCCAGGGCTTGTTTGGCTGGCCTCCATTCTCCATGTTTCAGTTAACATTGGCTATACAGACAAGAAAGAAGGTTCAAGCTGAGACAGACTGTGAGTTCACAGCCCTCAATGGGTTAACGTCAACTTCCTCTGAAAGCAGCAAAAAATCCGGCCCCCACACACTGGCTTGTACAGGATGAGTTAGAGGCAGGAACACAGAGGCAACAAGGAAGGCTGCCATCCAGCCATTCAGACTGACATGGTGAGTGGGAAAACAAGAAATGCAATAGAACGGATACTACCCACTAAGCGAAACAGAGACAAACACTGAGAATTACCCAGGGAAGCAGAGAAACGAGCAGTGAGATACAGACAGAATAAAGACAAGCAGAGATGGATTTAGAGAAATAGAATCGAGAAAAGGGTCAGCGACTCGGAGAGAGAAAATAAAGGCAGAAGGAACATACAAGGAATAGATAAGTGGAGCGCAGTGAGGTGGCTAGAGACAGGGAAAGACTGACAGATCGAGAACGCAGAGAACAGGAGCTCCCTGAGCCATCTCCAGCCGGAGCCGGGACCCAGCGCTGGGGCTGTTAAATGATGAAGAAGACGCTGCCGAATAAGAGGGTGAGTGGTGCTCAAGGGCCGGGGTCTGAGAGCTGGGCTTGTTCAGGGGGGAGGGGGGAGGTTCGCTTTGTGGTCGGAGTCTGAGTCTCGGGGAGGAGGTGGGTGAGGGTGCCTGGTTCTGAGAGCTGGGCTCTGGGGTCTGCGATCTGGGGCTGGGGTCTGGGCCGGGGGTGGGGGCCGGGGGCGGGGGGTTGGGGCGGGGGGCGGGGGACGGGGGCGGGGGCTGGGTCTGGAGTCCGGGGCTGGGATCTGGGATTTCAGACTTGGGGCTGGGGTCTGGGGTCTGAGGCTGGGGGCTGGGGTCTGGGATTTCAGACTTGGGGCTGGGGTCTGGGGTCTGAGGCTGGGGGCTGGGGTCTGGGATTTCAGACTTGGGGCTGGGGTCTGAGGCTGGGGGCTGGAGTCCAGGGCTGGGGTCTGGGATTTCAGACTTGGGGCTGGGGGCTGGGGGCTGGGGTCTGGGGCTGGGGGCTGGGATTTCAGATTTGGGGCTGGGGGCTGGGGGATGGGGCTGGGGGCTGGAGTCCAGGGCTGGCGTCTGGGATTTCAGACTTGGTGCTGGGGGCTGGGGGCTGGGGCTGGGGGCTGGGATTTCAGATTTGGGGCTGGGGGCTGGGAGATGGGGTCTGGGGTCTGAGTCTGCGGCTGGGGCTGGGGCTGGGCACTGAGTCTAAGAGTCAAGCTTCATCTTCCTCATTCTGTCCCATCTTATTTATATGTGCAGGATTGGAGAAAATAAACCGGAAGTTTTTCTTTTTAAAGGGGGGAGGGAGCGAAGGGAAACCGAATAAGCTCAATGGGGAAGAGGCCAGTGAGAGCAGCTAACTCTCCAGGCACTAACATTGCGGATTTCTTTCACTGTCCAGGGCACCCAGGAAGGCAATCAGCCTCCAAGCCAACCCGAAAAGTCTGGCTGGATTCGCAAATACTGCGGGAGAGGAATATTCCGGGAGATTTGGAAAAACCGCTACGTGATCTTAAAGACAGATCAGTTGTACATCTCAGAGAAGGAGGTATGTGTCATGACACTGAGGATCCTAAGGCACAGAGAGAGGGTTTTGAGGCACGGTGAGAGACTCCCCAGTTATGGAAAATTCATGGAATCTCAACATTCACCGGAACAAAATTTTACATCTCAATCAGTGCTAGAGAGGTTTACTTGATGTTAGTTTCAGTATCTTAGATTCTGAAAGATGTTGGGAAGTTGGAGAATTTTGTTAGGGTTCGTGTTCCTGATATTGTCAAGTGACCTCCATTATCCCTGGTGTGCTGATATTATTTTAAACTTTCAGTTCCCCTCGCTCAATATGTATTGGACACTGAGTACACAGGCAACAGTGGGTACAAAAGGGAAGGCAATTTTAAGAAGCATAGTTTTGATCCTCGTTTCAGATGCAGAAGATCTAACCGTTGGATGTGTCACTGCATCGGTGTACAGTCCTGTGATGAGTGTTCACTTCCTGTTCATGCTCGATTCAAAGGCCATGTGATTTCCAATAATGTCCAACCCAGCAGTCTCTTTGTTTATATTCATTTATTCCACAAAACTCTCATATACAACAATGTCACTGGTTCCATCTCTCTCCTACATCCTCCATCACTGGCTCCATCTCTCTCCTACATCCTC
>NC_063377.1:10156276-10179558 GCF_021869965.1 Rhincodon typus
ACGTTTCGGGAAGGGTCTAGGCCCGAAACGTCAGCCTCTCTGCTCCTATGATGCTGCTTGGCCTGCTGTGTTCATCCAGCCCTGCACCTTGTTGTCTCGGATTCTCCAGCATCTGCAGTTCCTACTATCACTGTTACTTTGCAATAGCTTTAGATCACATTTGATTTGACTTTGTGTCATTACTTTGAGATTCCTCTAGTATCTTTTACATATTGTTATGTAATGATAGTGTGGTCACTCTTAATTGCAAACAAACCATTTTCCTGTGAAGGCCATGTCCATGGCAATCCCTGAAATCTTTACATAAAAGCTGATTATTTCAACAACTGAGCTGGCATACAATTCAGTCCTTGGGATAAATCCAATGGTGGGATAAAATCATTTTTTAAAAATTCATTTGTGGGATGTGGGCATTGCTGGCTGGCCAGCATTTATTGTCTGTCCCTAGTTGCCCTTGAGAAGGTGATGGCGAGCTGCCTACTTGATTTGCTGCAGTCCACCTGCTGTAGGCTGACCCACAATGCTGTTAGGGAGGGAATTCCAGGATGTTAACCCAGTGACAGTGAAGGAATGGCAATATATTTCCAAGTCAGGTTGGTGAGGGGCTTGGAGGGGAACTTTCAGTGGATGGTGTTCCCATGTATCTGCTGCCGTTGTCCTTTTAGATGGAAGTGATCGTGGATTTGGAAGGTGCTGTCTGAGGCAATGACCTAGCCCAGGGATTCTGAGAACAACTGTAGTCTCTAGTTCCTGGGCTATATGGCCTGAGTTAGCTCAGGTCAGGTTCAGGGTTAACTTAGCACCTTCTGGTCGTTATGGGTCAGTATCACAGCAAGTGGTGCATTTACTGTGACATCAAGGGAGTCTCTGGTCATTTCTATACAGAGAGCATTGGCATCTGGGAATCAATGTGTGGAAAGGGAGAAGGAGTTGAGTGAGAGCAAAATTGTTGCATTCTAACCTTACATTTTTATACTTCCTGTTTTATTGAGTGAAGACAAAGTAGGGACAGTACAGTTGAGGTTTCATTCCACCGTCTGTCTGAACAGGAAAGCCACAAAATGTTGTACTTACAGATAAGTATTAGGCTGTAACTCACAGATCTCACAGCTCCAACACGTACCGCAGTGAATACATATCCAAATATACACATACACAGGTACAGATTGTGCACATTAGCACAATATGCTTACAAAGTGTGCACAACATGTTTACACCATACGTTCAGGAACACAGAATATATGTACAGATTACACACAGTGTGTCACAAATATGATCAGTTCAAATAAAAACAGATAACAGTTAAAAAAATCTGGAGATGGAAGTGAGCTAAAAATACCCAAAATGACTCATTACTTATTGAGTGTTTAAAAGTGTTTAAGAAGTGTTTGTTGGTGACACTCTCTAAGCCACACATTTACAAACCGCGATTAGCCAGCTAATTATATCTACCATAGAGAGAAACAGAGCGACATGGTTCACCTCCACAGCATCTCTAAGCCTTCCCTGTCCCTGCATCACTCACCTTGCTCCACAGTCATAATTTAGCCTCACCTTCTTGCCCATGGATTGTGGTCAGTTCCCTAAAGAATAAAAAAGTATATTTTAGTTGTAACATCTGCAATGGCAAAAGGTAGGTTTGTTAGTGTTAAATAGAGGAGGGCAGAAAGCTAGCACTGCAAAACCTTTCTAAAACCTGAGATGAGGGGTAGTCTATTTCCCTTCGTTGGAGTAGCTAAAACCTGCAATCTCTTGGTTGTGAAGGTGTGCTGGGCAAGAGCAACTGTGTACTCCAGGCCTGTTGCCAAACTCGGTGTAGATGAATCTTTACTTTTGAAGCTTCTTAATTTTATTGTCAGTGTATTTAAATAGTTGTTGTTAAAGGCGAAAAGTCAGTAGAGATGAGGGCAGTATTCCCTCTCGCCGCTTGGAGGGTCCGTGCACTCCAATCGGCACGCAGAACCACTGACCTCTGCTTCAGGAAGTCATTGCCACACACAGACCTTGGAGGTCCACACAGTGGCAGCGAGACTCAGAGAGAATGTAGGATGGAGGAGCTGTTACTAGAGAGAAAGGGGGTGGGGGGGTGGTATCGGCCTATAGCCTTTGCTATCCAATACCTTCTGTTATTTCTTGGTATCACAAATCAAATCAAATTGGCTGAAGATTGACACCTTTGATGGGTTAGGGGACAACGGGACTTCCAGAGGATGATGGATTGATCATCCACTTGGCACTTCCAGCTGAAGATTACAGCAAATGTTTCAGCCTTATCTTTTGCACTGATGTGCTGGGCTTCCACATTATTGATGATGGGGATATTTGTGGAGCCTCCTTCTCCAATGAGTTACTTAATTATCTATCACCATTCACGATTGAGTGTGGTAGGACGACAGAGCTTAGATCTGGTCCATTGGTTATGGACTTGCTTAGCTCTGTCTATCATTTGTTGCTTATGCTGTTTGGCAAGAAAGTAGGTACTGTTTTGTAGCTTTACCAAGTTCACCTCATTTTTAGGAATGCCTGGTGGTGCTCCTGGCATGATCTCCTGCACTCCTCACTGAACCAGGTTGATCTCTGGGTTTGATGGTAATGGTAAGTGGTGGCTACAACATTGCAGATTGTGTTGGAGTGTAATTCTGCTACTATTGATGACTGACAACACATACCCTAGAGTTGAGTTGCTAGATCTATCTCCACAAGGACTATATGGTGATCACTCTTGCCGATACCGCCACAGACAGATGCATTGGCGACAAGCAGATTGATGAGGATGAGGTCAAGTGTGTTTCCTTCACTACTTACTGCAGTCCCAATCTAGCAGGTGTTCAACACGGAAGAGAGCTGATTCATCAGCTTGGGGATGGCAGCAGATTTATTTAGCAGGAACTTGCCTTGCCATAGCACTTCATGGGGTTTGGAGTCAATGTTGAGGATGCCCAGGGCAACCTCACATTTATCATGGCTAATTCACCAAGCCTGCACATCCCTGGACACTACGAAGCGATTTAGCATGGCCAATCCACCTAACCTGTGCAACTTTAGACTGTGGGAGTAAACTGGAGCACCCAGAAGAAACTCACGCAGACGGGGAGAACGTGCCAACTCCATACAGACAGTCGCCCAAGGGTGGAATCAAACTTGGATCCTGCTAACCACTGTGATGCCCCTTGTTAGGACATTGCTTGTAAGATCTGATTCTATGAGTTTGATAACATCACACTGTTGCTTGACTGGTCTGTGAGGCAGCCCTGTCAATTTTGGCACTAGCTTCCGGATGTTAGTAGCAAGGACTTTACAATGTTGATAGGGCTGAGTTTGCCTTTGTTGTTTCCAGTGCTTTGGTTGGTGCTAGATTGTCTGTCTGGATTCATTCCTTTTATTGAGACTTTTTAGCTCTTTGATAAAACTAAATGGGTCTCTAAGCCATCTCAGAGGCAGTTAAGAGTCAACCACATTGCTGTGGGCCTGGAGTGATTTGTAGGCCAGACGAGATAATAATGGCAGATTTCCTTCCTGAAAGGACGTTAGGGAACCAGATGGATTTTAATGGCAATCAACAGTGGTTCCATGGTATTATTAGTTTTCTAATTCCACATTTTGTTTTGATTTTATTTCTATCATCTGTCATGGTGGGATTCGAACCTGAGGAGATAGAATAATTTCTGGGTCTCTGGAATATTAGTCCATTTCTCATTTGTAGCAGTCTGTCTGTGATACCGGCCAGAATAACTGCCACAAATCTCTTTTGCAATTTTTTTCAAATTTATGATTAGGTATCTTTCTAGCAGTAGTAGAGATCTTTGTTAAAACATTAAGCAGTACTAAGTTTAATTGATCAGCTTCACGGTCAAGGTCATAAGCATTGAGTATTGATCTTTTAACAGCTTCATAGTCTCAAAAAACAAACAAAGAACAAAGAAAATTACAGCATAAGAACAGGCCCTTCGACCCTCCAAGCCTGCGCCGATCCAGATCCTCTATCTAAACCTGTCACCTATTTTCCAAGGATCTGTATCCCTCTGCTCCCTGCCCATTCATGTATCTGTCTAGATACATCTTAAATGATGTTATCGTGCCCGCCTCTACCACCTCCGCTGGCAACGCGTTCCAGGCATCCACCACCCTCTGCGTAAAGAACTTTCCACACATATCTCCCTTAAACTTTTCCCCTCTCACCTTGAAATCGTGACCCCTAGTAATTGAGTCCCCCACTCTGGGAAAAAGCTTCTTGCTATCCACCCTGTCTATACCGCTCATGATTTTGTAGACCTCAATCAGGTCCCCCCTCAACCTCCATCTTTCTAATGTAAATAATCCTAATCTACTCAACCTCTCTTCACAGCTAGCACCCTCCATACCAGGCAACATCCTGGTGAACCTTCTCTGCACCCTCTCCAAAGCATCCACATCCTTTTGGTAATGTGGCAACCTGAACTGTACGCAGTATTCCAAATGTGGTCGAACCGAAGTCCTATACAACTGCAACATGACCTGCTAACTCTTGTACTCAATAGCCCGTCCGATGAATGAAAGCATGCCGAATGCCTTCTTGACCACTCTATCGACCTGCGTAGCGACCTTCAGGGTACAATGGACCTGAACACCCAGATCTCTCTGTGCATCAATTTTCCCCAGGGCTTTTCCATTTACCACATAGTTCGCTCTTGAATTTGATCTTTCAAAATGCATCACCTCGCATTTGCCTGGATTGAACTCCATCTGCCATTTCTTCGCCCAACTCTCCAATCTATCTATATTCTGCTGCATTCTCCGACAGTCCCCTTCACTATCTGCTACTCCACCAATCTTAGTGTCATCTGCAAACTTGCTAATCAGACCATCTATGCCTTCCTCCAGATCATTTATGTATATCACAAACAACAGTGGTCCCAACACTGGTCACAGTTCTCCATTTTGAGAAACTCCCTTCCACTACAACTCTGTTTCCTGTTGCCCAGCCAGTTCTCTATCCATCTAGCTCGTACACCCTGGACCCCATGCGACTTCACTTTCTCCATCAGCCTACCATGGGGAACCTTATCAAATGCCTTACTGAAGTCCATGAAAATGACATCTACAGCCCTTCCCTCATCTATCAACTTTGTCACTTATAGAACATAGAACATTACAGCGCAGTACAGGCCCTTCGGCCCTCGATGTTGTGCCGACCTGTGAAACCAATCTGAAGCCCATCTAACCTAAACTATTCCATTATCATCCATATGTTTATCCAATGACCATTTAAATGCCCTTAAAGTTGGCGAGTCTACTACTTTTGCAGGCAGGGCATTCCACGCCCTTACTACTCTCTGAGTAAAGAACCTACCTCTGACATCCGTCCTATATCTATCACCCCTCAATTTAAAGCTATGTCCCCTCGTGCTAGCCACCACCATCCGAGGAAAAAGGCTCCCACTGTCCACCCTACCTAATCCTCTGATCATCTTGTATGTCTTTATTAAGTCACCTCTTAACCTTCTTCTCTCTAACGAAAACAGCCTCAAGTCCCTCAGCCTTCCCTCACAAGACCTTCCCTCCATACCAGGCAACATCCTGGTAAATCTCCTCTGCACCCTTTCCAATGCTTCCACATCCTTCCTATAATGAGGTGACCAGAACTGTACGCAATACTCCAAGTGCGGCCGCACCAGAGTTTTGTACAGCTGCAACATGACCTCATGGCTCCGAAACTCAATCCCTCTACCAATAAAACCTAACACACCGTACGCCTTCTTAACAACCCTATCAACTGGGGTGGCAACTTTCAGGGATCTATGCACATGGACACCGAGATCTCTCTGCTCATCCACACTACCAAGAATCTTACCATTAGCCCAGTACTCTGTATTCCTGTTACTCCTTCCAAAGTCAATCACCTCACACTTTTCCGCATTAAACTCCAATTGCCACCTCTCAGCCCAGCTCTGCAGCTTATCTATGACCCTCTGTAACCTGCAACATCCTTCCGCACTATCCACAACTCCACCGACTTTGGTGTCATCCGCAAATTTACTAACCCATCCTTCTACGCCCTCATCCAGGTCATTTATAAAAATGACAAACAGCAGTGGCCCCAAAACAGATCCTTGAGGTACACCACTAGTAACTGAACTCCAGGATGAACCTTTCCCATCAACCACCACCCTCTGTCTTCTTACAGCTAGCCAATTTCTGATCCAAACCGCTAAATCACCCTCAATCCCATGCCTCCGTATTTTCTGCAATAGCCTATCATGGGGAACCTTATCAAACGCTTTACTGAAATCCATATACACCACATCAACCACTTTACCCTTCATCCATCTGTTTGGTCACCTTCTCAAAGAACTCAATAAGGTTTGTGAGGCATGACCTACCCTTCACAAAACCGTGTTGACTATCCCTAATCAAATAATTCCTTTCTAGATGATTATAAATCCTATCTCTTATAATCCTTTCCAACACTTTACCCACAACCGAAGTAAGGCTCACTGGTCTATAATTACCAGGGTTGTCTCTACTCTCCTTCTTGAACAAGGGGACAACATTTGCTAGTCTCCAGTCTTCTGGCACTATTCCTGTAGACAATGATGACATAAAGATCAAAGCCAAAGGCTCTGCAATCTCCTCTCTTGCTTCCCAGAGAATCCTAAGATAAATCCCATCCGGTCCAGGGGACTTATCTATTTTCACACCTTCCAGAATTGCTAACACCTCCTCCTTATGAACCTCAATCCTGTCTAGTCTCATAGCCTGTATCTCAGTATTCTCCTCGACAACATTGTCTTTTTCCTGTGTGAATACTGACGAAAAATATGCATTTAGCGCCTCTCCTATCTCTTCAGACTCCACGCACAACTTCCCACTACTGTCCTTGACTGGCCCTAATCTTACTCTAGTCATTCTTTTATTCCTGACATACCTATAGAAAGCTTTAAGGTTTTCCTTGATCCTACCTGCTAAAGACTTCTCATGTCCCCTCCTGGCTCTTCTTAGCTCTCTCTTTAGGACCTTCCTGGCTAACTTGTAACTCTCAAGCGCCCTAACTGAGCCTTCACGCCTCATCTCTACATAAGCCTCCTTCTTCCTCTTGACAAGAGATTCAACTTCTTTAGTAAATCACGGTTCCCTCGCTCGACCACTTCCTCCCTGCCTGACAGGTACATACTTCTCAAGGACACGCAGTAGCTGTTCCTTGAAGAAGCTCCATTTCCTCAAAGAATTCTATCAAGTTGGTGAGACATGACCTTCCCTGCACAAAACCATGCTGCCTATCACTAATAAGCCCATTTTCTTCCAAATCTAAATAGATCCTATCCCTCAGTATCTTCTCCAGCAGCTTCCCCACCACTGATGTCAGGCTCACCGGTCTATAATTACCTGGATTATCCTTGCTACCCTTCTTAAACAAGGGCACAACATTAGCAATTCTCTAGTCCTCCGGGACCTCACCCGTGCTCAAGGATGCTGCAAAGATATCTGTTAAGGTCCCAGCTATTTCCTCTCTCGCTTCCCTCAGTAACCTGGGATAGATCCCATCTGGACCTGGGGACTTGTCCACCCTAATGCCTTTTAGAATACCCAACACTTTCCCCCTCCTTATGCCGACTTACATAAGAACATAAGAACTAGGAGCAGGAGTAGGCCATCTGGCCTCTCGAGCCTCCCCCGCCATTTAATAAGATCATGGCTGATCTTTTTGAGACTCAGCTCCAATTACCCGCCCATAACATAACCCTTAATTCCTTTACTGTTCAAAAATTTATCTAGCCTTGCCTTAAAAACATTCAGCGAGGTAGCTTCAACCGCTTCACTGGGCAGGGAATTCCACAGATTCACACCCTTTGGGTGAAGAATGAAGAATGAAGACCTCAGTCCTACATCTGGTTCCCTTTATTTTGAGGCAGTGCCCTCTAGTCCTCGTTTCACCTGCTAGCGGAAACAACCTCCCTGCCTCCACCTTATCTATAATCGTATATGTTTCTATAAGATCTCCCCTCATTCTTCTGAATTCCAATGAGTATAATCCCAGTCTACTCAGTCTCTCCTCATAATCCAACCCTCTCAACTCTGGAATCAACCAAGTGAATCTCCTCTGCACCCCCTCCAGTGCTAGTATATCTCTTCTCAAGTAAGGAGACCAAAACTGCACACAGTACCCCAGGTGTGGCCTCACCAGGACCCTATACAGCTGCAGCATAGCCTCCCTGTTTTTAAACTCCATCCCTCCAGCAATGACAGACAAAATTCCATTTTCCTTTTTAATTACCTGCTGCACCTGCAATCCTACTTTTAGCGATTCATGCACAAGGACACCCAAGTCCCTCTGCACAGCAGCGTGCTGCAATTTTTTACCATTTAAAACATAGTCCATTTTGCTGTTATTCCTACCAAAATGGATGACCTCACACTTATTAACATTGTACTTCATCTGCCAGATCTTTGCCCACTTACTTAGACTGTCTATATCCCTCTGCAGACTTTCAGTGTCTTCTGCACACTTTGCTCTACCACTCACCTTAGTGTCATCTGCAAATTTTGACACACCACACTTAGTCCCCAACTGCAAATCATTTATGTAAATTGTAAACAATTGCGGTCCCAACACTGATCCCTGAGGCACACCACTAGCCACTGACCGCCAACTAGAAAAACACCCATTTACCCCTACTCTTTGCTTTCTACTGGTCAACCAATCCTCTATCCATGCCAATACATTACCTGTAATACTGTGCAACTTTATCTTATGTAGCAGCCTTTGGTGTGGCACCTTGTCAAATGCCTTCTGGAAATCCAGATACACCACATTCACATGTTCCCCATTGTCCACCATGCAAGTAATGTCCTCAAAGAATTCCATCAAATTAGTTAAACATGACCTACCCTTCATGAACCCATGCTGAGTGTTCCCAATGGGACAATTTATATCCAGATGTCTTGCTCTTTCTTCCTTAGTGATAGATTCAAGCATTTTCCCCACTACCGAAGTTAAGCTAACTGGCCTATGGTTACCTGCTTTTTGTCTACTTCCTTTTTTAAACAGTGGCATCACATTGGCTGTTTTCCAATCTGCGGGAACCACCCCAGAGTCCAGTGAATTTTGGTAAATAATTACTAGTCCATTTGCTATTTCCCCCATCACCTCTTTTAGTACCCTGGGATGCATTTCATCCCAGGATACTAGACTTGACCTAGAGTAATCAAACATCTATCCCTAACCTCAACATCCATCATGTCCCTCTCCTCGGTGAATACCGACGCAAAGTACTCATTCAGAATCTCACTCATTTTCTCTGACTCCTCACATAACTTCCCTTCTTTGTCCTTGAGTGGGCTAACCCTTTCTCTAGTTACCCTCTTGCTCCTTATGTATGAATAAAAGGCTTTGGGATTTTCCTTAACCCTGTTTGCTAAAGATATTTCATGACCCCTTTTAGCCCTCTTAATTCCTCGTTTCAGATTGGTCCTACTTTCCCGATATTCTTCCAAAGCTTCGTCTGTTTTCAGTCGCCTAGACCTTATGTATGCTTCCTTTTTCCTCTTTGCTAGTCTCACAATTTCACCTGTCATCCATGGTTCCCTAAACTTGCCCTTTCTATCCCTCATTTTCACAGGGACAAGTCTGTCCTGCACTCTAATCAACCTCTCTTTAAAAGCCTCCCACATATCAAGTGTGGATTTACCCTCAAACAGCTGCTCCCAATCCACATTCCCCAGCTCCTGTCGAATCTTGCTATAGTTTGCCTTCCCCCAATTTAGGACTCTTCCTTTAGGACCACTCTCGTCTTTGTCCATGAATATTCTAAAACTTATGGAATTGTGATCACTATTGGTCTCAGTTGCTGTTCTGACAAGCTGTTGAGTACCTTCATATCTGTACCTATTAAAACATTCTGCAACATCTAGGTCCAAACATTTTTCATCTTCACAGCTATCTTTTCAAATGAGGTGAAATATCTTTCCACTCCATCCTCTGTAAACGTAGGCATTAAATGTAGATATTACCCCCTCCCTCTTCTTCCTAGCTTCATTCTAAATGTCTCACCAAGCCATGTTGTCTGAGTCTGTGTTGTTCTTTCTCTCTTTGGAGATTAAAGCTTTAATTCCATTTCCCGTTTCATTGCTCTTCGTTTTTCTTTCTCTCACTTTACAATTCAAGCTCTCTCATTTCCATTTCTCTCTCTTTCTCAAGTTCAAATTTTAAAATTAATTTCTAACTGAATTCTAGCTAAGTCTCATGCTGACGTATCCATTTCAGGTCTCCCTACTTATAAGTCTAAATGCTGCATAACTAAGTATTTCATCCTTACAAAATCTTGCTTTTATTTCTGTCTTAAATTTATCTGCTAACTCTCTGAGTAGCCTTAGTCAAAGATTTCAAATAATCTACTGTTATAATTTCTATTCCCAGAAAAATCTTACCAATAGTTAGACATTTTGAAAGTCCAATTCTTGTCACAGATATTACCTGTAACATTAACAGCCCATTTTTATGTTCAGTACCTGCATGTATTCATTTATTTAAAAGATTCAAATACCCCTCTTAAATTCAATTAACTTCTATCCTGCCAAGAACTCCCACACTGATAAGTTTCCAGCTGACAGTAATATTAGATAAATCAGTTTCCAGAATGAAACCTGGCTTGACAGACTATGAGTTTTATTTTTGTGATTTTTTTTTATCATGATGATCAGTCACTGAATGCATTCACACAAAGCAGTTGGTATACTTTTAACAAAAGAACACATGTTTATTAACCAAAATAAGTGAAAACAATTTTTTTATAAGATAATTTTACAAGGTTTTATCATAAACATCAAAAATAAAGATTCAACCCCATTTCTTAGCAATATCCTTTACAGACACTCAATACCGCTGAAGTATCATTACTATCTTCACTCTTTCTTTTCTTATTAAACTATTGAGGTCACAAACATTTTTAAAAATTTTCTGCACAGTCACCAGATGTGATTCCCTTTATCTCTCCCAGAGACACAGATGGGCTAACAAACTAACTTCCTCACTGAACTCTAAGGAAAGCTCTACTTGGACTGCTAAAACAACTTAAAGACTTCTTTCCAGCTCTGATGGCTTGGAGACTGCCAAACATAAGCTGTCCTCCTTGTACAGTAGTTTTCCTCTTGTAAACTAAATCTGCTTGTGGCCTTTGACCTCTGTTTGTAGGTAAAATGTGTGAAATACTCAAATTTGTAAACGCTATGGTAATTCAAAACTAGAGGGCATAGGTTTAAGGTGACAGGGGAAATATTTAAAAAGGAACTGAGGAGTAACGTTTTCATGCAGTGTGAAGCATATATGAACGAGCTACTAGAGAAAGTGGTGGAGGCTGGTACAGTTACAACATTTAAAAGGCACAGGTAGATAGGGTGGTTGAGAAGGCATTTAGCACACTTGCCTTCATTGCTCAGACCATTTAGTATAGGAAGTGAGGTTGTATAGGATGTTGGTGAGGCCTCTTCTGGATTACTGTGTACAGTTCTGGTCACCCTACTATAGGAAGGATATTATTAAAGTGGAGAGGGTTCAGAAAAGATTTACCGGGATGTTGCCAGGAATGGAGGGTTTGACTTATAAAAACAAGCTGGGACTTTTTTCACTGGAGCGTAGGAGGTTGAGGGGTGACATTTTGGGGTTTATAAAATTGTGAAGGGCACCAATTAGGTGAATAGCAAAGCTCTTTTTCCTTAGATGGTGGAGTTCAAAACTAGGAGTCATATTTGTAAGGTGAGAGGAGAAAGATTTAAAAAGGACATGAGGGTCAATATTTTTACACAGAGAGTGGTTAGTGTGTGGAATGAACTGCCAGAGGAAGTCGTGAATGCAGGTACAGTAACAACGTTTAAAAGACATTTGGACAAGTACATGAATAGGAAATGTTTGGAGGTATATGGGTCAAATGCAG
This sequence comes from Rhincodon typus, assembly GCF_021869965.1. Lineage (NCBI taxonomy): Eukaryota > Metazoa > Chordata > Chondrichthyes > Orectolobiformes > Rhincodontidae > Rhincodon > Rhincodon typus. The sequence continues at coordinate 10,168,183 of NC_063377.1, forward strand.
GCAGGTGGGACTAGTTTAGTTTGGGAACAAGGTCAGATTGGGACTAGTTGGATGAGAAGTCTGTTTCCTTGTTGTATGACACTATAAATGGGACTAGGTCAGATTGGTATATCTGGTCAGCATGGGCTGGTTGGACTGAAGGGTCTGTTTCCATGCTGTATGACTCTATAATTATCTCACCAGGTGGTTTATCTGGTCATTTAGCTTAAAAGCCACATGCTTTTTTGATATTTTGTCCAAATACTATAAAAAATGTTTCTGACCTCGAATCCAATCACCGTCATAGAACTAAAACTAAAAATTTATTTCCGTCTACTTTAGAACTCATGTTACCCAACAATAACAATATATGTTAAACCATCACTGTAGAGAGGGGGAATGTTGTCAGTGGAAGGGAGAAGCCATCATGAAAGAGTGGGAGAGCTGTCATTGGGAGAGGGTTGTCTGTATAGACAGTGAACTGTCAGTAAAGAGGCAGAGCTCTTGGTAGAGAGTTGGAGAGTTAGTAAAAGAGGGAGCTGTTGCTAGAGACAGGAAGCTGCTAGGAGGAAGTGGGGTAGTTTGTCTGTCTATGTAGAGAAAAGCTGTCAGTAGAAAGGGGGAGATATCAGAAGAGAACAAGGAATTGGTCGGAAGAGACAAGGGGAATAGTCGTGCTCACCTTTCTTTCTTCTGCGTGACCACCTACGTATGTGTGCGGCAACAAGGTCTGGAATGGGAGATCAAAGCTGCAAATAGTGTTATCACACTGATTGCTGTTTGCAGACACTTGGAGCAGCTGTGTGTGCACATGTCTTAAGATAGAATGTTGGTAGTTGGGAAAGAGGGGACTGATATCGGTAGAGGGATGGGATATTGGGAGAGAGAGGGGAAGCATAGGTAGAGAAGGGAAGCAGTTGTTAGGAAGGGAACGCTGTCAGAGTGAGTGGTTAGAAGAGGAGGGAGCTGTTGGTAGAGACAGGGAGAGCTGTCTTTCAAGAAGGGAAAGCTGTGAGTAGATTCAGGAGGTGGTATTGGAAAAGAAAGGAGCAATTGTTAAAGGCAATCTTTCTGTAAAGAGAGGGGATGGGGGCTGCCACAGAAGGAACGAAGAGCTGTTGGTAAAGAAGGGAAGTCTGTCAGCAGAGAGGAAGAAAGCTGTCACTCGAGAGGTAGAGAGACGGAGTTGTGTCAGTAAAGAGGAAAGAACTTTTAGTAGAGCACTGTTAAAAGAGTGTTGTCAGTGGACAGAGGGGCAATAGAGAGGAGGAGAGTTTTGGTACAGTGAGGAAGAGCTCTTGATAGGGAGAGAGTAGTCATAGAGAGTGGAGCTGTCCACAGAGTGAGGGACAGCTGTTTGTCCACAGAGAGAGAGAGGGATAGCTGGCTAGAGAGATCAACAGCACTGTCATTAAAGAGTAGGAAAGATGTCAGCAGACAGTGAGCAAGCTGTCAGTTGGGAGCTTTCAGCAGAGAGGAGGTGGAGAATTGTCAATAGACAGTGAGAGAGCTATCAGTAGGGAATCAACCAGGAAAGAACAAGAGAGCTGTTGGTAGACAGGTGGCACCTGTCAGTAGAGAGAGGGAAAATTTGTTGATAGTGGGATGGAGAGCAACAGAAAGAGAAATGTAGAGTTGATGGGTGTGTGGAGGGTGAGTTCCTTCCACTAGGGATCCTTTCTAGCGTCAGTAAACCCATCACATGCACCCACATTTAATGATTCACTGTGGAGAGTGATCATGAACCCAGACTTTGCCATTTAACTGCTGTTAGAGGTCAGCCCTGAATATTGTTTCAAGGTCATTGATGATGTTGCCTGGAGATTGGTTACTTGATTTCCCCAAAAGTATTTTATTTCCATCCCATGTAACATTCATTTGTGATGTTTAGTGACACTGCTTGTTTGACACAGGAGGCTTATAAATATAAGCACTTTGTTAATGATTAGGACAAGGGGATTGTGGCAGTGACTATGTGAAAGAATATATCAATTTTAAAATGAATATTTCATTTCCTGTGTTTTTTAAAAAATGTTATTCAAAACTGGAGTTCTCTTTAACGAGGGAGAGAATCCCAGGATGTCTCCTCACTTCCCTTCTTTGTCCTAAGTATTAATTCCAGGAACAGGCTTGAGTTTTCAAAGGGAGTAATTCCCAAAGATGTTGCAGTGTTCTGGAAAAAACAGCAGTTTCATTTCCGGAGGCAAACTGCAGACTCTGTCTTAAAGGGTGGGTTGGGGGTTTGAACTGTGTTCAGGTGAGCCTTTGACCGTATTAATTCCTATCGTAGAATTTTGGTGCAAAAGTGAATGAATAAATGATTTATTCATTGTTACTTGCATTTTACAGTGAATAATATCGTAAAATACAGTGAAAAACTTCAACAATCGCCACAATCTGGCGCCATTTCTGAGAAGTTAGGTGGCTATCCACAATGTGTCATAAACTTAGTTCCTTACTCAGGCCACATGGCATTCTTATGTCAGTTTCATTCTGACTACAGGATGGCTACATCCAACCATACCAGTCATCAAGTTTCCATTCCTGATTGCCATCCTGTGACCATCATGGATAGTGTATGTGGTTTTGCCTTGACTACTCCTTAAGTCAAATAGTCTGTCCATGTTCATGTGAGGGATGATCATTTGAGATACACAGCTGGTCCCCAGTAAGGGAGGATGGATAAAGGAAGAGAATGCCTGAGAAAGAATGTTTGGTGTTTTGGTGTAGCAGCATGATGAATGTGACTAAATGTTGAACACCCTTATTATGGGTGTGGAGATAGTAGGAACTGCCGATGCTGGAGAATCTGAGATAACAAGGTGTAGAGCTGGATGAACACAGCAGGCCAAGCAGCATCAGAGGAGCAGGAAAGCTGACATTTTGGGTCTGGATCCTTCTACACCTTGTTATCTCTTATTATGGGTGTGATTCTTTAGAATACATTCCAGTGCAATATGGTTGTTCTGCCTTGCACTTGTAGCTGTGATTTGTGTGGAGGGTTTGAGCGTCAGACCAGGTGTCAATTGCCTATAGTCGTTATACTGCACACTATCTTTACACCCTTGCCCTCTTGTGCTGTCTCCAAATATTAAACTCCCACCGATTGGCAAGCATTGCAGTTAGTGTCTGGGAAAAGACTGAGGAGAGGCAGCAGTTTCACAGATACTTCTGACCACTTTTGCTTCCTTGGTTTCGGTTTGATGGTGACAAAGTGCTGAGGCTTGAGGGATGGGTGAGACAGGGTAGATCCCTCTTTTAGTTCTCAATAGGCCCTTCAACACATCCTGCCTGTTACACTTCACAGGTGAAAGATGAGAAGGTGGCTCTAGATAAGTTTGACCTGACAGACTACGAGAAATGTGAAGAACTGCGCAAATCAAAAAGCCGAAGCAAGAAGAACCATAGCAAATTCACATTGGTCCGCAGCAAACAGCCCGGTAACACGGTGAGCCCCTCTTTGTGTACACAATGCTATCTGATGTTTGTGATCTGTTTCCCTTGAAACCGCTGAGCACACTCCCTTCCCACCAGCCTCTCCACTGGAGAGCAAGATGTTCTTTCTGTCTATAAGAACACGGCCCTGTGCATTAATACACATAGTTACCCGTACATGCTACTGTGTCACACTGCTTGCCCGACTGACATTCCTCAATTGGTTGTCAATGTTTTTTTTGCACAGTCAGGATTATTTCAACTCAACAGATAGGTGATAGCTTTTCACGGCTCATTAATGCGCTGATCAATCAGACTTAACCTGCCTGGTTTAAGATTTAATGAAAGCCTGGAGTTTAACTGTCACTCATCATTAAATGGTGCATTCTCCACAACTACATCCCTACTACTCAGAATCCACTTTCTAACCAATCTGTACTCTTCTTTCATGCAGTATAAATGTCGTTGTGCCCTTGAATTAGTATTCTTGCAAATTGTCCTGATGAGTGCAAGACAACAGTCTTTAAAAATGTGTCTTTAGTCAGCAACACTCAAAACATATTGTCTGACCATTGTCATATTGGCTGTATTTTGGAACTTCCTGTACAGAAATTACAATGCATTACAACAGTGATTGCATGTTAAATTTATATCACGTTGGCTGCATAGTATGTTGGAATGTCCTGAAATTATGAACGATGCTGTATAAATTCTTCTCCCAAAATATTACATCTACATTTCAGTTTAAATACACCATGAATAAATAGCAGTGGAATATTACAGAGTTATATGTTTGGTGTCAGTTTCATTGTTATGGTAATACTGTCATCACCATAGAATCATGCAGCACAGAAACAGATTCTTCGGTCCAACCAGTCCATGCCGAACATAATCCCAAATGAAACTAGTCCCACCTGCCTGCTCCTGGACCATACGCCTCCAAATCTTTCCTATTCATGTATCTATCCAAATATCTTTTAAACATTGTAATTGTACCCGCATCCACCACTTCCTCAGGAATTTCATTCCACACGTGAACCACCCTCTGAGTAAAAAATTTGCCTCTCATGTCTTTTTTAAATCTCTCCCCTCTCACCATAAAAATGTAGCCCCTAGTCTTTAAATCCCCCACTCTAGGAAAAAGACAACTACCATTGACTCTATCTATACCTCTCATTATTTTATAAGCTTTATCAGGTCACCTCTCAACCTCCTGCGCTCCAGTGAAAAAAGTCCTAGCCTATCCAGCCTTTCTTTATAACTCAAACCTTCCATACCCAGCAACATCCAGTAAATCTTTTCTGAACCCTCACCAGTTTGATAATATCCTTCCTATAACTGGGCAACCAGAACAGGACAAAGTATTCCAGAAGAGGCCTCACCAATGTCCTGTACAACCTCAACATAACGTCCCAATTCCTTTACTCAAAGGACAAGTGCAAAGGCAAGTGCGCCAAACGCCTTCTTAACCACCCTGTCTATATGTGATGCAAACTTCAAAGAATTAGGTACCAGCACCCGTAGATCCCTTTGTTCTACAACACTCCCCAAGGCCCTATCATTCATTGTATAAGCCCTACCCTTGTTTGTTGTATCAAAGTACAATATCTCACATTTATCCAGATTGAACTCCATCTGCCATTTTTCAGCCCATTGACCCATTTGATCAAGATCCCTCTATAATCTTAGAAAACCTTCTTCACTGTCTATTCTGCCACCAATTTTGGTGTCGTCCGCAAACTTACTAACCATGCCTTCTATATTCTCATCCAAATCATTTACATAAATGACAAACAGAAGAGGACCCAGAACCAATCCCTGTGGAATACTGCTGGTCACAGGCGTCCAGTCCGAAAAGCAACCCTCCACTGTCACTCTCAGTCTCCTGCCATTAAGCCAATTTGTGAATCCAACTGGAAAGCTCACTCTGAATCCCATGTGACCTAACTTTACTAATTAGTCTACCATGTGGAACCTTGTCAAAGGCTTTACTAAAATCCAAATAAACATTGCCATCATCAATCTTTCTGGTAACTTCCTAAAAAAACTCAAGCAAGTTTGTGACACATGATTTTCCTTGCACAAAACCATGCTGATTATCCCTAATCAATTTTTGCCTCCCTAAATGTCCATAAATCCTATATTTTATAATCACCTCCAACAATTTACCCACAACCGAAGTCAGACTCACAGGTCTATAGTTCCCCAGTTTCTCCTTACAACCTTTGTTAAACAAAGGTACAACATTAGCCACTCTCCAGGCACCTCATCCATAGTTATAGATAATGCAAATATTTCTGCAAGGGGTCTTGCAATTTCCTCCCCTACTACACAATATTCTGGGATACATCAGATCAGGTTCCAGAGATTTATCTACCTTTATATTGTTCACATTACTCAGTCAACCCTGTCCATATGTATCTCCTTCCAGGTACCAAACCTGGTCTTCCTAGCTGTGAGCCCCGAGGAGAAAGAGTCATGGATTAACGTTCTGAGCAGTGCGCTCAGCCGAGCAAAGAACCGTGTCCTTGATGAGGTAATGACATACATCATGCTTTATGAACAAGGTGCCCCAGACCATGAATTCAACAGTGTTAAAATGGTATAGCACAGACACTGTAGAGAGAATTTTACTCTACATCTATCCCTGTGCTGTCCCTGTCCTGGGAGTGTTTGATGGGGGAACAGTGTAGAGGGAGCTTTACTCTGTCTCTAACCCCATGCTGTCCCTGTCCTGGGAATGTTGTTGGAGGACAGTGTGGAGAGAGTTTTACTCTGTATCTAACCCCATGCTGTTCCTGTCCTGCGAGTGTTTGATGGGGGACAGTGTATATGAGGTTAGTACATTTGTGTTTACTTAAATGTGGGGGGGAGGGGGGTGAGTTGAGGGTGTGCATGTGCACGCATGTGTGTGTGGGGGGGTGTTTGCTCCTGCATTTGTGGCTGATGTGCTTGTCATAGAGCGTAGTTTCCACTCCTGTCATGTGTTTTGATTTCAGGTCACTGTCGACGAAGAAAGCTTTCTTGCTCACCCAACTAGAGACCGAGTAAAAATCCAGCACTCTCGCCGACCGCCCACTCGTGGCCACTTGATGGCAGTGGTGAGTGGATTCCTCATTATATACAAATGCACTGTTCAGAAGTAGGGTACAACTGAAGCAAAACATCTCTAACTTTTGTATTCTATTCCTCTTGCACTAAACTCCAACATTCTATTTCCCTTCTCAACCACTTGTTGCACCTGCAAACTAACTTTGTGATTCATGTACTAGGATACCTAGATCCCTCCTCCACCTTCAAATTTAAACAAATGCTGCTTTTCTATTCTTCCTGTCAAAATGGACAAGTTCACATTTCCTCAAATTATACTCCACCTATCAATTTCTTTGCCCTCTCAACCTGTCAATATCTCTTAGCAGACTCCTTATATCCTCCTTAGAGCTTATTTTCCTACCTATCTTTGCGAAATCAGTAAATTTTAACAGTCCCTTCAACCAAGTCATTGATATCAATTGTAAATAATTGAGGTCCCAGCACCAATTCCTGTGGCACACCATTTGTTACTTCTTGCCAAACTGGAAGTGACCTGTATATACCTACACACTGTTTCCTGTCAATTAGATCAGGTGGCTAGGTGGCTGGTTTGTGATACAAAGTGATGCCAACCTGCACCAGCTGAGGTTACTGTGAAAGACACTGCTTCTCTACCTTTTGCCTTGCCTGAAGTGTGGTGACCCTCATGTTAAACTGCAAGTAGACTCTTTCCAATGAGACAGCAGCCCTGTGGTCTGGTAAGACTCTGCCGAAATTTTATCCATACTATTACATTACCCCATATACCATGAGCTTTTATCTTGGGTTGTGGACTTTGATCTGGCAGCTTTGAAATTTCTTCCGGAATCTAAGTACAGCACATCCACACAAGACCCCTTAATCACATTGCTCATTACTTCCTCAAAGAACTTTAACAAATTAGTCAGCATGATTTCTCTTTCACATAGCCATGTTGACTCTTTACAATTGTATTAATATTTTCTAAGTTCTCTGCTGTATCCTATTGAATAAAAATCTACCTGACAATGTAAAAAATTGCCCAGATTATGTCCTGTGCACAAAAGGCAGGACAAATCCAACCCAGACTATTACCACCCCATCGGTCTACTCTTGATCATCAGTAAAGTAAACGAAAGGTGTCATCAACAGTGCTGTTAAATAACATCTGCTCAGCAATAATCTGCTCACTGACACTCAGTTCAGGTCCTGCCAGGGACACTCAGCTCCTGACCTCATTCCAGGCTTGGTTCAAACAGGGGCAATTAAATACATATTTCAGTTATGTCTTCACAAAGGAGGACACAAATAACATCACAAAAAATATCAATAATCACAGGGTCTAATGGGAAGGAGGAACTGAAAGAAATTAGTATTAATAGTGAAATGTTATTGTGGAAACTAACAGGAAGGGGAAGCTGTGCTTGACTAATCTTCTGGAATTTTTTGAGGTAACCTGTGGACTGGTTAAGGGGAGCCAGCGGATGTGGTTTATTTGGATTTTCAGAAGGCTTTTGATAAGGTCCGACATTCAAAATTAGTATTCATGGGATTAGAGATCGTGTACAGAAATGGACTGAGAGCTGGTTGGCAGACAGAAAATGAAGAATAGGAATAAACGTGTCTTTTTCTGATTGGCAGGGAGTGACTAATGGGGCAGTGAAGGGATCAGTGCCTTGACCCCAGATATTCACAATATATATTAACGATTTAGATGAGGGAACTAAATTTAATATCTCCAAATTTGCAGATGACACAAAGCTGGGTGGAAGGGTATGCTCTGGGAAGGATGCAGAGAAATTTCAGTACAGTTTGGACATGTTAAATAAGTGAGGAAATGGGTGGCAGATGCAATATAATGTAGATAATTGTGAGTTTATCCACTCTGGTGGTAAAAACAGGCTGGTAGATTATTATCTGAATGGTGATAAATTGGGGAAGGGGGAAGTTTAACAAGGTCTGGGTGTTCTCGTACACCAGTTGCTGCAAGTAAGCATGGAGGTGCAGCAGGTGGTGAAGAGGCAAATGGTATGCTAACCGTCATAGCAAGAAGATTCGAGTAAAGGAACAGAAATGTCTTGCTACAACTCTACAGATCATTGGTAAAACCAACAACTCTGGAAGTATTGTGTGTAGTTTTGACCTTTTTGTATGAGGAAGTATGTTCTGGCTACTGAGGGAGTACAAAGAAGATTTACCAAACTGATTGTTGGGATGGCAGAACTGAGATATGGGGAGACACTGGATCAATTAGGATCATATTCACTAAAGTTTAGAAAAATGAGGGGGGATCTCAAAGATATTTATAAAATTCTCAAGCATTAGACATGATAGATGCAGAAAGGATGTTTTCAATGACCAGGGAGTCGAAAACCAAAGGGGCATAGACTAAGGTTAAGAGGTAGGTCTTTTAGGACAGAAATGAGGAGAAATTTCTTCATGCAGAGACTAGTAGGCCTATGGGAATTCTCTGCTATAGGAAATTATTGAGGCCAAAAAATTGAAGACTTTCAAGAAAGATGTAGATAAAACTCTTAGGACTAAAAGGACCAAAGAATAAGTGGAGAAAGTGGGAAGAGTGAACTGATTTGGATGATCACCCATGATTATAATGAACGGTAGAGCAGGCTCAAAGGGCAGAATGGCCTACAGCTACTCCAAATTCTACATTTCTGTTTGGTATAGGTAGACCCAGATTACCATCAGAGAGGAAGTGCTAGTATTGTGATACTTCTGACAAGAGGCAAGTAACATCCGCGTCACACAAGTAATAGGTAATAACCATCTCCAACAAGAGCAAATCTAATCATGGTCCCTTGACATATAATTGCATTATCATTGCTGAGAGCCCCTCTCCCTGAATCCAAATGTGAACATCGTGGGAGGGTGGGGGCATGGGTGGAGGTGGGGGTTATCCTTGACCAGAAACTGAATTGGATGAGCCTCATAAATACTATGGCTATAAAAACAGGACTTAGCTGGGAATCCTGCAGTGAATAGCTCACCTCCTGACTCCCCAAAATCTGCCCACCATCTACAAAACACAAATCAAGAGTGTGATGGAATACTCGCCACTTATTTGGATGACTGCAGCTCCAACAGTACTCAAGAGGCTTGATGCTTTCCAGGACCAAGCAGCATGTACTAAGTACAAAATGTATTGTATAACTTCACCAAGGCTTCTCAGGCAGCACCTTCCAAAAACCATGATGACATCCATTCAGTACAAAGCAGTCCCCTTGATTGGGACCATATCCTCCAGTCCCTCCACCACTGACGCTCAGTAGCAGCAGTGTGTACAATTTACAAGTTGCGCTGCAAAAATTCACCAGCTAATCCCAGTGATGGTGCATGAAACTATCATCGATTTTGTTAAAATCCATCTGGTTCTCTGATATCCTTTAGGGAGGATAGAAAGTACGCTCTAAATCCACCAACACTTCCATCTCGAAGATAAGGGCAGCAGATACATGGAAATACACCACCTACAAGTTCCCCTCAAGCCAGTCACTATCCCAACTTGTAAATATATCGCTGTTCCTGCCCTGTTGCTGGATCAAAATCCTGGAATTCCCTCCCTAAGGGCATTGTAGGTCTACCTACAGTAAGTAGACTGCAGCAGTTCAAGAAGGCAGCTCACCACCTTCTCAAGGGTAATTATGAACAGAAAATAAATGCTGGCTCACCCAGTGACACCCATGACCCATGCATGAATAAAAAATAAAATAGGGATGAGCAACAAATGTTGGTCCAGTCAGCAACACCCTCATCCATGAAACTAAAAAACTCTAGCATTTTCCCTCTAAAAGATGTGAAGTTAACTGGCACATAACTTTCCTGTTTTCTGTCTTTTCTCTTTCTTGAATAGAGAAGTCACACTCCACTGTTTTCCGATCTGATGGGACCTCAACTTCACTTAGTGTAGTCCACGACCTAACAGAGTGCAGTTACAGAAATATTGGGAAGGGTTGGTCTGTGGTTGGAACAATATTGGAAACTTCTACCTTAGAAATCCTTGAAAACAGCGGGATTCAATGCTGTGTGCAGGTTTAGGGAGGTTTCACAGATAAAGGAATTAGGTCAGGAGCTCAATCCTAGAATTTCAGTAAGTTGTGGTTGATGGTCCCTTTAAGCTCCATTGCTGTGGAGCAACATGAAAGATCTCAGACAACAAGGTGCAGGGCTGGATGAACACAGCAGGCCAAGCAGCAGATCTCACACAAGTTCTTCACAAATTGGCCTCTTTCAGTTACCATATGTATGGATGAACAAATAACACCTGAACAAATTATCTGCACACTCCATAAAGAAATTAGAGGGCGGAACACCTGTCTAAGCTGGCATTCAGTCGGTAATACTCCCTCACTAGATGTAAATTTCATTTCAGATACAGATGACACATGTTGACCAATCTTAGCACAACAGGAAACTCCATTTAACCCCAAAACAGCAAGTCAATAGAGGCCTACTCAAGTGGCAACATTGGCTCCAGGCTTTAAGCCTTCACAGCCTGTGGGAGAGACTGGAATTGACTAGTTGGGCATGGAACAACTGAGTAAATTTGGGAGCTATCCTACGTTCAGTTGATTTAAGAACTCAGCAGCTGCTTTCACCCAATTGTCAAATGGCTGGGGCATTATAACTCTTCTTTATTCCTCTACTGAATGGGAGCAAAGCCTCCATTGTTGCCTATCCCTAATTGCCCTTGAACTGAGTGGCTTGGTAGGACCATTTCAGAGAGTAGTTAAATGTTAACCACATTGCAGTGGTTCTGAAATTACATGTTGTGCAGACCAGGCAAGGACAGCAGATTTTCCTCCCTAAAGGATATCAGAGAACCAGAGATAGTAGGAACTGCAGATGCTGGTGAATCTGAGACAACAAGGTGCAGGGCTGGATGAACACAGCAGG
>NC_063377.1:10194558-10239103 GCF_021869965.1 Rhincodon typus
CTTCCTCTCTCTCTCTCCCCCCCATCTCTCTCTCTCTACCCCGCCATCTCTCTGTCTCTGTCTCTCTCGCCCCCTCCCTCTCTCTCTCTCTTTCTCTAGCTCTCCCTCTCCTCCTCTCTCTCTGGCCCACCCCCCTTCTTGGTTCCTTCCCCAAGTCCTGCCCTCCATGTCATCTTGCCCACTCAATCCTCCCATCAGTTCCTTCCCTAGCCTTTCCTTCTCCCTACATATTTCCTTCCCATCTGCATTCAGCAAATAGCAGGTTAACAGGTAGCTTTGAGTCTCACCTGTGAGTGTGTGGAGGGTGTGGCAATATTAAAACTCTGTTCAGATCTGTCGCAGCACAAGTTGTGGAACCGGACATCCATGAATATCAGATCATGAACGACAAGCCTGTGTTTGAGGATGAGAACTGTGAGAAAAATTGCTTCCTTCGAATGTCTAACCTTAGTTTGGGATTTAGCAATGTTATACAAACCTACCTGCTTCTTGGCTTGAACTGTACCACTGAGTTTAAACCTGCTCAGTGCACTCACTTCATCTGTTTGTCACAGCCCGTGTATCAATGGCCTGCAAAGCGATATTTAATCTCAGTTTATAACAAGGAGACTGTGGTTTGAGCTACTGTTCTATAAGTACGGGATGAAATCTCCCCTCAACATATTCCTTACTTGTTATAAACCAAGTTCTGCCTTTCTGACAATGTTTGAGACAACTACTTTCAGTGTAGATGGAGCTTTGCTCTGTGTCTAACCCCATGCTATCACTGACCTGGGATTGATAGATGGGGACAGTGTAGAGATGGCTTTACTTTCAGTTTAAGAGAATAGAGGAGGCTTTACTCTGTATCTAATTCCATGTTGTACCTGTCCCAGGAGTGTTTGATGGGGACGGTGTCGAGGAAAATTTATTTTTCATCTCATTTCAGTTTTAAAAGAGTAGAGGTAGATTTGTGTTGAGTTTAAAACAGTAGAGGAAGCTTAACTCTGTATGTAACTCAGTGTTTTCTGTCATGTGAGTGTTGATGGGGACAGTCTGAAAGTAGCTTTATTCCCAATTTAAAAGCATAGAGGGGGCTTTAATCTGTATCTAAGTCCTTGCTGTACCAGTCCTGGGAGAGTTTATTTGGGTCGGAGTAGTGGGAGCTTTATTCTTTATGTTACACTGTGCTATACCTGCCATGCTGACATATTTTGTCTGCTCCCAGTATTGCAAACAGAAAAGGAGCTTCAGGAAGCTGCCAGGAGGAATGACACAGCAATGATCAGGCGACTGATTTGCATCAAAGTAAATGTCAATGCAAAGAATAATGTGAGTGCTTGAAATTTTCTCCATGATTTGGTCCTGAACAACATCAAACTAGAATAAAATAAAAAATTTACCAATCAAATTTTAAAATATCCAAAAGGAAAACCAAAATCAACAGTCAGAAGGAATGGGCAGTAAAATATTCCAACTAAACAGATTAAACACAATAATAATAAGTGCTGCTGCGTTGCAGTGCTCTTCACTCAGGCTACAAATGGTTCACTGCCAGAATTTTCTTCTGGGTGTGCACTTTGGTTCTGAATTGCAGGTCAATACCCAAATCACTGTTTTTTGTTAGTTTTATTTCTGTGAAACAGACTGAATCGAACTTTTAAAGATTACAAAGGGAAATTGTAACAAAATTAGTTCAGGCAAATGTTGTCAAATCCAGGGTACATTTTGCTGGTGTTTCGAGGAAAGTCAAAAAAAAGCTCTTGCTCCAGCTCTAGTAAAATAGATTGATAAGCAGAATGCCAGGATTACAATTAGAGATTTAAATGTGGAAAGGTGGAGGAGCCTCAAGTGGATTATAAATATTACCATGAATTACTTGGGTCAAGTACTTTGATTCTGAGTCACGATCATTTTTAATCATGCAGTGTGAGTGTGAATTTGTTGTGAGGATTATATGGAATAATCAGAGTTGAAGGATGTGGTAGGCAGGTGGAGTTCAGGGATGAGTGGGTAGGTGGGCTTTAAGAATGTGATGAGTACATGATATTGGGGGATTCGACGAGGAGGACAGTCTGAGGGATGTCGTGAGGAGCACTGTTGAGGGACAGGACGAGGAGAAGGGTTTGAGGGGTGTTGTGAGGGGGCAGGGTTGAGGAATGTGGTGAGGAGGTGGGATTGAGGGACAAGGTGAGGAGAGGGAGCTGAGGGACGGGACAAATGGCAGATTGAGGAATGGGGCGAAGAGGCAGGTTTGAGGGATGCAGCGAGGAGGTGGGGATAAGATATGGGGCGAGGTGGCAGGGTTGAGGAACCGGACAAGGAGGTGGAGTTGAGGGACTATGCGGGGTAACGGGGTTGAGGGATGGAGCGAGGAGGCGGAGTTGAAGGACAGATTGAGAAGGCGTGGCTGAGGGACAGGGTGAGGATGCGGGTTTGAGGGACGTGGCGAGGAGGCGGGTTTGAGGGACTTGGCGAGGAGGCGGGGATGAAGTATGGGGCGAGGAGGTGGGATTAAGGAACACGACGAGTGGCAGATTGAGGGATGGGGCAAGGGTGCGGGGTTGAGGGACAAGGTGAGGAGATAGGTTTGAGGGACCGAGCAAGTTAGAGGTTTGAGGAACGGGGTCAGGAGGCAGTGTTGTGGGATGGGGTGAGGAGGTGAGGTTGAGGGACAGGATGAAGAGATAGGTTTGAGGGACCGAGTGAGGTAGAGGGTTGAGGGATGGGGTTAGGAGGCAGGGTTGATTGATAGGGTGATGAGGTAATGGGGTTGAGGGATGAGAAGAGGAGGCAGGCTTGAGGGACAGCGTGAGGCAGAGTTGTAGGACAGGATGAGGAGGCAGGCTTTAGGAATGAGATGAGGAGGTGGAGTTGTGAGACATAGTGAGGAGCCAGTCTTTATGGACAGGACGAGAAGGCGCGGTTGGGGGAATGGGGCGAGGAGGTGGGGTTGGCGGGACAGTGCAAGGAGGCGGGGTTGAGGGATGGGGTAATGAGATAGTGGGGTTAAGGGTTGAGAAGAGGAAGCGGGGTTGAGGGACGATGTGAGGAGGCGTGTTTGAGGAATAGAATGAGGAGGTGGGTTGAGGAACCAGGCAAGGAGGTAGGGTTGAGGGATGGGCGAGGAGGTGGGTTTGAGAGATGTGGCAAGGAGGTGGGGTTGAGGGATGGGACGAGGTGGCGGGTTGAGGGATGGGACGAGGTGGTGAGCTGAGGGATGGAATGAGTTGGTTGCATTGATCATTTAAAGAAACTGCTAGGCTTTATTGCATACTCTGGACACCCTAACATTCTGTTAAGTGAGTTCTCATGTTTTGTGTTGGTCTAGGACAATAGAACAGCACTGCACTGGGCAGTTGCAGGTGGAAATGAAGATGCCGTGAAGCTTTTACTGGACCACAATGCAAATGTTGACATTGAGGACAAGGTGTGTTTATTAAAGAACTAATGTAGAATGTTGATCACCCTTATATCTTTGACTGACGTGTTCTTGTTCAGTTGGCCTGGTGATTTACCATCAGTTTTATGCTGTAAATGTAACTCTGGAACAGAAATAACATACTTTGCCCCTTCAACCTGTTTTACCATTCAGTGAAATTGTGGCCATTCTGCAACTGAATTTCATGTACCAGCTGTGAGACAGCATATTTTAATTTCCTTTATTTTTGGACTGTGGACTGGAAAAGTTACTGCTTTAAACCAAGGAGACTGTAAAGAAATCTTTGCAGTTTTAAAAATCATGTTTACTGGCGCACACTGAGTTATAAACAATGTTTCTTTCCCCAGACCAGTAAGTATAAAAGCAGATCCCATGGAGTTGATGGGTTCTGAATTAATGAACATGTGCTTACTGATAACGTTTTGAATGTCTAGTTACCAGATGACTTGGCTTATGTGGGAAATAGCTAAAACAATGTCTCTCTCTCTGTCTTTCTCACTCTCTTTCTCTCTCACTTTCTTTCTGTTTTTTTCTTTCTTTCTCGCTCTCTTTCCTTCTCTCTCTCTTTCTCTCTCACTTTCTTTCTGTCTTTTTCTTTCTTTCTCTCTCTCTTTCCTTCTCTCTCCCTTTCTTTCTTTCTCTCTTTCTTTCTCTCTCACTCCTTCTCTTTCTCATGTGGAGGTACCAGAAAGTCTCCAGTGACAGCTAGCTGTCTTCCACTTACCATCCTCTACAAATCCTCACTTGAAGAAAGAATAAAACATCTTAAAAGACAGTGAAAGGACAAACTCTCAAATCACTGAATGAAAGAGAGCATCAATGTGTAGACAATCTTGTATCCAAAGCAAAGAACTAAAAGGAAGAGAAAGAACGAAACTAATCAATTCCTGTGGTGCAGACCGGTGCTGTCGAATGGTGTCTCCCTGATAGCGTTTTTCATTTCTTGTGTGTCTTTGTGTATTTCTCTGATCATGAAAGGGGAATTTTAAAATGGGTAGAACTTATGTCAACAATCCATATTTCCTAATTGCTATAAAGACAATTTGTTCGTAATAAACAGATATTTTCATCTTAAGTACAAAAACCTAGTGAGTGTTTTCTTTTAACCTGAGTTCACCAGTCAGATAAATTGAAGACTTTGGATAGTTTGACTAAAATCTTTTCACATTTGTAATAACTCCAGGATTGTTGGGATTTGATTTCTAGTGCACTACCCCAACAACATTTGGGAGCTTGGGGTTGGGATTTTGGAACTGAGATTGGGTGTGGAGATGGTAAATCATAAAGGGATAAAAGGAAACACTAGATCTTGTATTATCAAAAATAAGATGGCATTTGAAACTACTAAAGCCTTTCTGCATGTGGGAGAGATGCCCATGACAAACTTATAAGAGATCACAAAAGCCAGGTTTATTGAATTGCATGTGAACTGGAAATGAAATTGTCTGCAGGGCTAAGAACATGGAAGTTAATGAAGGAGTGGCACAGTGTTTGGGCTTAATGGAAATACAAGAGAGATCAGGTACTGGGGTTTGATTTCCATCACACTTACCCAAGTGATTTGTGACAATCTGTACACCATACAAATATATGAATTCAGAGCAGAAAAAGGCCATTCAGTTCTTTTAGCCTGCTCTGCCTTTCAACAAGATCATAGCTGATCTATTTATGTTTTGAATTTCATTTTCCCTTCTAACCCCCAATAATCTTGGCTTTCTTTGCTTAACAAGAATCTGCTGAACACTTAAAAATATTCAGTGAATTCTCCTTCACTGCCTTCTGCAGCAGAGATTTACAAAGTGTGGGTCCAAAGCTCATCCTTGTGGCTGAACAGACTTCTGGCATTACCTGAACCCAAAGGAAGCTGTGTGTGATTGAAGTTTCCTCTTGAGTGTGATAAACTGATGAGCTCACATTTACTTATTTTACAATGCATTAGGCACAGTCTTGTTCATTCACTTGATCTTTGAGTATCTTTTTGTACCTTCCCACTTCCATCTACTCTGCTTACAGTGCTGCCCACCTTTGTGTCATGGATATATTTGGAGCTTTCTGTCCCACCATCTAAATCATGAAAAAATCAGTAGCTGCCATTTTCCTGACTTTGCTGCTGCTCATTCAGTTTCTTATAACCAGCTCAGTAATTTGTCCTTAGTTTCACAGGCTTCATCCTCTTAGCTAACAGTTATGTATGACAATCATAAAGTCAGAGAGCACGCAAAGCATGAGCTGACCCTAGAAAGCAGGCTTTGCTTTCCAGTCCTAATATTGTAAATGTGTTAGTAATAAATGGCAGTTGTAATACTTTCTGTTGTTAAACTGGTTTTAACTGTTATTTACATAGGAAGTCCTTTTTCTGCAATTGAGAGAATTTACCTCCTTCTGTTCTTTGTCTGATGTTGGAAAATGTGGGCTGTTAGGTTTCTGGGTTTCTTGAGGGATGCAGCCTGAGTTGGTTGCTGGAGTGTAACCCATTGTAACCCGCTGTTTGCCCTAACTCTGTTATTATTGTCATGCTGTGTCGAACAACAATGTTAAAAATCAAGGACTCATGATATAAAATATCTTTGATATAGTATACTATCTCTTCCATAGCCTGAATAAATATTGAACATTTCAAAAAAAAAACTTTTCTTCATTTGTAGTTTGGAATGACACCAGCTCTGCTTGCAGCTTGGTTTGGCCATCTTCAACTTTTACAGATCCTGGTCAATGCTGGAGCAAAGGTCACCATCAGGAACTCGGTAATTTCCAGATGGCAATCCTATCGGGGGCGACGTGAGTATGGTGCAGCATTGGAATAGTTTCACAAGCAGGTTCTTAACAGCATCTCAAAATTCAAACATTAAGCAGTTGCATCAGTCTCTCAGTACTAAATGACCCTACTTTCTTTGAATTACAAATGGAATAAATGAACCAGCTGTGATGAGTTACTGAGCCCAATCATGTGAGGGAACAGGATTGACATCTGAGACGCAGTCGGCGACATGCTGGAGACAGAATACTGAGCAGCATTATGAGGACACAGGGAACCGGCTGAGTAATTATCAACTAACAATGTGAGAGGTGCTTATCAGTAGAGATACAGTTATTAAAATAGGGCCTGTGGGTGCAGGAGTTACAAGTGAAAATGTGAAAGATGAAAACGTAACAAAAATGAAAACAGAAATAACAGCAGATCTGGCAGCATCTGTGGAGGAAGAAAGGGAGTTAATGTTTCAACTCCAATATGATTCATTGGAATTGAAAAGAGCTTGAAATGTGATACGTTTTATACTATTGGAGTGGTGGGGTGGAACGTAATGGGAGATGGTCAGACCTAACAAAAGGGAAGGTTGGGGATAGGTCAGAGAACAGGAAAATTTAAGTGACATTGAGCAAAGGGCAAAGAAAGCCCTGGTCCACATGAAGTGTTGATGGCAAAATAAAGAATAGCTCTCTCTGAAAGAAAGCAAAAACATTGAAACAAAATGCAGACAGCCAATTGATGAAAAATGGAATCAAAATGGAGGACAGAGTTCATGGCTTAAAGTTGTTGAACTCAATGTTGAGTCCAGAAGGCTGCAAATGTCTAGCTGGAAGATGAGGAGTTGTTTTATTTATTCATGAGATGCCATTTTCACTGGCTGGGCCAGGATTTATTGTCACCTCTAGTTGTATTTGATAAGGTAATGGTGAGTTGCCTTCTTGAACTGCTGAAGTCCATGTACTGGAGGTAGACCCACAGTGCCATTAGGGAGGAGTTCCAGGATTTTGACCCAGCAACACTGAAGGAACAGCAATATATTTCCAAGTCAGGATGGTGACTGGCTTGGAGGGGATTTTGCAGGTGGCAGTGTTCCTATATATCTACTGCCCTCGTCCTCCTAGATGGTAGTGGTGTGGGTTTGGAAGATACTGTCTAAGGAGACTTGGCAAAAATTCTGTGGTGCACATTGTAAATGGTACACACAGTGCTATTGTCCATCAGTGGTGGTTGGAGTAAATGTTTGTGGTTATGGCAGGGTTCCTAACCTCTGCCCTGTTTTGTAGGCACAGTATTTTTATGGCTAGTCCAGTTCAGTTTCTGGTCAATGATATTGGAATATGGAACATCCTTTTTGTCATCTGTACTCAAGTACAGAAGTAAAGGAGTGCAGTGAAAAGTTTTACAATGTCACTTTTTATGATGCCATCTTTGGTACAAGTAATAGATACAAAAGAGGAATAAAAGAAACAGTAGTTGCATTACTTCTACATTACAGTGTTTAAAGAATACGTTAAAAATATCCCCAGTCAGATTAAAAAAAAGCCGTTCAAATACATTACAGTGGCTCAGCGCAGGGGCTTCCCCACGTGGCCTGACCGCCCGCACTGTACTCCAGTCCAACAACCGTCCCCGCTCCAGCCTCCAGTCCGCTCCGTACTAGCCCTCAGCTTCACCAAGGTAAGTTCCAAGACTGCTTCCCCCTCGCCGGTCTCCTCCCGGGATTCACTTCACTTCAGTGCCAGCCACTGCCTGGGAATGCTTCCCTGCGTCAGCCGCTGCCAGGAATTGCTTCCCTTGCATAGGCCACTGCCCGGGACTTGCTCCATGTGTCGGCTGCTGCCTGGAACTGCTTCCCCCATTTTGGCTGCTACCCAGGACTTGCTCCACGTGCCGGCCGATGGATGTTGATAGTTGAGGGTCCAGCAGTGGTAGAGCTATTGACTGTCAGTAGAGGTTGGTTAGATTTTCTCTCATTCAGGATGGTCGTTGCTCAGCACTTGTGTGGTGCAAATGTTACTTGCCACTTGTCAGCCCAATACTGGACATTGTCCAGATCTTGCCACATTTGAACATGGACTGCTTCAACATCTGAGGAGTCTTGAATGGTGTTGAATATTGTGCAATCATTGGCAAATGTCCCCACTTCTGACCTAATCACGGAGGGAAGGTCATTGCTGAATCAGCTGAAGATGGTTGGGCTTAGGACACTGCTCTGAGGATCTTGTGCAGAAGTGTGTCATGGACCTGAAATGACTGACCCCCAACAACCACAACCATCTTGATACCACATGGAATGATCGAATTGGCTGAAGCTGTGATGGTGAGGACCTCTGAAGAAGTCTGAGATGGCTGAAGATTGTTGCAAATGCTTCAGCTTATATTTTGCATTGACGTGCTGCCATCCCCCCAAATTATTGGAAATGGGAATATTTGTTGAGCCTCCTCCTCTAGTGAGTCATTTAATTGTTCACAACTGCAGAGCTTAGATCTGATTCGTTGGAATGTGGGCTCACTTAGTTGGTCTGTCACTTGATGCTTATACTGTTTGGCATGTAAGTAGTCCTGTATTGTTGCTTCACCAGGTTGACACCTCTTTTATGGGTACGTTCTGCAAGCTTGCAGGTTAGAAATGTGAGCGTAAGAACAAATTGTGTATTAAAATGGCAATATACCTGACCCTTTTCATCACACTTCTATCACTCTTCAATTCTGAAAAAGAGTCATATTAGACTCAGTTTCTCTTTCCGTAGATGCTGCCAGATCTGCAGCGGATAGCACTTTCTGTTTTTATTTCAGGTTTCCAGCATCCACAGTCTGCTGTTATGACTGTGTGAAGGAGTTGGATTAATATCTGTCAAAATACAGTAAGTTATACAAGGTGCTGGGGTGGAAGGTTACTGAGCTGGATGGAATTGGACTAACAGTAGAAATGAAGCAACGCTGAATAATGCTGTGGATACTTTGAGACACAGAATATTTGAGTTAGAAGGTAATGACCATGTTATGTAAATAAAAATTATTTTTTCCTTTCACCTGTCGCCCCCAAGTTCTTTTAGAGATTTTGTCTTATTCTGTGTTGATGTTGCAACATTAGGTGCTAACTGAAATGGGTTATTGTGTCAAAATCTGAAGCGTTGGATTAAGACCATTAAAGATACAATACCATTATACAAGGTACTGGGAGGAGGCATTACAGGGTGATCGATGGAGCTGAATTTTCTACAGTAGAAATGCAGTCAGTAACACAGGCTGCAGGGGTGTGTCTTCTTACTGAGTGGCTGTGAGAGAGAGCTGGATTATTGAGATACAATCAGTAATACAAGGATCAAGTTGGAAAGAATTTGTTATGCATTCATTCATTTGAATTCTGTTCAGATTGGACAGGGTATACACCACTGTGCTGCTCACCAGGGACATATGGCTATTATCCGCTACACAATAGAGGAGCTACAGGAGGTCCCATTGGACAAACCAGACCAGGTGAGAGCTATTGCCCATCAGACCTTCACTGCTGTGGTACTCATTAACCTTCATATGCTGTAATACTGTTACATTTTCTTGTGGTGTCTATAATACGATGATGTGAATATTAAATTGGGATACCAGCTTCTCTTTGGTTTCGGACTATGTCATCTCTCAATTCTGATGCTTAACAAGAAACAGGGCAAAGTGAATGGGACCTGCTTATCTGCAACTATCCTTTGATCTGTGCCGTCTGCTGTGATATATGAGGAGGCATTTCTGTAAGCCCTTTATCACAATTCCATTTTAGGGGGTTCTCTTAAGTGGAGTGGCAATGGCCTAGTAGTATTATCTCTGGATTGTTAATCCAGAGATCCAGGTAATGTTCTGGGGACCTGAGGTCAATCCCACCATGCCAGATGGTGGAATTTGAATTAAACAAATGTCTGGAATTAAGAGTCTAATGATGACCATGAATCCATTCTAGATTGTCATAAAAGCGCATCTGGATCACTGATGTCCTTTAGGGAAGGAAAATGCTGTCCTTACTTGGTCTGGTCTGCATGTGACTCCAGACCCACAGCAATGTAGTTGACTCTTAACTGTCCTCTGGGCAATTAGGGATGGGCAATAAATACTGGCCTAGCCAGTAACGCCTTTATCCTGTGGATGAATAAAAATCTTAAATGCCCTCTCACACTCCTGTACTTAGGCCCTTCTCTCACCTCCTGCAATTTTCTTATTTTGTTGATACTGCCATGCTACTCAGAATCTTTCTTTCCTAATATTCTTCATTTTCAAATTCCCAGCCCTTCCCATTTTTATCCACAAAGGGGGACATGTGTTCTATGTCTGGGATGCTTGAGTAGTACAGTTCAGTGTAGAGAATGTCTGTGTTTTTGTCTCAGTTACTGGACCACACTTTGTTTTTCAGACTGGAAAGACGCCATTACTACTGGCAGCAGAAAATGGCCAGTTGGATGTGGTGACATATCTTCATGCCCTAGGCTGTGACCACCAGTTTCAAGACAAGGTACTTCCAGTATGGATTCCAGGACCCTACCCATGAACTTATTGGGTTGTTGCTGGTCTAAGCATGATCTTGTCCCATGGTTAACATTATGTCTCTAAAACTTAATTCCCACCCCAGGAAAGAAATAGCTGCATTCATTTGGCAGCGGGTCAGGGCCATGTGCACGTGCTGGAGAATCTGATACAGGGGATCTTCTCTGAGAGCAAAAACAAGGTTAGTCATGGACCAATGCACAGGTTTGTATGTGACCACTTGCTTTGCAGCGTCAGTGAGGCAGGCTCAAGGCGGCATTCAGTCTGATGTAGTAAGAACACGGAGAATGCACATGAACCCCAAGGTCCCTCTGTTCCTGTACTCCCCTCAAAGTTGTACCATTGAGCCTGTATTGACTGTCCGTGTTTCATCTACCAAAATGCAATATGTCACATTTCTCTGCATTGAAATTCATCTACCAGGCGTCTGCCCATTTGGCCAACTTGTCAGTGTCCCCCTGAAGTTGCTCAGCATCATTCTCACAATTCACTACTCTCCTGAGCTTAGTGTCATTTGCAGATTTAGAGATTTTGCCTTCAACCCTCACCTCAAATTGTTTATATAAATCAGAAAAAGCAAAGGTCCCCAACACAGATCCCCGGGGAACACCACTTTCAACTTGTCTCCCATCTGAGAAATGCCCATCTATACCTACTCTCTGTTTTCTACATTTTAGCCAATGTCTAATCTATGTTGCCAAGGACCCATCAATCCCAAACAGTTAAAGTTTGCTAACCAACCTGCCATATGGGACCATATCAAATGCTTTTTGAAAGTCCAAATATACAACATCCACAGCACTGCTCTCATCCACTGCCTGTATCACCTCGTCAAAAAACTCAATTAAATTTGTCAGACATGACCTGCCCCTGACAAAGCCATGTTTACTATCTAGTATTAACTCGTTTTTGGTCTCAGTGTATATTTACATTACCCCGTATGATGGCCTCCACCAGTTTTGCCACTACTGATGTCAAGCTGACAGATCTGTAGTTTCCTGGGTTGTCCTTTGCCCCTTAAAGAATGGTTTCACATTTATAATCCTCCAGTTCATGGGACTAATCCTGTGTTCAGAAAGGCCTGGAAATTTTCTGTCAACAGTTCCATAATTTGCTGCCTTAACTCTCTCAGCAATCTAGAATGCACCCCGTCTGGGCCTGGAGACTTCCCTACCTGGAGTGCTGCCAGCCTTTTTAGCACCTCTTCTTTATCTATCACTATATTGTTCATTTGCTCAACACCCACGTTTTCAACTAGGCCATTGTTACCACCTCGTAATTTGGTAAAGACAGAAGCAAAATATTCATTTCGTACCTCTGCCATATCTTTTTCTTCAGTGAGCAGTTTACCCTGCTTAATTGTAATGCGTCCCACTCTATCCTGCACTAATCTTTTATTATTAATATGTTTGAAGAACATTTTACTGTTTGTTTCCTGCTTCCTTTTAGCCTTCCTTATTCCAGCTTTAACCTCTGCCCTGTTTTTGAGATATGGCATGATTTCTATTGTTATTATCATCCCAATATGCAGTATATGCCTTCTCTTTGTTTCTTATTTTTTCATCAACACCCTTAGTCATCTAGCTTTGGATACCATATTTATTTCTCATGGGTATATTCCTACTTTATTCAACTCTTTATAAATTCTCCCATTTTTCATCCACTGTTTTAACCACCAAAATGTGTTTCCAATCAACCTGCTCCAGTTCAAATTTTAGACCTGTAAAACCTGAAATTTTCCAGTCTGGGATATAAATCACTGACTGATTTTTATCCTTTTTTAACTTAATATTGAACATTATTATATTATGATCGTTATTTTCCAAATGCTCCACCACTCTGATGTTCTCCACTTGGCTTCCCTCATTTCTTCAAACCAGATCCAGCACAGCTTCCTCCTTCGTAGGACTGGAAATGCACTGTTCCAAAAATTTCTCCTGCACACATTGCAGGAATTTCTCCCCTTCTGTTCCCTACAAAGTACCTTTTTCCCAGTCTACCCTAGGGTAATTGAAATCAGCAACTATCACAACTCTACCTGTCCTGTAGATTTCCATAATTTGCCTACAAATGCTCTCTTCTACTTCCTCCCTATCATTTGACATATACTTACTAACAAGGTCACCGCACCCGTCCTGTTTCTTACCTCCAACCATATAGACTGTATTTCAGGAGCTGCATCTCATTCAAGGGCAATTATACTATTTTTGACTACAATGGCTATACCTCCTCCCTTTGTATCCACCCTGTTTCTACTCCTGTTCTGCCTTGAGTCACATTTCTGTCAATACTACTATATAATCTCCCCCAGACCAATTTTTGCTTCCAGTTCCCCAATTTTATTCAAAAAACACCATGTATTTACAGACATAGTAGGAACTGCAGATGCTGGAGAATCCGAGACAACAAGGTGCAGGGCTGGATGAACACAGCAGGCCAAGCAGCATCATAGGAGCAGAGAGGCTGACGTTTCGGGCCTAGACCCTTCATCAGAAAAGCATACAATTTAACCCAGGCCTTATCTCTTTCTTGCCCATTGACCTCCGCGATCCCTTTCTCTGTCATGGTGAGCAAGCCAACTTCTTACAGAATCTTCCTTAGTAGCTTCTCAGTGCCATCCTCTGTTGGATGCACTTCCTCCTGTTGAGCACTGGGCCCTCCACAATCTCTCAGTTATGGTGAGCGCGTTGACTTCTCTCAGAATTCTCCTCAGTTGCTTCTTGCTGTTGTTGTCTATTTCAACTGGAGCATTTTTCCATGTCTGCCTATACCTTGTTTCAGGCTGGACAGACTGCCCTACATCTTGCAGCAGAAGGTGGCCATTTCAACTGTGTAAAATTGCTGCTTGACAACCAATGTCAAATCAACGTGCGTTGCAGTGTGAGTACAAATGTGAAGCAGTGTAAGTGCAACAGGGCTAGAACATGAAGCATAGAATAGTGTGAGTATGTAGTATAATCTTAGACAGCCGTACCAAACAGCAGTGTAAACCTGAGTCTATCACAATGACCACTTACATTTATACAACATCTTTAAAGTAGTGAAAATCCCAAGATACATCAATGGAACTTTATCAAACAAAATTTGACACTGCACCTATGACGATGATATCAGGGCTAATGATCAAATTTGGTCAAAGAGGTCAACTTTTAGGAGCGTCTTAAAAGAGGGAAGAGAGCCATTAGGATTAGGGAATGAATTCCAGAACTGTGGAGGGGACCTTGATAGCAGAGGGTTCATTGCCAGTTTGTGGCATGACTGAAATGGGTACTGCTAAAAACATCAGAAATGCAGCAGTGTAGAGATCTTGGTGAGATTTCAGGCAAGAAGAGATTACAAATATAGGGAGGGACAATGTAATGAAGGGATTTGAAAACAAGGATGGAAATTTTAAAAGTGAGGAATTGCTTAATTGGGGTTGAGTATGGATTAGCAATCACATACAAACCTAGAAAATAGGAGCAGGAGTTAGACCGTTCAGTTTTTCTGCTCCAGCATTCAGTATAATCATGGCTGATCACCCAACTCAGTACCCTGTTCCTGCTTTCTCCCCATATCATTGATCCCTTTGAGCCCTAAGAATTATACCTAACTCCTTCCGAATTGAATTGAATTTCCTTTGTTGTCACATGTAGTCAATATAAAATACAGCGAAAAGCGTGTACTGTTGTTGTGCATAAGCGCCATTCACAATAAACATAGAATAAAGTAGTAAAAACTGGATAACTTAAAAAGAGTCCAAACTTCCCTTCTGCACTGCTACAGCATGCCACTGCCAGAGTCTTGCTCCAGGCTTCCCAGTCCACACTGTGCCACTGAGAATGTCCCACTCTGAGCTTCCCAGCCCACTCCATGCCGCCAAGAATGTCCCTTGGCCCCTCCGTCAATCCGGGTTTCAGACCCTCCGTTGCTCTGAGGACATTGTTGCTCCAGGGTATGGGCTGCGTGGTCCTGCATTCACCATCGGCTGCCTTCTCCTGCCTGCTACCGCCGGCTCGCACTCGCTGCCTACGTGATGCTCGGGGACTGCTTCCAGTCCACGCGCTGCTGCAGGGCTCAAAGCTCATGGTGTCCGTGGCACGAGGGCTCGCTGCTCTGGACTTGCTACTGGCTCTGGTACTGAGGGGATAGAAGAAGGAAAAAAAAGAGGAAGAAAGGAAAAAGGAGGGAAAAGAACAGGCAGAGCAGAGGAGCTCCGACCGGAGCGTCCAACTTTGTCACCATCTCGACCTTTACCTTCTTGAAAATGCTTAATGTTTTGGTTTTAGCTGCTTCCTGTGACACAGAATTCCACAGGCTCGCCAGTCTCTGAGTGAAGAAATTTCTCCTCATCTCAGTCCCAAATGGCCTGTCCTTAGACTGTGACTCCTGGTTTGGGAATTCCTGGTCATTGGGAACATCCTTCTTACGTTTACTCAGTCTAGTCCTATTCGAATTCTGTATGTTTCTATGAGATTCCTTCCATTCTTCTACAGTGAATATAATCGTAATTGATCCACTTTCTCTTCATATGTCAGTCTTGCCATCCATATGTATCCACATTGTACTTTATCTGCCCACTCACTTAACTTTTCCAAGTCACGTTGAAGCATCTCTGCATCCTCCTCACAGTTCATTTTCCCATCTAGTTTTGTGTCATCTGCTAACTTGGAGATATTACATTTAGTTCCCTCATCTAAATCAGTATATGTTTTGAATAGCTGGGGTCGAAGCACTGATCCCTGCAGTACCCCACTAGTCACTGAAAGCTATGCAGAAAATGATCCATTTATTCCTACACTTTGCTTCCTGTTTGCCAACCAGTTCTCTATCTATGTCAGTACACTATGTCAGTACAAGCCATGTGTTTTCATTTTACACGCTAATCTCTTATGTAGGAATTTATCAACAACCTTCAGAAAAGCCAAGTAAACCACATCCATTTTCCTCCCCAGATCAACTCTATCAGTTACATCCTCGAAAAATTCCAGTAGGTTTGTCAAGTGTGATCTCTCTTTCATAAATCCATGCTGAGTCTATCCAATCCTGTCACTATTTTCTAGTACTGTGCTATTAATCTAATATAATAGACTTTAGCATTTCCCCATTAATGAGGTCAGACTAATCAGTCTATAATTCCCTGTTTTCTCTCTACCTCTTTTTTAAAATAGTGAGGTTACATTAGCTACTCTGCAATCTATAGAAATTGTTAAGAGTCTTGAAAGATGACCATTCTGGAATGTAGATTATCAGGCCTTGGAGATCTATCTACCTTTAATGACATCAATTTCCTCAACACTATTTCCTCCAAATACTGATTTCCTTCAATCTTCCCTCTCACTAGATCCTGTGTTCCCCAACATTTTTTGGGACGTTATTTGTGTCCTTTACGAAGGCAGAACCAAAATATGTATTTAAATGGCCTGCCACCTCTTTGTTCCCCATTATAATTTCCTTTCTTTCTGATTGTAAGGGATCTACGTTTGTCTTCATTAATCTTTTTCTCTTAACATACCTAGAGAAGCTTTTACAATCAGTTTGTGCATTCCCACAAGTTTACAGTTGTACTTTTTTCTCTTTCTTAATCAATCCCTTTGCCTGTCTTGCTGAAATCTAAACTGCTCCCAATCCGCATGCCTGCTGCTTTTCTTGGTCAATTTGAATACTCCTTCCTTGCATCTAATACCATCCCTAATTTCCCACGTTAGCCATGTTCAGGCCACTGTTCCTTTTTTATTTTTGTGCCAGAAATGAATGAACAATTGTGACAGTTCCTCCATGCAGTCTATGAACGTTTGCCATTGCCCATTCACCGTCACCCCTTTAAGTAACTTTCCTCAATTTATGATGGCTAACTTGTGTCTCATACCATCATACTTTATTTAAAGTTAGGACCTTTGTCTCAGAATCAACTGTGTCACTCTCCATCTTAATGAAGAATTCTATTATATTATGGTCACTCTTCCCCAGGAGTCTCACATACTTAGATTGCCAATTATTCCTCTCTCATTACACAATATCTGGTCTGAGATGGCCTGTTCTCCAGTTGGTTCCTCGGTGAATTGATCCAGAAAACAGTCTCATTCACACTCTAGGAATTCTTCCTCTACAGTATTGTTACTGATTTGAATTGCCTGATCCAAATGCAGATTAAAGTCGCCCATAATAACAGCTGTACCTTTGTTGCTTGCATCTCCAATTTCCAGTGACTAGTGGGATACTGAAAGGATCAGGCCATCCCCTTTTTTATGGGTGTAGAAGAATTGCCATTTAAGTATTGTATTTTACCAATAAAGAGCCAACTTTGGTGAACAGATACAGGGTATCACTGTGTAATTACCTGTAGATTTGCTGTGTCCAAATAAAGATCTAATTCCTGCTTCCTTAATCAGCAAAACCTCAATGCTCTACACTACGCAGTAAAACAGGGACATAAAGATGTCTGTCATTTATTGGTGGAAGAAGGGATCGATATGAATGCAGTAGGTCAGGTAAGAATGAAACCTTCTTCACCACTGTATAAACTCAGGTTTTGACCCCAAATCTGTGCTTAATTAACTAATCTCAGTCAAGCAAAAATTAGTTACAGAAACTTTCTAGAGAAGAATGAAATATAAATCAACCAGAATTTCCACTTCTGATCAGATTCCATTTTGGTAAAGTCATAGATGTCAGATGGTAACAGGGCTCGGCTCAGCTACTTCACCCCTTTATTTCAATACCGTGCTCATTGGCTATGCTGACCCATGTAGAATAACGAATAAAGATAGAAGCTGTTGGAGAAACTCAGCAGATCTGGCAGCATTCATGGAAATAGAAACAGTTATTGTTTCAAGTCCAGTATGACTGTGCAGCAAAACAGTTATCCTGAACTCAAAATGTTATTGATGTCTCTCCACAAATGCTGCCAGACCCACTAAGCTTCAATAGCACTTCCTGTTTTTATTTCAGATCTCCAGTATCTATCGTATTTTGCTTTTGTTTATTTGAAGACTAGATATTTAAATGAGGTATTAGAGCTTCAGAAAAGCAGTAAAAGGATTTGGGGATAAGATACAGGAGGAAGCATGCAGAATGGTCAACCTGCTACACCCTAGAGACTACTCATGTCTGGTGACACTTTATGTTAATCCATGCATCTCAAAGTTAGCCTGACATAGTCTATGGGTTTATTTCCCATGGATTGGCTATATGGACGTTTAAATGTGTCTGATTTGGTCTGACTTTCTGAGGGTAGGGTGAGGAGATGGATAAAGAAGACTGTTTCACGCACTGAGAATAACTGTCATTTTATCTTGCAATTAACAGAATGCCTGCCTCCACCTTGCAGTGAAACACAATTTTGCACAGCTTGTCAGGCTACTGATAGCTGCTGGATGTGACATCAACATCAGTGACCATGTAGGTTTTTATGAACATTAGGTATTGTGCACCTTCAATTCATAAATTAAAACCCAACTGGAGTGAAATGGTTAATAACTGAGTTAATTTTTTAAAAAAATCCAGCTTTGCGTATTTCTTCTGTTTCAATGAATGTCATAAAATGGGGAAGAAGGTGGATGAGAGGGCAATTAGGCTCACAATAAAAAAAATCACCTCCTGACTCCCTGTTCACCATCTATAAGGCACAAGTCAGGAGTATGATGGTATATTCCCCACTTGCTTGGATGCGTACAGCTCCAATAACACTCAAGAAACTTGACACAATCCAGGACAAAGCAGCCTTCTTCATTGGCACTACATCCACAAGCCTCCACTCCCTCCACCTCTGATACTAATAGCATCAGGGTGTACCATCCACAAGATGCACTGTAGAAATTCTATTAAAGATCCTTAGACAAGGATCTTCAAAACCCAAACCACTTCCATCCAGAAGGACAAGGGTAGCAGATACGTGGGAACATCACCACCTGCAAGTTTTCCACCAAGCCACTCAGCATCCTGACTTGGAAATATATCACCATTCCTTCATTGTTGCTGGGTCAAAATCCCTCTCTAATAGCATTGTGGCTCAACCCACAACAGGTGGACTACAGCGGTTCAAGAAGTGCTCAACCACCTTCTCAAGGGCAACTAGGGATGGGCATAAATACTCGCTGTGACCTCCCAAATGAATTAAACAAAAAGGTTATTGGGTAGGCTTGAGTATGGATTGGAGGTAACAGTCTGACCAGCCATGATCTTAATAAATGGCAGATTAGGCTCGAAGGACCAAATGGCCTTTTCATAATCCTTGTTCCTATGTTTGTATGATTTGTTTTAACAATGTAATCATACAGTTTCTAGGCCCTGTTTGCTCCACCAATTTGTTTTGCAGTCATGTTCTTTTGTAATGTTCATTGGTGTGTTTGTATCAGTTGGCAATAACTGGTTAAAGGCACTGTTTTCTGGCATCTAGTTCCTGGGTCAAGATTGCCCTGACATTTCAGTAATTATGATTTTTTTTGGACAATTATCCTGAACAAAGCTATCATTCAACAGGTTGTAGTTAAAGTTCAGATCATTTTTCAAAGACTTATCCTCTGTGCTTCAAATCCAGTTGGTTCTTAAGTTTCAGGATAGACATTGATTATTTTATTTGAAGGGAATGTTGGGGTAGATTTGTATTGTTGCATTGAAGTTTTTATTTCCTTCATGAGGACTTAACGACAGGGAGAATATCAAATGGAGATATGAAGTATGTATCAGTGCTGTATCAGATGAAGGCTATTATCTTGTTAATTAATCACTGAAAGAATCTAATAGAACAATCAGTACCTAACTCAGAACTCACCATGGTTCTTTGTTAAATTGATGCTGAAAATTCATGATGTTGTCATGTACATAATGTGTTATGTATGTTCTGTGTTACACTTGGCATACTACATGTTCTTATCTTATGTGTTTGTAGGATGTCCGGGCCAGCATTTATTGCCCAGCAGACAGTTAAGAATGAGCCGTATTTCTGTGGTCTGTTGTCGTGTAGATCAGACTTTCCCTGAAGGACGTTAGTGAAAAGATGGGCTTTTACAACAATTGATGGTGGTTATGTGCTTGCCATTAGGCTAGTTTTTTTATACCAGATTTTTACTGAATTCAACTTTGATCATCTGCCATTCGAACCGCAGATCATTAGCCTATTCCAGTGGCATTACCACTATTCTGTATCCATACATCTTGCAGTTCATTGTTCATGAGAAGAGTGGAAGTATTACAAGGAGAATGTGGGTACTCTTTCAGAAGAAATGGTGAAAGAACTGACTTTTATTAATCTGACGTTTATTAATCCATCAACCCAGAACAGTTTGATTTTAATGTTCAAGTAGTTTCAAAACTGTAATGATTATTCAAAAAGTTTTCAATGCTATCTGTAAAAAGTGTACAGTATGATGCTAGCAAAGAAACTACTATGTCATAAAAAGATTGATTGACACTGTTTGAATTCAGAGTTCAGATAGGAAAGTCCATTGTATTGTGTGTTTATGTCATTGTCTGTAATAAGGAAATGTTTGCAATGCACATTTATTATGCATAAAACCATATTATACCTGCTTGCAATTAGTCTCCCTCCAGTGAATGTCACTGTAATCCTTGTCCTGAATATGTGTGGGTGCCTACAATGGACATTCCTGCAATGTATGTACCGATAATAAATGTGCTTCAGTCCTCTTCCTTTACTCCCCAGCTTTCCCCTTTGAGGAATATTGGGACTAATTTTCCCTCTATTCATAGAGTTGTACAGCAAGGAAACAGACCCTTCAGTCCAACTCATCTACGCCGACCAGATATCCAAAAATAATCTAGTCCCATGTGCCAGCATTTGGCTCATATCCCTTTAAACCCTTACTATTCATATATCCATCCAGATGCCTTTTAAATGTTGTTATTGTACCAGCCTCCCCACTTCCTCTGACGGCTTAATCCATACATACACCACCCTCTTGTGTGAAAAAGTTGCCCTTAGGTTCCTTTTAAATCTTTCTTCTCTCACCTGAAACCAATGCCCTCTAGTTTTGGACTCCCCCATACTGGGGAAAAGACCTTGACTGTTCACCCTATCCATGCTCCTCATGATTTTATAGATCCCTATAAGGTCACCCCTCAGCCTCTGCTCCAGGGAAAATAGCCCCAGCCTAATCAGCCTCTCCCTATAGCTCGAACTCTGCAACTCTGGCAACATCCTTGTAAATCTTTTCTGAACTCTTTCAAGTTTCACAACATCGCTCCTGTAACAGGGAGACCAGAATTGCACGCAGTATTCCAAAAGTGGCCTAACCTGTACAGCCGCAACATGACCTCCCAACTCGTATACTCAAAGCATTGACCAGTAAAGGCAAGCATACCAAATACCTTCTTCACTATCCTGTCTACCTGCGACTGCATTTTCAAGGAATTATGAACCTGTACTCCAAGGTCTCTTTGTTCATTAACACTCCCCAGGATCTTACCATTAGTGTATAAGTCCTGCCCTGATTTGCCTTTCCAAATGTAGCACCTCACATTTATCTAAATTAAACTCCCATCTTCCATTCCTTGGCCCAATGGCCCACACTGATCCAGATCCCATTGTACTCTGAGGTAATCTTCTTTGCTGTCCACTACACCTCCAATTAACTTAATAATATACCTCCTATGTTCACGTCCAAATCATTTATATAAATGACGAAAAGTAGTGGACTCAGTACCGATCCTTGTGGCACACCACCGGTAACAGGTCTCTAGTCTGAAAAGCAACCCTCAACCACCATCCTCTGCATTCTACCTTCGAGCCAGTACTGTATCCAAATAGCTAATTCTCCCTGTATTCCGTGTGATCTAACCTTGCTAACCAGTCTAACATGAGGATTTCTTTTGTGTATACAGCCTATTGATTCGATGGCCAGCATATTTAACACTTTGCACCTGTGCAGTCCCTTAAACAGGGTAACTTGATAGTGGGCCTACATGGTACCTGATGGATGTGCTGTGCATGAGCATTGCATGCAGCTTAGAGGAGCCATTGCTTTGGATATTGTCTATGTCACAGGTGCTGTTTTTCTCTCCATCTGCAGAAGCAGCAGAGTGCTTTACATCTGGCAGTGGAGAGGGGACAGTTCGCAATTGTGGAGATGCTTCTCAAAGCTAACATCAATTTACAGCTTCAGGATAAGGTGAGAAGGAGCAATACACTCCAAAATTTAACAGCGATTGGCACAATACACCTACCAACTTTAACATTCTGTCAGATTGTACGATGTGTGAGTGCTGCAAACACTAGGATAAGCTTCAGAGTTTTTACAGCATGGAAAGAGGCACTTCAGCCTATTGTGCCCACACAGGTCATCAATCATGAATCTATTGTCAACCCATTTTGCTGCACTTGGCCCATAACCTTGTATGCTGTGTCGGATCAAACGCTCATCTGAATACTACTTAAATGTCTTGAGGGTTCCTGCCTCTACCACCCTTTATGGGCAGTGAATTCCAGACTCCCACCACCGTCTGGTATCTGACTTCTTTCCCCCAATCCCCTTTAAACCTCCTATACCTTATGTTAAAACTGTCTCAAACATAGGGATGCTGGAGCAACTCAGCAGGTCTGGCAGCATCTGTGGACAGAGAAAATGAGTTAACAATTCAAGCCTAGTATGACTCTTAATACTTACAAAGACAGAAATGTGCCCCTTGGTTATTGACCCCTCTAGTAAGGGAAAGGGTTTCTCCCTATCCATTTGATCTGTGTCCCTCATACCTTTGTACACCTCCTTGCTCTTGTCACCAGTATCTTGACTAATAAGAGCAAGTATCTTGTATGCTTTCTGAACCACCTTATGTACCTGTTCTGCTGCCTTCAGGGATCTTTGGACATGCAAACTGAGCCTCCATAAGATAGAGGAGCAGAATTAAGTCATTCGGCCCATCAAGTCTCCTCCACCATTTGATCATGGCTGATATATTTCTCAACCCCATTCCTGTGCCACCACCCACCCAGTCTGCCGTAACCCTTGATCCACTTGCTGATCAAAAACCTCTCTATCTCTATCTTAAATACACTCAATCACTTGGGCTCCATAGCCCTCTGCAGCATTGAGTTTCACAGATTAACCACCCCCGGTTGAAAAAAATTCCTCCTCAGTTCTAAAGGGTCGTCTGTGGCTGTGCCCTTAAATCCTAGTCTCTCCTACTAGGATATGGGCCAAATACTGGCAAATGGGACTAGATTTATTTAGGATATCTGGTCAGCATGGTCGAGTTGGACCGAAGGGTTTCCATGCTGTACATCTCTATGACTCTAAGTTCAGCCATAGAGACATAGAGTCATTGAGAGACACAGGATAGAAACAGAACCTTCGGTCCAACTCGTCCATGCCGACCAGATATCCTAAATTAATCTTGTCCCATTTGCCAGCATTTGGCCCATATCCCTCTAAACCCTTCCTATTCATATACTCATCCTGATGCCTTTTAAATGTTGTAATTGTACCAACCTCCATCACTTCCTCTGGCAGCTTATTCCATACAAACACCACCCTCTCTGTGAAAAAATTGCTCCTTGAGTCCGTTTTAAATCTTTCCCCTCTCACTTTAAACCTATGCACTCTAGTTGTGGACTCCCCCACCCCAGGAAAAGACTTTGTCGGTTTACCCTATCCATGCCCCTCATGATTTTATAAACCCCTATAAGGTCACCTCTCAGCCTCCGATTCTCTAGGGAAAATAGCCCAGCCTATTCAGCCTCTCCTTACAACTCAAACCCTCCAAATCTGGTAACATCCTTGTAAATCTATCCTGTACCCTTTCAAACTTCATAACATCTTTTCTATAGCAGGGAGACCAGAATTGAATGCAGTATTCCAAAAATGGCCTAACTAATGTCCTGTACAGCTACAACATGACCTCCCAACTCCTCAACTCAATGCACTGTCCAATAAAGGCAAGCATACCAAATGCCTTCTTCACTATCCTATCTATCTGTGACGCCATTTTCAAGGAACTATGAACCTGTACTCCAAGGTCTCTTTGTTCAGCAACACTCCCCAGGACCTTACCTTTATGTGTATAAGTCATGCCCTGATTTGTCTTTCCAAAATGCAGCACCTCACATTTATCTAAATTAAACTCCATCTGCCACTCCTCAGCCCATTGACCCATCTGATCAAGGTCCCATTTTACTCTGAGGTAACCTTCCCTATCCACTACACGTCCAATTTTAGTGTCATCTGCAAACTTACTAGCCATACCTCTTATGTTTACATTTAAATTGTTTATATAAATGACAAAAAGCAGTGGACCCAGCACCGATCCTTGTGGCACCTGTTGGTCACAGGCCTGCAGTCTGAAAAGCAACCCTCCACCACCACCCTCTGTCTTCTACCTTTGAGCCAGTTCTGTATCCAAGTAGACAGTTCTCCCTGTATTCCATGTGATCTAACCTTGCTAACCAGTCTACCATGAGGAACCTTGTCAAATGCCTTACTGAAGTCCATATATATCATGGCCACTGCTCTGCCCTCATCAATCCTCTTTGCTACTTCTTCAAGAAACTCAATTAAGTTAGTGAGACATGATTGCCCATGCACAGAGCCATGTTGACTATCTCTAATCAGTCTTTGTCTTTCCAAATACATAAAAATCCCGTCCTCAGGATTCCCTCCGAGAACTTGCTCACCACCGATGTCAGGCTCACTGGCTTTTCCTTACCACCTTTCTTAAACAGTGGCACCACATTAGCCAACCTTCAGTGTTCCGGCACCTCACGAGTGGCTATTGATGATACAAATATCTCAGCAAGGGGCCCAGCAATCACTTCCCTAGCTTACCCACAGAGTTCTAGGGTACACCTGATCAGGTCCCGGGGATTTATCCACCTTTATGCATTTTATAACGTCTAGCACCTCCTCTGTAATATGGACATTTTCCAAGATGTTGCTATTTATTTCCCCATGTTCTCTATCTTCCGTATCCTTCTCCACAGTAAACACTGATGGAAACTACTCATTTAGTATCTCCCCCCACTGCTGTGCTTCCACACGATGGTGGCCTTGCTGATCTTTAAGGGGCCCAGTGCTCTTACTAGTTACCCTTTTGTCCTTGATGTATTTGTAGAATCCCTCTGGATTCTCCTTAACCCTACTTGGCAAAGTGAGTAATCTCACACTGATTCAATTTATGC
Organism: Rhincodon typus; assembly: GCF_021869965.1. Taxonomy (NCBI): domain Eukaryota; kingdom Metazoa; phylum Chordata; class Chondrichthyes; order Orectolobiformes; family Rhincodontidae; genus Rhincodon; species Rhincodon typus. Next base: position 10,219,366 of record NC_063377.1, read on the forward strand.
TGCATCTACCATTGATTTGCCCACTCACCCAACCTGTCCAGATCATGCTGAGGATCTCTACATCCTCATCACAGCTCACCCTCCCACCCAACTTGGTATCATCTGCAAACTTGGAGATGTTACATTTTGTTGCCTCATCCAAATCATTAATATATATGGTGAATAGCTGGGGTCCCAGCACCAATCCCTGTGGTACCCCACTATTACTGCCTGCCAATTTGAAAAGGGCCCATTAATTCCTTTTCTTTGTTTCCTCTCTGCCAACCAGTTTCTTATCCATCTCAATACACTTCCCCCAATCCCATGCACTTTAATCTTGCACAATAATCTCCTACGCGGGACTTTGTCAAACGCTTTCTGAAAGTCCAAATATACCACATCAATTGGTTACCCTTTTTCAACTCTACTAGTTACATCTTCACAGAATTCCAACAGATTTGTCAAGCATGATTTTCCCTTCATAAATCCATACTGACTGTCTGATCCTGCCACTGCTTTCTAAATGCTCCTTGATAATGGATTCAAAAATTTTCCCCATTACCGATATTAGGCTGACTAGTCTACATTTCCCTGTTTTCTTTCTACCTCTCTTTCTGAATATTGGAGTGACATTAGCCACTCTCCACTCTGCAGGGACTGTTCCAGACTCTATAGAATCCTGGAAGATGACCACCAATGTATCCACAATTTCTAGAGCCACTTACTTAAGTACTCTGGGATGTAGATTATCAGGCCCTAGGGATTTATCCCTAGTTGTTGTATTCGCAGGAATATCTTCCATATGTATGGCTGTAATGTTATCCCTAATCAAAAATGCTATTTACCCTCCTCTCTTGCCCCCTTTCTATCCTTCCTATAGCAACTATACCTTGGAACATTAAGCTGCCAGTCCTGTCCATCCCTAAGCCACATCTCTGTAATTGCTTTGATATCCCAGTCCCTTGTTCCCAACCATGTCCTGAGTTCATCTGCCTTACCTGTTAGGCCTCTTGCATTGAAATAAATGCAGTTTAATTTATCAGTCAGTCCTACCTCGTTCTCTGCTTTGTTCCTGCCTGCCCTGACTGTTTGACTTACTCCTTTTCCCACCTGTACCACACTTTACATAGGTTCCCAACCCCCTGGCATATTAGTTTAAACCCTCCCCAGCTGCTCTAGCAAATACTCCCCTTAGGACATCAGTCCCAGTCCTGCCCAGGTGTAACCCATCCAATTTGTACAGGTCCAACCTCCCCCAGAACTGGTCCCAATACCCCAGGAATCTGAAACCCTTCCCTTTTCAGCCACGTATTCATCCGATATATTCTGTCATTTCTACTCTGACTACCCCCTTTCTTATTTGTCAATTCCATCCAAATAACTTCCCTGGACGTATCCCCGGGAATATCCCCACTATGTACAGCCAAAATGTTATCCCTAATCAAAAATGCCACCCTCTCTCCTCTGTTGTTTCCGCCAACATCCCATCCCCCCACCCCTTTCTATCCTTCCTACAGCATCTATACCCTGGAACATTAAGCTGCCAGTCCTGTCCATCTCTAAGCCACATCTCTGTTATTGCTTTGATATCCCAGTCCCTTGTTCCCAACCATGTCCTGAGTTCATCTGCCTTACCTGTTAGGCCTCTTGCATTGAAATAAATGCAGTTTAATTTATCAGTCAGTCCTACCTCGTTCTCTGCTTTGTTCCTGCCTGCCCTGACTGTTTGACTTACTCCTTTTCCCAACTGCACCAGTCTCAGACTGATCTTTCCTCACAATCTCCCAGGTATCCCCCCTTACTAGTTTAAATCCTCCTGAGCAGCTCTAGCAAATCTCTCCACCAGCATATTAGTCTCCTTCCAATTCAGGTGCAATCCGTCCTTCTTATACAGGTCACTTCTAACTCAGAAGAAGTTCCAATGATCCAAAAATGTGAATCCTTCTCTGCACCAGCTCCTCAGCCACGCATTTGTCCTCTCTGTCCTCCTATTCCTGCCCTCACTAGCTCCTGGCACCGGGAGTAATCCAGATATTACTACCCTACATTTTAAATGCCTGCTTAACTTCCTATATTCTCTCCTCAGAATCTCATCCCTTTCTCTTCCTGTGTTGTTTGTTCCAATGCATATAAAGGTCTCCTGCTGGTCCCTCTCCCCTTTGAGAATATTCTGCACCGTCTCCAAGACAATCTTGATCCAGGCACCAGGGAGGCCACACACCATTCTGATGTCGTGCTGTCAGCCACAGAAATGTTTGTCTGTACCTCTGACGAGACAGTCCTCTTTCACAATTGATGGCTTGGAACCTGATGTACCCCTCGTTACATTAGAGCCAGTCTCGGTACCAGAAACTTAAGCTGTCGATGGTACATTCCCCTGAGAGTCCATCACCCCCTACATTTTCCAAAACAACATGCTTGTTTGAGATGGGGATAGCCACAGAAGATTGCTGCACTACCTGCCTCCCTCTCCTACCTTTCCTGGACGTCACCCATCTACCTAACTGTATCTTCAGTTTATCTCCCTCACTGCAACTGCCATCATCAAACCCCCTTGCTCCTGTAAACTCCTCATTGCCTCTAACTGCTGCTCCAACCGATCCATGCAATCTGATGGGATTCACAACCAAACACACGCCCTGCAGACATGCAGCACGGGAGCTCAGTGGTTAGTACTGCTGCCTCACAGCACCACGGACCCGGGTTTGATTTCACCCTTGGGCGACTGGTGGTGTGGAGTTTGCACATTTTCCCCATGTCTGCGTGGGTTTCCTCCAGGTGCTCAGGTTTCCTCCCACAGTACAAAGATGTGCAGGCTAGGTGGATTAGCCATGCGAAATTGTCCATAGTGTTCAGGGATCATTGGGGGATGGATCTGGGTAGGATGCTCTGAGGTTTGGTGTGGACTTGTTGGGCCGAAGAGCCTGTTTCCACACTGTAGGGATTCTATGATGATCTATGATAATTCATCAGTAACATGGAAACTCTCCCTAATTTCCCACATCCAACAGGAAGAGCACATCGCTCTTTACACCTTAACAATCTACAGACCCAGAAAATAGTGCAATCTTACTGCTCTAAAAACACTACTCCAGGCTAGTTTAGTACCTATGTTTTTATATTTTTAAAGTTTAATCAAGAAACAGATCTCAATAAGAACATATAATTAAAGAAAATAACCCACTCTACTCACTATTGTAGATTTACAAAAAAAAACTGTAAGGTTACACTTTAAAACTAGCCACTTAGTTGCTCCTCTGCTGTGAGCCTCCCCACACAGGTTTCTCCAAGATCAGCTGTGAATTTCGCTGTTTGTTTATTTTCCTTAGAACAAAGTCCAATATCCAGAGATACTTGAAGCCAAACAGCAAAGGCAGCAGTTGTGCAGGTTATTGCTGGGTCAGACAGCAGTATAGGTTTCTTTCTCCATTTGAACCACTTCGCGTGTCTGTGTTCCTCCTTTTTTAAAGTGCCGTTGTTTTGATCTTTATTGTCCCCAAAGTTCCAAAACAATGCAACAACTTAAAAACAGTAATTAATGCGCCTAGAATTTTAGGAAATCAGCTTCAACAAAACACATCGATGAAGGTAGAGCAGTGGATGTGGTATATATGGATTTTAGCAAAGCATTCGATAAGGTTCCATATGGTAGGGTCATTCAGAAAGTAAGGAGGCATGAGATTCAGGGAAATTTGGCTGTCTGGAAACAAAACTGGCTGTCCAATAGAAGACAGAGGGTGGTAGTAGACGGAAAGTATTCAGCCTGGAGCTTGGTGACCAATGGTGTGCCACAGGGATCTGTTCTGGGACCTCTAGTCTTTGTGATCTTTATAAATGACTTGGATGAGGAAGTGGAAGGGTGGGTTAGTAAGTTTGCCGATGACACGAAGGTTGGTGGAGTTGTGGACAGTGTGGAGGGCTGTTGTAGGTTGCAATGGGACATTGACAGGATGCAGAACTGAGCAAAGAAGTGGCAGATGGAATTCAACCCGGAAAAGTGATTCATTTTGGAAGGTCGAATTTGAATGCAGAATACAGGGTTAATGGCAGGATTCTCAGCAGTGTGGAAGAACAGAGGGATCTTGGGGTCCACATCCATAGATCCCTCAAAGTTGCGACCCAAGTTGATAGGGTTGTAAAGAACACGTATGGTGTGTTGGCTTTCATTGGCAGGGGAATTGAGTTTAAGAGCCGTGAGGTTATGCTACAGCTCTATAAAACTCTGTTTAGACAACACTTGGAATATTGTGTTCGGTTCTGGTCACCTCATTACAGGAAGGATGTGGAAGCTTTAGAGAGGGTGCAGAGGAGATTTACCAGGATGCTGCCTGGACTGGAGGGCAGATCTTATGAGGAAAGGTTGAGGGAGCTAGGGCTTTTTTTCATTGGAGCGAAGAAGGATGAGAGGTGACTTGATAGAGGTGTACAAGATGATGAGAGGAATAGATAGAGTAGATACCCAGAGACTTTTTCCCAGGGAGGAAATGACTATTATGAGGGGGCATAATTTTAAGGTGATTGGAGGAAGGTATAGGGGAGATGTCAGAGGTAGGTTCTTTACACAGAGAGTGGTGGGCGTGTGGAATGCGCTGTCGGCATTGGTGGTGGAGTCAGATACTTTAGAGACTTTTAAACAACTCTTGGATAGGCACATGGAGGATAGTAAAATGTAGGGTATGCAGGGTAGATTGATTTTAGTTGGATAATAGGTTGGCACAACATCGTGGGCCGAAGGGCCTGTACTGTGCTGTACTGTTCTATGTTCAACACTGAACATACCTCGAAAATGAGTGTGCTGAACTGAAATTAAGCCCTCATTAAAAATGTGGGCTTGAACTTTGTTTAAAAACAATTATCCATAGTGAATGAGTTCCCACACAATGATCTGTAAATCCACACCTTGACTTTATTTGCTAGTGGTCCCAGTCATCAGCCTTGGTGACATGCAACATTATTTTACATCTTATTTCCTCATTGTAAAGAACCTGCAGTACATTTACTTACTTTCTCTGTTCTAGGGGGTGTCTCAATGACCCACCGATATAATTCTAGTGGTGTTCCTTACTGGTTGCTTGGCACTGTAGCCTGAATGACCTTAACTACAGCCAACAGAACAGTGATAAATTGTGCAAAATGAGTTTGCCATTCTCAGACAGATGAATATGTTTGAGGTCAATCATAAAATGAAATTCGATACAATATTGATAAATTTAATGGGAATTGCTATAAAAATCCAAGTTGCTAGCCAAGGTTAGTCATGGGTACCTGCCGTTTACTCCTTACAGGCTTCCTACCATTGGAACTATCCAATTAGTGGCTTAGGGTCCTATTCTTTCACGTTTCTTGCTGTTTCGGGAACATTGCTCTCTTATGTTTGTTGCCATTTTTTTTGTCACTTCTGTAGATATTGCCATCTGTAACTTTCCAACTGCAATCATTTAACTCAGCACAGATGAGGTGGGTGGGTGGAACTTATGACCTGCTAATCCTTGTAACTCAGCACCATTTAACCACTGAGCTAACGAAAAATGGAGAACCAAATGCCACAGTGACATGAAATGACTTCTGAATTCATCCATAGCAGGGGAAAACAGCGCTGGATCTCGCTGTGCGCAGCCAACATGCTGTGCTGATCGACATGATTATAAAAATGGAGAGGTTCAATGCAAGGAATCTGGTAAGGTGATTTGAGGCGCAGTGTGCTGTGACCTCTGTACTGTGACACACCAACTGAGGAGAGGAAGGGTGTGGATCAGACACTCTGGGTTATGGAATAATACACAAAAAGAAGTTAGTGTTGATCTGGGCGATGGTTTAGAAAGGAAGAGAAAGGACTTACATTATATAACTTATGATCTCTGGACAATAAAATAAATTTTAATATAGCAGTATCTAGTGTCAGGATTCAGGACTCACTGGGGTAGTGTACTGGAAGTCAATTCCCAGAGTCATGTCAAAATGTGAAAACTGGGTTAAATCACCAAATTGCCCAATTCTACCTGACAGTCTAATGCAGATTAAAAGAAAATAACACCAGTTATTTTGTTTCATTAACAAGAAAATATCTGTTTATCATAATTAAACTGTTTTCAACCGATTGCAAAGAAAAAACTTGAATTGCTAATTTATAACTTCATAACTCACACTTTTCAAATTCTCACATAAACGCACACTCAAAGAGACAAAAGTGTCATGGGTGGAGAAAGAAATCAAAAATCAGAGAAGCATGGTTCTGCACTGGATTACAGAAGTCGGTGAGTCCTGCAGGGATCTGTGATGGGCACTCAACTTTTTACAATTTGTATCAATGACTTCCATGAGGGGATCGAAGGTATGGTAGCTAAATTTTCAGATGACACAAAGACAGGTAGGAAAGTTTGTTGTGAAGGTAATGTAATAAGGATGTAGACCAACATAGATAAAGGGAATGGGCAAAAATCCGGCAGAAGGAGTATAATGTGGGAAAATGTGAAGTTGTTCACTTTGGCAGAACATTTAAAAAAGCAGAATGTTATTTAAATGGGGAGCAACTGCAGAATTGTGAAGTGCAGTGTTCTGGTATATGAGTGGAAAAAATTTAGTATTCAGGTGCAGCAAGCAATTAAGAAGCCTAATGGAATGCACTTCTTTATTATGAGAGGAATTGAACATAAAAGTAAAGAGGTTATGCTTAAGTTATGCGGGGCATTTGTGAGACCACATCTTGAATGCAGTTTTTGGTCTCCTTATTTACAGAAGGATGTAAATGCATTGGAGAATGTTCAGAGAAAGTTTTCTTTAATCCATTCATAGGATGTTGGCTGAATGACTGGACCAGCATTTATTGCTTGCTTGTTTACTAGATTGAAAGAATTGTAGAATTTTACAGTAAGAAGAAAGCAATTTGACCCATTGTGTTTGTAATGGCTCCTGAAAGAGTTATCCAGCTGATCCCACCCTCCAGCCTATCTCTGTAGCCCTCTAAATTCATCCCTTTCAAACATATATCCAGCTCTGTTTTGAAACCTCCTGTGGAATCTGCCTCCACCACTCTCCCAGGCAGCGCATTCCAAATCCTAACAACTTTATGAGTAAAGAAGTTTCTCCTCGTCTCACTTCTAGCAGCCTTGCTGACAATTTTGAAATTGTGATCCCTAAATACTGACATACCAATTAGTGAAAACAGAATATCCTTCTTTACCCTGTTAAACTTGTTCATAATCTTGAATGTCTCAATAAAGTCACTTCTTAATCTCCTCTGCTCCAAGGAGAATAAGCCCAATCTCTCTAATCTTTTGTTGTATCTAAATTCTGGTATTCTCTTATTCTCTTATTCCTGGTATCATTCTAGTAAGTCACCTTTGAACTCTCTTCAGGACTTTAACATCCTTCCTTAAATAAGGTGGCCAGAACTGAATACAATACTCCAAATGTGGTCTGACCAATGATTTGTAGAGGTGTAGCATCACTTCCTGGCTTTTAGACTCTATGCCATATTTATAAATCCAAGGATCATATAAGCCTTCTTAACAAGTATTTCAACTTGCCTGGCCACCTTCGAAGAATCATGCATGTGATCCCTGAGGTCCCTCTGCTTCTGTACTCCCCTCAAAGTTGTACCATTGAGCCTGTATTGACTGTCTGTGTTTATCTATCAAAATAGAATACGTTGCATTTCTCTGCATGAAATTCATCTGCCAGGTGTCTGCCCATTTGGCCAACTTGTCAATGTCGCTCTGAAGTTGCTCAGCATCATCCTCACGATTCACTATTCTCCCCAGCTTAGTATCATCTGCACTTTTTTGGGTCGGTGATGGCCTAGTGGTGTTATCGCTAGACTATAAATACAGAGACCCAGGTAATGTTCTGGGGACCTTGGTTCGAATCCCATCATGGCAGATAATAATCTGGTATTAAGAGTCTAATGATGATCATGAAATCATTGCCGATTGTCAGGAAAACCCATCTGATTCACTAATGTCCTTTAGGGAAGGATACTGCCATCCTTACCTGGTCTGGCCTACATGTGACTCCAGACCCAGAGCAATGTGGTTGACCCTTAACTGCCCTCTGGGCAATTAGGAATGGACAATAAATGCTGGTCTAGGCAGCGACACCCACATCCCATGAATTAATTTTTAAAAATTTTAGAGATTTTGCCCTCAACACCCATCTCTAAATCATTCCTCTAAATCAGTAAAAAGATCCCAACTCCAATCCCTGAGGAACACCACTTTAAACTCCTCTCCAATCTGAGAAATGCCCATCTATACTTACTCTCTGTTTCCTACCTTTTAGCCAACTTCGAATCCATTCTGCCAAGGACCCAATAATCCCAAACATTTCTAATTTGCTAACCAACTTGCCATGTGACACCCTATCAAAAGCTTTCTGAAAGCCCAAATATATAATTTCCACTGTAGTACTCTCATTCACTGCCTGTGTTACCTCTTTAAAAAACTCAATCAAATTTGTCAGACGTGACCCGCCCTTGGCAAAGCCAAGTTGACTGTCTAGTATTAATTTCCTCTAAGAGGATATTTGCCTTATCCCATATTATGGCCTCCATCAGTTTTCCCCCTATTGATGTTAGGCTGTACTTCCCCAGGTTATCCTTTGTCCCCTTCTTAAACAACAGGGCCACATTTGCAATGCTCCAGCCACTGGGACTAATCCTGTGTTCAGGAAAGCCTGGAGAATTTCTGTCAACAGCTCCATAATTTGCTCTCTTACCCCTCTTGGCAATCTAGGATGCACCCCATCCTGGAGTGCTGCCAGCCTTTTTAGCACCTCTTCTTTATCTATCACTATACTGCTCGATTGCTCAAAACCCACGTTTTCAACTGGGCCATTGTCACCATTATCTAATTTGGTAAAGACAAGCAAAATATCCACTTAGTACTTCTACCATATCCTTTGCTTCAGTGAGCAGCTTACTCTGCTTGTTCCTTAAGGGCCCCACTTTATCCTTCGCTAATCTTTTATTATTAATATGTTTAAAGAATATTTTACTATTTATTTTAGCACAGCCTGCCATCCTTTTCTCATACTTCGTCTTAGCCTCCTTCATTCTAGCCTTGGCTTCTTTCCTGCATTTGAGACATTCTTCCTGATTTCTATTACTATTATTATTCCAGCCTGCATCAGTTGCCTCATCTTTTTTCCTTACTTTCTCATCAATATCCTTAGTCATCCAGGGTACTATAGCTTTGGATACCCCATGTTTATTTTTCACGGGTATGTACCTAGCTTGCACCCTCTTCATCTCTCTTTTGAAATTCTCCCATTTTTCATCCACTGTTTTATCCACCAAAATGCATTTTTCTAATCTGGGATCTAAATCATTGACCACTTTTTATCCTTTTCCAATTTAATATTGAACTTTATTATGTTATGATCACTATATTCCAAATGTTCCCCATTCTGATGTTCTCCACTTGGCCTGCCTTATTTCCTTGGATCAGATGCAACACAGCCTCTTCCTGGTAGGACTGGAAATCTATTGTTCCAGAAAGTTCTGCACACATTACAGGAATTTTTCCTCTTCCATGCCCCACATTTTATCTTTTTCCCAGCCTACCCTAGGGTAATTGAAATCACCAACTATCCCAATCTTACTTGTCCTGCAAATTTCCATAATGTCTACAAATTCTTTCTTCTGCATCCTCCTCTATTTGGAGGTCTATAACGTTTAAAAGACATTTGGACAGGTGTATGGATAGGAGATATTCAAAGGGATATGGACTAAACAGAGGCAAATGGGAGTAGTTCAGTTTAGAAAACCTTGTTGGCATGAACAAGTTGGGTTGGAGGGTCTGTTTAGGTGCTGTATGACTCTATGTCTCTAAATAACCAATAAGATCATTGCTCTGTTCCTGTTTCTCACCTCTAACCATATAGATTCTAATTCAGAAGCTTCAAAATCTCCCCTCCCCATACCGTATCCCAAAACCAGCCCAGCTCGTCCCTGCCTCCCTAACCTGTCCTTCCTCCCACCTATCCCCTCCTCCCACCTCAAGCCCCACCCCCATCTCCTACCTACTAACCTCATCCCACCCCCTTGACCTGTCCGTCCTCCCTGGACTGACCTACCTCCTCCCTACCTGCCCACCTACACTCACCTTTACTGGCTCCATCTCCGCCTCTTTGACCGGTCTGTCTCCTCTCCACCTATCTTCTCCTCTATCCATCTTCTATCCGCCTCCCCCTCTCTCCCTATTTATTTCAGATTCCCCTTCCCCTCCCCCATTTCTGAAGAAGGGTCCAGGCCCGAAACGTCAGCCTTCCTGCTCCTCTGATGCTGCTTGGCCTGCTGTGTTCATCCAGCTCTACACCTTGTTAAGTATCTAGTTCTATACTGGCTTGAGCCACGTTTCCATCAATGCTACAATGTCATATCGCCCTAGAACAATTTCTGCTTCTAGTTTCCCAGTTTTGTTCACTCTACTCTGTGCATTCACATACATGCATTTTAACGCAGCTCATCTCTTTCTTGCCCATTGGAAGGTGATCATTTCTTTGTTCACTGTCAGCACTGAAGTCTTCCTTCAGTTCCTTTTCCCCCATTCACCATCTTCTCCCTTTTTTCCCTCTCTGGTACTTGCAAAATTATGCTTATTTGACAACCCACCCTCCCTGGCTTAAAAGTTTAAATCCACCCTCACTGCATTATTTACACTGTCAGCCAGGAGACTAGTTCCTTTTCTGCTCAGATCTGCTCATCTCTTCTGAAGAACTTTCTCCTTTCCCAAATATGGTCACAGTGTCCCAAAAATCTCAGCCCTTCCCTTCTACACCACCCCTCATGCATTTACCTCCCTGATCTGCCTTTGCCTAAATGGTGTAGTTTTGTGGTGTGATGCCTGAAATGAATGGTTATCTCATAAGGAAAGAATGGACAGCCTGGGCTTGTTTTCTTGAGAATTCAGAAGAGTGAAAGGTAATTTGTTTTGAAGTTGGTAAGATCCTCAATGATCTTGACAAGGTGAACTTGGAGAAGATGTTTCCACTTGTGAGTGAGACCAGAACTAGGGGACACTTAAAATTAAAGGTCTGCCTTTTAGGACAGAAATGACAGGAATTCGTTTTTCTCAAAGAATGGTACAACTTTAGAACTCTCTGCATTAGAAGTTGGGGAGGCAGGATCATGAATATTTCTAAGTCAGAGGTAGGTAGATTCCTGTTGGTAAGGGAGTCAAAGATTGTCTGGGTTAGTTGGGAATGTGGAATTCAGAACACAGCCAGATCAGCCATGATCTTACTGAATGGCACAGCACACTGGAGAGACTGAATAGTTTATTTCTGCTCCCAAATCATACATTTGTAACTGTTTGGTTGATGGATAATATTGGCCAGGATCTGGGTAAAATTTTCCTGACTCTGAATAATGCATAAGATTGTTTAAGGCCAACCAAGAAAGCAGACAGGATCTCTGTTTTATCTCAAAAGACAACACCTTGAACAGTGCAGTGCTGCTTTTCCAGGAAGAAAATATAGTTTAAAAAAACAGTAATACTTGAAAATTAATGTACTGCTGATACTGGTCCTCCATATTGAAGTATACAAGATGAGTTTGTCACTCATGGGTTTTACTGGTTTGTCCCTCTGGCTTGGTATCACTCTGGAATGCTAGTTTTGGTTTTGTGTTCAGGTCTCAGGAATAGGGATTGAAGTCATGGCCTTTTGACTGATGCAAAACTATTATCCATTGAGCTGCAGTAAACAGTGTTTGCTTCTCATTCCAGGAGATCAGAATCTGTGTGTTGATTCCTGTGTTTCCCTGACTAAATCTAGGCCAATCCTCACAGTGGAGCCTAGAGTAAATGCAGAAAATCTGACCTAAATCAGCTGCTGTTTTCAGGTCAGGTTGAAATGTGATGGTTCATGAGTTGTTTTTGGCTAGAAACCCATCAACTGAGAAAGGGAACTGATGAATATAAATGGATGTGAGGTTATATACAATATTTCAGTTGATTTATGTGATGTGAGAAAGGAAATAATTTGAATAGAGCTTTTTCAGGAGATTAAGCGACTGTGACATGCACCCAGTCATGATATTGTACACATCATTGTTACGACACTTACCATAGCAAGCAGCTTTTGTCAATTAGAGTGTACATAAGCCCTATACTAACTTAGTATGCTGCCCAATGCCCATTAACCTCCACATAAACCTTTCACCAGTTCCAATAACTACCGTCTATCTGACTGTGCCAGACTGTGATGGGAATATCCTTCTGCTCTTTTCCCTAGGATACTTCACAAGTTGCAGCTGAAGGACAGGGTGACTCTGTACTGGGTCTCCCATTCAACCATGTGCCGAATCTGAGTCATGTCCGGTCTGTGCTTTGGAACTTGGCCACAAAGCACCTCAAGCCAGGCGATTGGAAGAAGTTAGCAGAGCACTGGGATTTTTCCAAGAAACACATCAAAGCTGTGGAGACTCAGTGGACAGGTACATGAAACAAAGAGCAGAAGATTACAAGTAAAAAGTGGGGGATGTCTGTCAAATTTGGAAGTAACATTGGGACAACTGATAAAGAAAATAACGCTTTTAACAATGACTGAGAGCTGACCTGCTTTAGTTTAAGGTAGCCTGAGACTAACTGTGTGTGTCAAGGATGGGTATCAGTGGCTGTTGAGGTAATCACTGTCTTGAACATTACTCTGTTGATAAGTTCAAAGCCACATTTGTTGACAGCTAATTTCCCAACTTAGCTGCTTATTTGCTGTTTTTTTCTGTTTCACCATGTAAAAGACTGAAAAGATTTAAACATTTATGATCTTACAATGCCCTCATCAAATTCTCCCAGGTATGGCATGGGGTTAGATACAGAGCAAAGCTCTCCCTACACTTTCTGCTTGAAGTACTCCCTGAACAGGTACAGCATGGGGGTTAGATACAGTGTAAAGCTCTTTCTACATTGTCCCCATCAAGCACTCCTGGACAGATACAGCATTAGATTAGATACAAAGTAAACCTTGCTCTTAACTGTCCTCATCAAACACTCCCAGTGCAGAGACAGTACAGATTAGATTCAGAGTGAAAATACCTTTTGCAATGTTAGCATGTGCATTCCTGAGCATAAGGTGAGAAGGAGTAAAGATGCTTAATGAGTTAAAAAAAATCAAGTTTCAAATTTGTGTTAACATTGATCTGAATTGTCCCGAGGTGAGCCTTCCTCTGTTGATTTTCATTTTGTATGCAGGAAGTAACAGCTATAAGGAGCATGGTTACCGAATGCTGCTGATCTGGCTTCATGGGATTATCACCTTGGGCAAGCATCCCATCAAGGAGCTTTATGAGAGTCTGGTGAAGATCGGAAAAGCTGAAGTAGCAGGTGAGTATGACCTGGAACTGTTTTAAAGCTACAGGGCTGAAATACATTCCATTAGAATGGCCTAAATGAATTATGTGTCATCACAATCAATACTAGTCCACATCCTAGTTAATTATAAACTTAATGTAAACAATCCCATATTATTAGTCATTATGGTTAACGTTTGTCTCCCTTTTGGGAACATTTCTATGTCCTTGAAGCCACTGATTTTTATTGGATCCTAGTGTTTTTGGTATCAGTTGCTCTGCATTAACTTGTGTCTTGAAATTCCTAACAGTGTAATACCTAGGTGTTTCTGGGGAACAGGTGGTCCATTGAAATTCTACACAAAACGGGTGAATGGAAAGTGATTTAACCCAGTTTGACTGGGATTTTGTTTGATGAGTGTGATTTGGAAGGGATCTGATCGACTTAATTCTGTATTTTTTGTTTAATCTTTCTTGAGAGATTTGGGTGTCGCTGGAAAGGCCAGCATTTGTTGCCATCCCAATACTGCCCTTGAGCTAAGTGTCTTTCATAGCCATTTCAGAGGGCAGTTAAGAGTCAACCACATTATTGTAGGTCTGGAGTCACATGTTGGACAAACTAGGTTACTTTTGGCAGATTTCATTCTCTAAAGGACATTGATGAACAAGATGGATTTTTACAACAATTGGTGACAGATTACTAAAATGGTCTTTATATTACAGAATTATTAATTGCATTCAAATTTCTCCACCTGCTGTGGTGAGATTGAACCAACAACCCAGAATGTTAGCTTAGGCCTCTGGGATTATTAATCAAGTGATTTGATCCATTTGGATTCTGTATGATAATCACGAGAATTACAGAATTGTTATGGTGCAGTAAGAGGCCATTTGTGTCAATCTCCTGCCTTTTACCCATATCACTGCCCACCATTTCCATTTAAATAATCATCCAATGTTTTCTTCGTTGCCTCAATTGAACCTGCCTCCATAATCTTTTCAGGCAATTCATTTCATTCCCTAAGTACTTACTGTGACAAAGTGTTTTCTTGCAATACCCTTGATTTGTTTGCATATCATTTTAAATCAATGCCCTCTCATTCTTGTTCCTTTTACAAGTGAGAACAGTTTCTCCCTATCTACTGTATCCAGCTTGCTCATGGTTTTGAAAGCATCAATCAAATCTCCTCTCAGCCTTTTTCTCTATTCTCATAACTGAAGATTCTCATTCCTGGAACCATTCTTGTAAATTGCTTCTTCACTGTCTCCAGTCCATTCAAATCTTTCCTTTAAAGGGGTGCCAACAATTGTACACAATACACCATCTGAGGTCTAACAAGTACAAGTTCAACACCATCTCCCTACTCTTGTACGCTATGTTCCTATTAATAAAGCTGGGAATGCTGTATGCATTATTAACTGTTTTCTTCACTTGTCCTGCCACCTTCAATGATCTGTGAACATATACACCTAGGTCGCTCTGCTCCTGTACCCTCTTTGGAATTGTAGCCCCTAATTTATACTGTCTTTCAATATTCTTCTGAACAAAGTGCATCACCTCACACTTCTCTGCGTGGAACCCTGTCTGCTACCAACCTGTCCACCCACCAACTTGTCAGTATCCTTTTGGAGTTCTACTCTGTCCTTGTCACAGTTTACAATTCTCTCAAGTTAGCATCATCTGCAAGCTTTGAAATTTTCTCTGCAAATCTATATCCAGATCATCAATATTTATCAGGAAAAGCAAGAGTCCCAATACTGACCCCTGGGAAATTTGACTACAAACCTCCCTTCATCACAAAAAATATCCATTGGCCATTCCTGTCTGAGTAATTATTAAGGGCATATCCATTAGGATTGTACATGACAGGAGTAAATAGGCACCAGACTGTATGGATTCTGTATAATGGGGCTGATTTGGAAGAGAACTAGTCTAATGGAATTCTGTGAGAGGAGTGAATAAGAAGTGATCTGGTGTGAAAGCAGTTAAATAAAAGGGATCTGATATGTTAGGATTTTGTGTGATGAAAGGAAAGAGGGATTTGGTCCATTGGGATTCTGAATGATGGGAATAAATAAGAACTTGGTCCATTGGGATTCTGTACAATCAGATTGAAGAGATCTACTCTATTGGAATTCTGTATAATGGGTATGATTGGGAAAGGATCTGGTACATTCAGATCCTGTCTGATGGGCATTACTATAAAGAGATCTGATCCAGAGGGATTGAATACAATGGGCATGATTCGGAAGAGTTCTGGGCTTCTCACATTCTGTATGATGGGAGTGATTAGAAAGGAATCTGATCCATTGGGATCCTTCTGATGGGCATGATTAAAAAGGAACATTGTTTGTTTTGATTCCATATGATGAGGTGATAAGGAGGGTATCTTGTATACTGGGATTCTATATAATAAATGAATAGGTGTTCCATTGGTGTTCTGTATGATAATTGTGAATAGAGATTCAGTTTATTGGTGTTCAATATAATGAGTGAATGGGAAATCTGTGGGTCATTGGGATTCTGTAGGATTACAGTAAATTAGAACAGATCTAGTCTATTGGCATTCTGTGCGATGTGAGTGGTATGGTAGGGGTTTGATCTATTACATCACAAAGTTTGAATTATGTCAGTCTTACCTGGGATAGCAGTGCATTTTAAACTTTGAACATGAAATAAATTTTATATTATTCTTATGAATGTTTATTTTACCAGAACTGTCTTTGTTCAAACAGAGAAAATACGTAGACAGGCGAATACAGAGATGGATTCATCTCAGAAGTGCGAAGTGATGTGAGTGATGCTGAAGTCACAGGTGGAACTGCATCTATTACTGAATAATGTTCCTTAGCACTGTTTTTCTGAAATATCTTTCAAAACAAATTGACTTATAAGTAAAATATATTAAAACAAAGGCATGTCTCCCACACTCTTTGGCAGTAATAGTCTGAAAAATGAAACCATTTGAATTATGTAAGGACAGTGCTGAGGTGAGCAACCTACTGAGTTTGATTGGGTCTGATGGGTATAATTTTTATTTTTGAGAGGAATCAAGTATTAAAAAATTATTACGAGCTTTCTAACCTAAATTGATTAAATAAAGAGAGGTTGAATAAAAATGATAGTGAATTGCCTTTTGAATACAATTGCATTTCAACATCGATACAAGGAAGGGCTATTCTGTAACCCCTTGTGAAAATGTCCAGAACATCTCTGATAACTTCTAACTTGTTATATGTTACCTTGGTGTCCTAGCACTTAAAACTTCCACCAAAGCAAATGATCTGCCATCTATTAAGCAGAAATGAGTATTTCAGATTATTATCCTCTTTCCTGTTAAAGCAGAAAACAGCCTGAACATTTTGTTAAAAGTGAAATTTGTTGTTACAAGTGGATCTCGCCAGGATGCTTTCTGTAAATCACAACCTGATAACCAAGCTTCAGATACGAGCCTGCAGAACCAGGTCTGAGTTCTTCATCTGATTTCTCTCACTCAGCTTCAGATACGTTAATGTGTGAAGATACTCAGCAGCCTACATGTGAACATTCGGGATGGAACTTTGCTCAAGCCGATGCTGTACCGTCCTTGGGGTGTTTGATTGGGAAAGTGTGGAAGAACATTACTGTGTCTCTAACCCAGTGGTAGACCTGTCCTGGGAGTGTTTGATGGAGATAGTGTAGAGGGAACTTTACTCTTTATCTGACCCGAATCTGTATCTGTCCTGGGAATGTTTGATGAAAACAGTGTTGAAGGAGTTTTACTTTTTATCTAGCACTATGCTGTACCTGTCCTGGGAGAGTTTAAAGGGGAAAGTGTAGAGTGAGCATTACTCTGCACCATGGAATGGATTTAGATACATGATAAACAAGTGTTTGATGGGACAGGAAGGATAAGTTTATCCTGTATCTAAATCCATTCCATTCCAAAGTGATAATGTTTACATTAGTGCATTTTAAACTTTGAATATGAAATAAATTTTATATTATTCTTATGAATGTTTATTTTACCAGAATTGTGTTTGTTCACCTGGAATTAACCCTGGAATGATGTTCTCATCTAGAGCGAGCTTTGTGGTGTTTGCCATGACTGTTGGAAAAATTCCTATGGCTTTTTCTTATAAGGTTTAACATTTAGGGGAACGTTATTTGGTGTTTTCTTGGTGTCTTGTGAGGTTTGGTTTCTTCCCATGAAGTTTTGAAGTGTTTTAATCTGAGGAATAAGCACAAACCTGGATGGAATGCAGTCACAAAAATGGACAATAGGCAGCCTCATCGCTGGCCTGTTAACTCTATTAGGACTCAGGTTCTCTTAACAAAAAGAAAAACAGAAATTACTGGAAAAACTCAGCAGGTCTGGCAGCATCTGTGGAGAGAAAGCACAGTTAATGTTTCAAGTTCAGTGATCCTTCTTCAGAACTGATGGTAGCTATGAAAAGGTTAATATTTATGCAGAAAATGGAGTGGAGGGGTGGGGGAGAACAAAAGGATAGGTGGAAAGAGAAAGAAAAACAGTTGGACAGACAAAGGAGTGATTAAAGATAAAAATGAATAGCTGCTAATGGAACTATTAGTAGCTGATGGGTCATGTACAGTAACATGCAATGACGAAGCTTGATGTGTGGAGGTTGGGTTAAGGGCATGGCCTCTACCCTAAAATTATTGAAGTCAATATTGAGTTCAGAAGGCTGTAGAGTTCCCAAGCAGAAAATGACTTGCTGTTCTTCTAGATTGTGCTGAGTTTTGCTGGAGCATTACAGCAAGCCTGAGACAGAGATGTTGGCCAGGGAATAAGGTAGTGTGTTGAAGTGGCAGGCAACTGGAAGCTCAGGGCATGACATGATGTCAAACCCTACTTCCTATTGTTTACTCTCCCCCTTCCCCTCCACCCCATCTTCTACATAAATATCAACCATCAGTTTTGAAGAAGGAAACATGAACTCTGTTTTCTCTCCACAGATGCTGCTACACCTGAGTTTTTCCAGCAATTTCTGTTTTTGTTCCTGATTTCCAGCATCCACAGTTCTTTCAGTTAGAGTCAGAGTCCTACAGCACGGAGACAGGCCCTTCAGCCCAAATGGGTCCATGCCAACCAAAATGTCCATCACACTAACCTCATTTCCCTGCACTTGGCCCATATCCTTCTAAACCTTTCCTGTCCATGTATTCATCCAAATGCCTTTTAAATGTTGTTAATGTATTTGCCTCAATCACTTCCACTGGCAGCTCATTCCTTATGTGTACCAACTTCTGTGTAACTAAGTTGCCCCTCAGGTTCCCATGTATTCTTTCCTCTCTTACCTTAAACTGATGCCCTCTAGTCCTTGATTGCCCAACCCTGGGAAAAGACTGGTTCTCTAAGTTTCATTTAAAAATCTGACATAATTAATATCAAGCTTACAAATAAATGTAGCCATCTATGTTTGGATGGTTCTGTAATCTGACATTCATTTTTATTTCAGTTCTTAATCCAAATATTTGTTTCTTGTTGACAGCTCTTTACTTCAATGATAGATCAAGACTCTCAGTGCAACCTTGACAGCACTGGTTCTCTAACATCATAGAATCCCTACAGTGTAGAAACAGGCCCTTTGGCCCAACAAGTCCACACCGACCCTCAGAGCATCCCACCCAGACCCATTCCCTTATAACCCACCTAATCTACACATCCCTGAACACTATGGGCAATTTAGCACGGCCAATCCACCTAGCCTGCACATCTTTGGACTGTGGGAAGAAACCGGAGCACCCGGAGGAAACCCATGCAGACCACGGGAAGCTCCACACAGACAGTTACCCGAGGGTGGAATCAAACCCAAGTCCCTGGCGCTGTGAGGCAGCAGTGCTAACCACTGAGCCCCAGTGGCCAAATGGATAAGATCTGAGCAAAGATGTTTGTTTATCTGTCCCAGACATTGATAGATCTGAATATTTCCAGATACTTTTGTTGTTTTCTGCATTTCAGCATTGACAAGCTTTCTTGTTTTAACGTGGCTAGGAAGAAACCTATCTCCTATATCATTTGTGCCCTAACTGTAGGCTCACACTGAGTTCCTCTTCAGAGATTTAGTTGAGCACATCATTTTGATTGAAGCTGATGTTTTTCCAGGTGAGATGAAACAAGGTGCTGTTTGTCCTCTGGATGCATGTTAAAGGTCCAATAATGAGCAGGTGAATTCTCCCCAGTGTCTTGGCCAATACTGATCTCTCAAAAATATGCTTAAAACAGATTATCTGGTCATTAATTTTAATTTTTGGATGTTTGTTGTGCACAAATTGAATGCAGCATTTTTTTACGTTATGCTACTGATTACGCTTAAAAACAAAATTATTAATTGGCTGTAAATTGTCTAGAAAGTCCTGAGGTTGTGAAATGTGCTATAAAAAATCATAAAAAGAAAATCAGCAAGCAATATTTAGGTAACGAGACAACAAGGTGCAGGGCTGGATGAACACAGCAGGCCAAGCAGCATCAT